>NC_135998.1:13787655-14157655 GCF_048128805.1 Centroberyx gerrardi | reverse complement strand
AAACACTTCCAGATTCCCCTGCCAACAGAATGTAAACAGAGCCGGGCTGGGAGGGGAGAGACGCAAGTGAACCTGTTGTGTTCCTGTCACACATTTGGACGGGCCCGGTCTGGACTGGACCAGACTGGGCTCGGTTGGGCAGGACTAGGGTTCCCAATTTTTTTTTTTCATAGTTAAAATACAGGTGGTGACTCTTGACGAGGAAATATTTTGTCAGAACTGGAATATTGAGATGAACCAGACATCAGCAGAACTATTATATAGGTGCCTACAATGAATGCGTGACTATAAACTGCGATGTATTTTCTTTCTGAAAGACCCAAATTACTCTTTTTGTTAAATGACCGACCAAGCCATGAGACAGTCCGAGAAGATGCGACAGGATGACAAAAAAATTGCTCCCAAAACAGCCTGAAATTATATTTCTCCACTCTTTCTGTAAACATTCTGTGAAGGATAGTTTATTTGTGTAAGACAGACGTGCTCAGGGCTCGTTTCTAAGTTAAAATTTATGCATTTAATTTGATTTTAAATTATGAGTATGTTATAGCAGCAAGTATGATAATAACATAGCAATAATACCCAAGAGGGCGTTTTTTGCAGTGATTATATGATGGAGATGCAGTAAATCCCAGGTGCAGCTGAATGTATATACAGTATGTACATACGTAAGAATAAACAAAAACAAAATAAAACAAATAAGATCACTAACTAGCTCTCTGGCTGCCATGAGAGTTAGTAAGAATAAACAAAAACAAAATAAAACAAATAAGATCACTAACTAGCTCTTTGGCTGCCATGAGAGTTGGCATAGCAACCGATAAAGCAAGGTTTTATGGGAATTATCAGCACAGCTGGAACGCCTCTTTGACTGTTCACATTGCTAACACTACCTCTCCTATAAAATCTGTTTGACTATAATCATATTTAATAACTGTTTCTTTTTTTTTCTTTAACTCCTATTCAAATACTGTGTAGTGTGTGCTGCTGTCATATAACTTCCACTCATATTTCCTTTTTTATCAGAGCCACACGTCACAAATTAAGCTCTGATTTCTGGTTTCCAGGGATTCCTTTAAAAACCAATACTGGCACTCAGAACATATTAAAGTTATTATAAATGATTACTCCCCGCAGCTCCTGAAAGGTACACTTAACTACTTATGTAATAGGAGGTTGGACCTCTGGACAACCGGAGAGGGCCGTACAGGGAAATATCTAACAGAGAAACCATTACAATGAGGAGAAAAATATTAGGTTGTATTCATTTTACATGTTATGAAATGTGATATTAAATGTGAAAAGTTACAATGCAATTTACAAATGAGTTTGATGAAAATCTAGCCATTGAAGAGTCATGCCACAAGTAAACTGTAAAAATCAGACTCTGCACTTTTAAAAGTCCTACTTCATTTCTCAGACCACAAACGTCTTGTGCTGCAAATCCAACACACATTGAAAATTGTGCTGTCTGAAGATGGAAAATCAAATTATCTTCATGACTTTGCTGAAAAACCATTTAAAATGTAATTATTATTCACTGTGAGCGTGTGTGTGTGCAAAAAATGTCTGTCTAGACATGTATTTTTTTTCAAGTGCGTTTGTGATTTGTGGGTTTGTTGGTGCATTGGTAGAATAAATAGCTTCAGTGTATTTTTGCAAGCAAGCCTGTATACAGAAAGAAAAACAAATCAGCAAGATGCCTGATTTGCAACTTCATTTGTTTGCCTGAAAGTTTGTTTGCCCTGGCTTTTAATCCTTGTTGCGTGGCAGGTTGCTCGAGATGCCAGCACTGCTTTTCACTGTAACACAGTGTAAAATAATAATGTATGTAATAATGTATGTCTTTATCTGCAACTTCTCTGTTACCCGCTCGAATTTGCTCTTATCTTGAAAAATAAATACCTTCTACCTTCTCCCTTGGTTCTTATGTTTATTTTCTAGCACTTCTCTCTTCATTGTCATTCTGTGTGTCACAGCAAAATGGCTGTCACCCTTGCTCTATTGGCTGCTTGAAGTGTTGGTGATCTAGGAACTGAAACTCATTCTACTGTTGTACTAATTGTAAGTCATTCTGTATGAGTCACCTAAATACTTAAAATGTAAAATGTGTATATAATGTTTGTCAGGATGTTACTTTCCGGGCCAGATCTCTATTGAAGAACAGATTTTTGATCTCAATCGGACAACTTGGTTGAATGAAGATTAAATGAAAAAATAAAAAACAAAATGTGCAAGAGCATGTGTGCGTGTTAGGGGGGTTGTGGGGTTTGCCTGAATAAGCACTGGAACTTTCCAGCATTTCTTTTCCTTCTTATTTATTTTTTGTCTGTGTTGTTTTCTCAGTATTGCAATGCATCACTTGACATTACCCAAGCAAGTTTGAGCTGCAGCGCATCAGCTGAAAGCAATTTGGTCCGGAGCGCAGCTGCCAGGCGGATAAGACTTTCCTTCTTTCGTTTACTTTGAAATGTTCCTTTTTTTCAACATCCAAAATACACAAGGCAGCCAAATTGCTGACATGTGTGAGAGGGGCAGCGAGACTCCTGCATTCTTTCATGCCCCACTATGCAAAACTCCACATTGTTTATTTAAAGAACACTGAACACTTTAGCACTATTAAGAAACATGTCATATAGTAAACTAAAGGTTTCCTCTCAGGAAAAATCCCTGTCAGTTTATTTTTCTTTTGCAAAAAGTTATTTTAGTTTTGACTCACAAACTGCCTGCATTCACAATTAAGCAACAGTGTTGTAATTCGGCTTGTGTAGTGCAGAACGCTAACAGGCTAGGTAAACGTGGAAGTGGTGTGATTATTTATGTGTTGAGGCGTGGACGGGCGGGATGGTAGGACTGGACTGTCTCTTTCTCTCTACCTCACAAAGACCCGAACACGACAACACTGCAAAGTGGACTGAGAGGGGAGACCCAGTGACAAGCTGGTGTTTCCCTTATTTTCATCTAGGCTGTTTCTACTGCCTGGGCTTGACTCAATTTAAATTCAACTAACCAGATTAAAATAAATTGTAAATACTGTTTGATTAATTTAGAAAAGTGTCTACTCTGGAATGTTGTTTTATGAGAAAATGTGAGACAATTAAAATGGAATTGACCTTGATTTTGCATTGTGTATGGTGTAGAATTTGCACAGCGTCACTGAGTATGATAATGTAACCAGGAAAAAAAAAAAACAAGACTCAATGGCTTTCAACCCCTACGACTCTAGTTTGAAATTAACAGGCAAATGCATTTGTCATATAGCGTTACTAACTGAAGAATAGATAAGTGCAAAAGTGCAATGAAATTGAAGTGAAACAAATGGACTCAGCAAATGAAAAAGCACTCTCAATGGCTTATTAAGGACCAAAGACAATTACAGAACAGCAAAGGTTTGTTTTAATGCATTATAGGGCTGACAAAAGCAGAAAAAAATAAAAAAGTAAAGTTAAAGGTGGCAGTGAAGACCATACTCTGACACACCATGATAGTATGGGAAAAAAGGAGGGGGGGGGGGGGGAATGTAGGGGCTGAAAGACACAGACAAGGAAAAAGAGCAAATTGTGACATGTAAACCAGGGACGACAGCCAGAAGACAGCCTGTGCGTCAGTGTAGGCGAGGCGGCGGGTGGGAGGAGGGCAAGGCGGGAGGGGGAGAGGCTTCGAGAGAGACGGGAGGGCCCGGCGTGAGTGATAGCCCACCGGGGCCTCGGAGCGGCCCGACGCAGGGAACGGCTAACCTACCTTGACATGCGTAGGAAACCCAAGACCCTCTGAGCCCTCTGTCAGATAGGAGCCACCCAGAGTAGCCCCGCCACACTGTGTAGCCCGAGCCGCTGCGCGTCCCTTTTAACTAGCACTGTTTAGATGAGCGCACGGCAGAGGAATGCCCCAGTATACCTTGCAGAAACCACAAGCACAACAGCATTAGAACGACATCAGCTTTCCAGCGCATGGGAATAAGTCAACTCTGGCTACTAGCAGGAGTATTGTAACTCTGCAGGCTGGAGTTCTGTGTGTTTGTGTATGTGTGTGTGTGTGTGTATGTGTGTGTGCCCATGTCAGCTGGTCTGTGCATGTGATTGAGCATATGCATGTGTATGTGTATGTTTCAGTAAAAGCCCTTTGATGCTGTAATGTTGTCAGAAAACAGTCAATGGGACTGGACAAGAGCAAAGTGATTCTGAAATGGTTTTAGGTTGGGTTGGGTTTGGGTAGAACAGTAGGCATGACATGATATTAAAGAAAAATGTTAAGCTGAATATTGGTGTGAAGCACATTATGTCACATTATTTTGAAATCAGTAAGTTAGAGATTAAACATTTTACAGCGTATGCTTACATATGTTGATTAATTTATACCATTATAAGGATTTCTGATCAACTCATGAGTATGAGGGAAAATAGTGGAAAGTCACTTTTGATGATGGCCTTTGCATGTTAACCCATTTTAAAGCGATCACAAAAAAGACCAATTTAATGTCACTGGCAAAAAATGGCGAAACGTGTTTTACTGCCACTTAGTATAGATAGCAATGTAAGTAATGGGGCAGAAAGCTTAAGTTGTTTTTATGGTGTTTCCCTTGTTTTAACATGATTTAATGGCTGATAGCTAATAGCTAATAAAAAACATAATCAATCAGTACTTTTGCCTCATAATCATCCAACAGTAGGAAATGTACTGCATAGTATATCACACTGTTCACGTCAACAGAAAAAGTAATGTTAGTTCACTGTCTGAATACTTAATTCTGACTGCATATAATTACATTTCTGACTCTACAGAAAGCACAGTAAACATACAAACAAATGCACAAACAAACAAACAATCAAACAAATGAATGAATGAGTGAAAGGTGGACATGTATACACTCCAGCTTGGCTACGTCCGGTCTGTTTGGCTGAGGAGAGCGAGACAGAGAAGGTTTTGGATGACGTTCCCCTCATTGAGTGAAAGCAATGAAACACAGCCTGGGATTCAGAAAACAATAACAGTATGAAGGCAAATGGGGCTCCCTCTGTTCCTGGAGCCAGCTGAGTGGAGGAGAGGAGAGGAGAGGAGAGGAGAGGAGAGGAGAGGAGAGGAGAGGAGAGGAGAGGAGAGGAGAGGAGAGGAGAGGAGAGGAGAGGAGAGAGGGACGGGCAAGAAAGGGAACTGAATGCTGGCACACAGGGAAAGGCAGGCTGCGGTAGACTTGTAAATAGCCGGAGGGACAGAGGGATGGAGGAATGGAGGGATGGAGCTATCAGCAGAGAAGTGATGAAGGTCTGGGATCAGGCCAAGATAAACACAGGCTGGTCCAGAAGGAGCTGCAGCACCACAGAGGAACACACACACGCACGCACACACACACACACACACACACACAGACACACACACACACACACACATGCACACACAGACACACACATACTTTACTTGCACATACACATAAATATGCATAAACATACAAACAGATGCACACAACACAAGCAGGCACTCGTACACCCACACAAAACACACACATACATGCACGCACACACACACACACACACACACACACACACACATACACAAGCACACACACACACCTGCAGACAAACAAACAGTGTACTGTGTGACTCCCAGACCACAACTTGTTGAGTGTTAAGCTGTGTGACAACAGCCTGAGGAGCAACAGGGATCATTTAGACGTCTCATTTCATCACATACTTCACATTAGTCCGTTTGCCCAGATACCACAGAATAAACATATAGTAAAAATAAATGGCTGGGGTTTTTTTTCTTTTTAAAACATCTGAACTAAGCACACTCAAGAGTTGGTTGAGCCCTCAACACATCTTGCACAATGGGAACACATCAGAAAATCCCTCTTAGTGTCTTTGTAGAAACATTAAAAGTGCTACAGCGAAGAAAAAACTAATGATAATAACGACCTCATAATGAATTATAAAGGAGGAGAAAGTAATCCATGTATTGTAGGTTTTACTGTCCATGTCTGCGTGCGAGTGTGCCTGTGTGTGTCCATGTGTGTCTGTGTGTGTGTAACTGTGCTTCATTAGTGTGCTATGAAGCGAGAGCTCTCCTGCTCTGTCTTGTCTTTGACCAACTAACACCTTGAGTGAAACCTTAAAATTTTGCTAAATGTTATCTTAAGCGCGGCATTCACAGGCGTTGGGAAAACAGCAGCATGAAAGAGCTGCTGTGAAGCGTGTCTGGCTGGAATGCAAAACACAAGCCGTGGTCATCACTCTGTCACCATCCAGATTTAAGCTTTGGGTTTAAGATTTAAGCTTTAAGGGCCCATGATGTACGTGTGTGTGTGTGTGTTTGTGTGTGTGTGTAATTTTAAGGAATATTCTGTCAAAGTGCCCTTAAACACGGCACTTAATCCCAGTTGCTCTAGTGGAGCTGCTCAGTGGCAAAAATTAGAAGACTGTGGTTTTACTTGGCAGCGCCCATGTGTGAATATGTATGAATCTGAAGCAGAGGCGTGTTGAAAAAGAGCATGCACACTCAACAAAAACCATTCCCTGGATAAATAATGTTAAAAAAAACACTTAAAGGATATGAGAATTCATGAAAATATTGACTTCAAATAAGTTCTGACAGAAGGGCTTTACTTCAAAAGTTATGTAATGGTCCATCGTAACATATAGTGTTAGCCATTGTACAAGTCCCCTCTCCCACTGCATCTATCCTGCATCACCACTGCAGTATTATCCAAGCAATCCCACTTGAGGTTGGATTAAAAATGCAGTAGCATTCAGTAGGGATGATTCAATACAACCACAAAACAATGTAATAAATAAAAGTTCAATGACAACAAAGTCTGACTGTGTAGAATTAGGTTATTTTATTTATTTAGGTTTATTTATTTCTGAGTCACAAATCTTTCTAGCAATGTCATTGGCTTGCTGGAATGTAAACAACAATTTAAAAATGTCATTACAAAGTGCAAAAAATATAATATGGATGGAGAGCTTGTGAAATTGTGATGGGAAAGGAGTCTCATTGGTGATTACTACAGCAGAAAAAAATGGAGCTAATATTGCAATTAATTTGTCAATACATAATGTCACATTTTTGTATCGAGTTATATTGAATTTCGACATATTGTCCCATCCCTACGCAAACAGTTTGGGTATGTGTTATAGAATAATGTTAAAGTGGATATGTTAGTGGAAGACTGGACAATGAGATTGCTTTCCATATATAAGGTTGTGGAAGTAAATCCATTAACTCACCTCAATTCTTACTATGCTAAAATGTTCTGCCTTAGATATGCGCCTGGATAGCTTATTTCAGAACACAAATACTGAAGAGGGCAATGATGGATGTGTGTATGTATGTGTGTGTGTGTGTGTTTTTGTGAGTTTGGCCCTTTTGTAGTTCCAAGATTATTAATCTCCATGAGTGGATGTGGTGGTGGTACTTGGCAAGCGTGTGTGTGTGTGTGTGTGTGTGTTTTCTAGCTACTACAACCTGCATGGCAGTTCAAAGCGACCCTGTGCAGTATGAGGGGATGAGAGGAGACATGAAAGGAACACTCAGCAACATGTAGGGTCTACAGATCACAGAGCCAAATGGGGAGCAAGGCGCACCAACATAAACAAATCAAGCACACCTACATTTCGGGGGGGTTGTCAAATCAAGTGCACCCACATGTTAGGGGCTCTTAATGGCATTGATACAGCAGACGTCTCATGGAAGTGAAGGGCATTGTAGTGTAACCGATACAAAAGTAATACATTGTTGATGTATTCCAGAGAATGAAAATTCACTGTGTATCTTCTAAAGAAAGCGTTTCAAGAAGCTCAGTAGCTAAGTCTGAGTAGAATAATTGATTGATATTACAGAGGATTTAAATAGCTGAATCTATCAGAAGTCTGATTGGGGAAACAATACAATTTAACTGAGGTCTAAACTCTACAGTAATAATAACCTGCACAGGAAAAACCCACTGATAAAAATTGCCTGCTGAAAATAAAAACTAGAATTCCCTCTCCTGCTTCAAACACTGATGGCCTGATGACAAAAACCAAAAACAACTGCCAGCCACAATTGTTGGTACTCATCGCCACTTCAAATATTCATTTTTATTACGCCAAACCTGAAAGTGAACAATGGGGATATTGACAGTCACGGGTTATGAACAAGCCGGGCTGTTTGAGTGTTTTAGGCTCCCAGGCGGGCTGTAGCTTTGTGAAAGTCCTGTATTGTATTTCTTTCCTGTGCCAGAGCCCGTTTCCTGTGGCGGTGCCGTGTCAAACAGCGATGACCCTCTGCTTCCCGTGAGGCGCATGGAGACGGGCCTGCCACGAGCCCCGAGGCCTCACCGCGGGCCGCTGGACAACCTCCACGCCCCCCCTCCATCCCCCCCTCCCTCCCTCCCCTCCGTCTGCCTACTTTCTAGTCATTTCCCACCTTGCCCTCTCTGGATCTCCCTTTTTCCTCGCCCTGTCTCTTGTTTCCCTTAATTCTTTCCCCTACCTCTGTTTCTCTTTTCTCTTCACCCCCTCTCTCACACTTCTCTCCTTTTCCTTCTGTCTCCTCCGTACGCTGTTCCTTCATCCCTCTCCCCCTACCTCTTTCTCCCCCCCTCCTTCCCTCCCGTTTCTTATCGGCCACCTTCTATCTGTCCCTTGCTCTCTCCTCTTCCACGTTTCCCTCCATCCATACCTCCTTTCCTCTTTACATCCCTTCTTCCTCCTCCTCCCTTTGTCCCCCTGGCCAGGTCAGAAGCGGGCCCTGTCAGACGTTTCCTGTGCGAGCCACAGGTCCGGACCACACCTCCTGACGGGAGGTACAGGGGATTTCTACAACCTCTACTGTCACTGACGCCCCACCAACAGGGACACACACACACACACACAGTCATCCCTGCATACACATATGTACCCACACACACATACACAAATTTCTATCTCGCGTATTTGTGGACATGACATTTCACGGAGCTATGCACACAAAAATATAGCTGCTTTTGGCAATAAACTGTGACTGCGCACTGTTGAACACTGCTGAACTTGCTGTCTATAGGATAAAAAGAAACTTGTGGGAAAAAATGTTGAGACCATGCAGTACACAATGCACATTTGACGAACATGACATTGATGCCCAAATTAGAATAAGCAGAAAACAAATAAGCACAAAGTGCATTTTCACATAGACTGAATAACATCACAGCGAGCGTCTGTGGATACCAACTATTGACCTCTCTTTCATAACTGGAGTCCCTGTGTGTGTTTGTGTGTTGGAATGAGACCTTTCCACATCATATGAAAACACCCCAGGGTCACATCTCCGCTTTAGAGTATGAGAAAGCTGTCAAACTGTACGTTACTATTGGTCCCAACAGAAAGCAACCACATGGCAGAGGTTAAAGACTCAACCTGCCTGCAGCTTGTAGGGGAACAAGAAGTCAAATCACAACAATGGCTACTTCTTGTTTAGAGTTAAAAGACAGAGACCGCACACTGAAAGATAACCAATCTACCTAACCACATTCTACAGTAGTTCAGCAGCCGCCACAACTGTGACTTTTCTCTTCACTTGGACATTTTCCCAGTGGTACGTGTGTGTGTGTGTGTGTGTGTGTGTGTGTGTGTGTGTGTGTGTGCTCGTGCATTGGCACAGCCTGCTATGTTCCACAGGACAGCGTGCCTTGGAATTTACTTCTCATCTCCTTCCATTCTCGGTCACGTGTGTTGGCAGCACAGCATGCCCCTCTGTGCGTCTTTGAAATGACTCCTGTAGTCTTCTTCCAGTCCGGGTCAGAGACAGGAAGAGAGCTGGGAGAAAAGGAGGAAGCAGAAGCAGCTCTCTCTGGCTGCAGGTAATGACCCTGAACATTGACCCCCAACCTCACCCTCCATCAGTCTGACAATAATACACACACTGACAAAACACAGACGTGCAAACATAGCGGAGCTGCCGACAAGTTGCCAACATTGTAGGAATTGTGCCTAGTACCATTTTAGCAGATATCATATAGGCCCTGAATTGTAAAGCTTCATAAAGTTGAGAAAAAGTATGGAAATATTCATCTTGTCTCATGGTAACTGAGTATTTAATAAACGCGAACCTGAAATCAGGGTTTCCACACTCGCTTATACATCAAATTCAAGAACTTCTCACTGACTTTCAAGGTCTTGTTTGGTGAAATTCAAGGATGTTTTGGGGTAAGATATGACGCTGGTCAAAATTAGAAATCACAGAGGTCTCATTTATTACTATTATTACGATTTTGTGAAGTCAAGAAATCCTGGTGAAATCATTCATTTAAAACTGTTGCTGTATCAACACATATCTCCATCACAGGGTTTTCCTGTTGATCCTAGGATGGAGAGAGGAATTATGGATTTGGCCGTTGCATTTGAATTAAAATATCAATTAAAGTCATCCGCTCATTTTCAAAACTTTTAAGGCCTTATTTTACTTTTCTCAAATCCACAAAGTTTCAACATTTTTCAAGGCCTGTGGGAACCCTGCGAAATTAAAGAAATAAAAAAAGACATCAAAAAAGGAGTTTTGAGTATTTTTATCTTTTATTATTTCACAACAACCATAACGCAGTGTGATGCATTTGTTCACTCTTTACATTTACATAAGGGGTCAGGAAAGCTGTATGGATTCATTGACTTCGTTCACACAACCATCCTTCCTTTATCAAGAAGTTGCAGGATGCTGGATGTACAGTGAATGGAGAGACCTTAGGGCATGGGCCCTGTCCAAAACCAACCCTCAGACCTTTAACGGATGACGGTGCTGAAACCAGCCTTTCAGAAGTCGAGGCTAAGGTGGAACTGCAGCCTTAATGCTTGTGCTTGCATCAGGGAGATTTAAACTTTTTAAAGTATCATCAATGTATGATTAGTCGCATATAGAGTCTACAATGTATGGTTGTTTATGGACAGGGCGCATGGCATGGCAGGCAGAGTCGACTGGCTTTGACCTCTGCCTCACCAGCTCCAGAAGAATAGCCTGCTGCCAAATTTGGCGGGCTCCAGTTTGCCGTCGATGACTGGGTTTGGCTCGGGACGTGGCCGAGAGTGGTAGGGGTTCTCGGGGACGGGCCGTTCGGTCGACACCTTCGTCACCTAGGAAAGAAAACAAAATGAGGAACACTGATTTGACAGAAATACACAGTATAAACACTGTTGGTTCTGGAAAGAAACAAAATTTAGCTCTATTTGTCTGACAAACCTGTCTGTCCAGATCCAATTAAAATGATTTCCTATCACATGTTAAATGTTTTATAAAAATGCAATTTCTTCAAAATAAGATTGTTTTTTAAAGATTCTTCGTTAATCTCTTTGAAGGAACAATAATACAAGTGACTTGAAACACCAGAGAAATTTTAGATGAAGATGATTTCACTGATTAGCTCCTCCTCTCTGGTTGACGGTGTTAATCACTGAAATCACCTGATGTAATGTTTGGTTGGAATGAAAACCTGCAGACTCTCGGCTCTCCATGGCACATGATTTGACACCCCAACTCTAGCCTTGCAAGGAACCTGTGTCTCCTCCTCTCTGCCCTACTTCTTGCAGCTCCTCCCTACCTCATGGCTCTCTCAGCTCTCTCTTACCCTCCCACCACCCTTTATCCTCTCCTCTGCTCCTTCCCTCCTTTCTCACGTTCAGCAAGACTCTTGGGCTGGGTTTCTCCCAGTCTAGCATCCCATCTCTCCTTTCCTCTCTCCCTCCATTCCTTACTCTCTTGCCCACTTCTTTCTCCCAGACTGGATCTCTCCCAGCCTGAACGGTCACTCTCTTTCCTTCCTCCTGTCCTCCATCTTCCCATTGCTCACCATGGACACATTTCTCCCAGGCCTCCCCCTCTCTCTTTCCTCCCTCCATCTCTCCCTGTGCATTCACACTGCGAGCAACATGACACAACAAGTCACTGGAAGTCCATTCATTTGCTATAGAGCTGAGCAACCAGGGAAACTCTGCCGATGCGTGGATGTCAACAAGCTTGTTGGCCAAGAAAAACTGGCCATGGCTGAAGTTTTCGCGCTTGTCAGCCATCAACAGCCAGCCAGTTCTCTGTGCTTCCTTGTTTCCCTATCGATTTCATTCCATGAACAATAGTTCCGCCTGGCAAGTTGATTCCAGCCATTCAAAGGTTTCCAATTTTCTACAATTTTTATTCAAAAGACTACATGAATAAACGTCTCAAAAATGATGCTTGTTTTTTTCGATTAATGCTACCTAGTTAGCGGTTCCCAGCAAGCTATGTTAACTCATTAAAATGGCCTAATGTTATTAATGGCAAAACCAAAACAGCAAAAAATACATGATTTGCCTGTTCAAAACTCTATAGCGGCATGAGACTCTGCATGAGACACTACATAGATGCAGTCAGAGCCTCTCACATGGCCAACACTTGGTCAGAATAGAGCGACCCATCAACCAAGTTATTCGTAATGTGAGCATAGTTAGTCCCTCATGTCTCCCAGGTCTCCATCTAGCATTCCATCCTCCTTTTTCAGTCCTTGTATCATCCAGTCTCTCACCTTGGACAGGTCTCCCAGATCAGGTCTCTCCCAGCCCAGCTTGTCAAGGACACAGTTGTCGAAGACTTGCTGCTGCTTACGACAATGACGCAGTTCCGTCAAGTTCGAATAGTCCAAACAGGTCCAGTACTCCGTGAAGGACTCAGCACAGTTCCCCTTGATTTGCCTAAAATGCACAGAGCAAACAGAGATTTGGATCAGAATCAGAGTCAGATTGAAATAGTACCCTGAATGAGCTGAGAGTTCCCCTTGATTTGCTTGAAAGACATAATAGAAATTGACTTAAGAGGAGTTGAAAGGGACTTCTGCATTCTGGAAAAATCTCCGCTCATCTTATGTGCTTGAACTGGTCATATAAAATGAGAAAGTGGGTTCAAATTCAAAGTCCAAGATTCAGATCGCAGATCAGGTCAGGAGAATCCTGTAATACTGAAATAAGATCATGATTTACGATCAGTCACAGTTCCCAGTAGTCAATAGCTATCGTCTAGAATCCACAGGCAGGTGAGGAATAAAAAAGGTAAATAAAAAAATATATATATCCTTAAGTCAAAACTATGCAAACTGGTCATTTAAATGGAGTGCCCCTAAAGGTGCTTGGCAGATCCCAAAAGCACAAAAAGAACCAAACCAGGTCCCAGGTGCAATTTTGCAACTTTACTCAAATCTCCTCTCATTACAATAATTACAGGTATTGCTCTTTCACGGTAATTCTCAGTTTATCTTGGGGTCAGAGTGCTGGTTGTTTGTTTCTGTTTTAGAAGTGGAGGTGGTGTGTTATTTGAGGACCATGCACAATCTGTTTGACCCCCACACACACACACACACGCACACACACACGCACACACACACACACACACACACACACACACACACACACACACACACAAAAGCACCTTAGTTGCTACATGGGCAATGGATATAACCCAAGCTCTGTCTCAAACTTTTAGTAAACACAGACACAGCAGTTAAGAGTGAAAAACCCCAGACCACTTCCTCAAATACAACCCACTGGCAGTTTGATACACAAAACAGCAGCCTATAGTTAACTAATTCATGTCCTACAATGAACAGCACTTTTTGTATTGGTCAGTCAAATAAAGAAAAAAAAAGAAAAAATGTATAACAAAGTACAACAGGTTAAGTGACGTAAAGGCGCTTTCCAGGTCCCACTTTGGTCACCAGCCCACCATGTCAAACGTGCTTTTGTTTTAACCCAAACATTTATCTACAGATCTCAAAGTAGCTATCCAGAGAGTCTAGCCAAATACTGTCTTGCTTCTACTGCCCTTTGAACAACAGGTTCTTCAAACCACACCATGCATGCTCCGTGCCTGACATGTGCACAGTGCCTGTCTTCAAGTCCATCAACAAGAAGGAAATGCAAAAACTCTTTTTACTGCAAACCATCAGAAGGCCTGACTCACCTCACCATCATTCCTGTTCCCAAGCAAGACTATGTTACCTGCCTCAGTGACTTCATGCCAGTGGGAGTCATAATGAAGACTTTGGATTACCTGGTGGTGTCCAATCTAAAATGTGTCACAGACCTGCTTCTTAATCCGCTTCACTTTCCCCATGGGGAAAAGCAGCCAGTAGATAACACAGTCAACGTGGACCTACACGTTATCCAGGGATATCTAGGGACTCATAGCTACAATGCGAGGATCTTGTTTGTTGACTTCAGCTCAGCATTCAGCACCATCATGCGAAAACTCCTCCATGGCAGCTGTCCTAGATGAACCTAGCCCCCTCAATCTGTGGGAGGTGTATGGACTTCCTGACAAATAGAAGGTCATTTGTGTGGCCGGCCCAAGTCTGACCCCCTTGCTGTGAGAACAGGCGCACTACAGAGATGTGTGCCATCCCCTCGTCCTGCCAACCATACATGAAACTCCTTAAGTTTACAGATGACACCACTCTGGAAGCTATCATCTGCAAAAATGACTCCATGCACTGGAAAGAGATGGATCGTGCGACATCATGGTGTGCTGCCCACAACCTTGAGCTGATCCAAACTGTGAATATGAGCATTGCCTGGTCATCACTCCTTGTAGATCAATGGCTTAATGTTGAATCCAGCCAAATCATTCAGTTCCTAGGGTCTACCATCACCCATACCATCAAATGGGATGAGAACATCTCCTGCTTAACTGCAAAATCACAACGAAGGATGTTCTTCCCGCAGCAATGGAGGACGTTCAGTTTCACCATGTTTTATTAGTCAATAATCCAACACAACCGAGTCAAAGCAGGGGTGGTGCTCCTCCTAAGACCCCTGTACACCCAGACAATCCCTCTCACTTACACTTATGGGGTTCACTGTCATTTTGCTACTGTTACTGTTTAGTCCATCCTAATTATAATTACCCACCACTATTTGTGCAAACTTTGACTACTCTTAATGCCTGCACAAGTCTTTGTACACAATGTCAATTTTTCCTCAGCAATTATGGTCATGCTCCATAATGCTCAAAACATATTTCATGCATTTTATCCTACTTAGATGGCAGCTATACTAGGAATATTCTTCTGAGATTGCTAGGTATACTGTATATGTTACCTGAAGAAGTTGAGAGCGCATTCATTGACTTTCCTCCCTTCTTCCAGACACTTCCTAGGGTCCTTCTCCTCCCAGCGGCAGAGCATAAACTCCTTGTTTGGTTTGTCACACTGGGAGCCATAGTGGTGGGCAGCAGCCTTTAGCACCGCAGATGACACATTGATCTGGACAGAGACACAGAAAACAGTAGGACTGGGTGAAATAAAAACTGGGTGAAAATAAATATCGATACAGCAATACGTGGTTATTTCATTTTTTGTGGTTCAGAATCGATTCTGCACAGCCTGATAAACACTTTAACCCCCGTTCATTTACAGAAGAACAGGATCTTTTTCACTTTTATTAAGACTCCGCTCCTGTAGGGGTTACTCCAGCAATCGTTTCACTGCAACTTTGAGATGTACGGAGCCTCCACTTAACCAAACTACGTTTGGAGGGAAGTGTCTGGGCACATTTTGGATTCAACAACAAAAAGGAGCAACATGAAAGCAGTAGAAGGAATTTCATCTGTAAGCTTTGACATTTGGTATTGAAATAATGTGGTAACACAAAATATTCACACATGTAACTGACCAGACACCAGTCAGATGTCCAGCAGTCTGTCATTAAATCTGATAGAGCTTGTTTACTAGTGTGCATATTTACATTCAACTCACAAAGATGAGCAAGTTATTTCAGTGCACCAGAGCACACATAAGTGTGCATGTTCACATTTAATTTGTTTACTATAGAGGAATGGAAATATTAAAAATCAGCTTTTGCCTCAATTTGTCCCCTAATCCATATCAAGAATGCACATAATCATGTATCACAATACTAAAAACATACACGTTTGGTATACAAAGTTTGTATCAATTCAATGCAAGTTTATGCCATACAGACTATACATAATATTATTAATGTGTCAAGTATCAGATTATATCAGATCTTGTATTGTAATCCACAGCATCAAACAAATCGTATTGTGAGGTCCTTGACAATACCCAGCCCTAGAACAGCCACTCATATTTCAGATAAAAATATGAATTTAGTAAGGGGGTGGTGGGGAGATAAACACGTTTTCCAAATTTTCCAAATTATTACACTTTTATAGACAGTGAGTTTCAATGATCACTACTCAATTTGAAAAGGAATTATCATTTGCACTGCTGTTTATCAAGTCCTCGTATGGATAGATATTAGGTGCTGCCGGCCAAGTTCTGACTTTCAAGGACAAGTTGAAAGTGTCATGATAACACAGCTGACAGGGAGCCAGACATTTCGGGTAGACACTGTCCTGTCATCACAGTGGTCAAATCAAGAGTTAATGAGGACCAGGAAAAGAGCGATTATGAAGTCCTACACATGTTCAGGCAGATACTGAAGCATAAACACAGTTTTAATAGCAAGTCGGCACCTGCATCGCCAACGCCACTTTAGAGCCATTTGATTACTCTATTTCATGGTCCTAGGGTGGCTATTCAGCGGCTCCAACTGCTTCCCCAAAAATAATTCACTGTCTTTGTTAACTTTAAGTTATCTACCAAACTTTCCCTCCTGACAGAAGACTGGGAGTGACAAATTATCTCACGTCAATAAGCAAATAAACCATCTAGTAGCTAACGTTAGCGTTAGCCAGCTGGTTAGCATGTTTGGTTAGACATGTCATATTATGTTTCTTACAGGCTAAATATCCATCGATATACTCACCTCGTCCACATTCAGCTCCTGCAAGGTGGGAATGTCCACCGTAGTGGGCATGGTTCGGTCTCTGTACAATGAAACAAACGCAAAGAATCAAATTCTACTACTGAAACACATCCAAGGTCCTCGTCTGACAACAGGACGAGCGACGAGGCAGCAAGGAAGGTCAGTTTACTGCGCCTGCTAGCAAGTTGGAGGCGCATTCCAATGACGCAGTCGGCAGAGCGACCGACTCTGCGCAAGCGCACTTAGGGACTCAGTACTTAAATGTATGGAAGTTGGATAATATTGTTTTGTAGACTTTTGTTTTCGGTATTTTTTAAAACATTTCGAAAGAGTACGTTGACAGACATCCCATTGTTGTTGTTGAACGGCTTCATCGTTAAGTAAAAACAGATTGGTCTTGCTTTGGCTCTGTTGCCATGTTTCCATGGCAATGCTGTCAAGCGCCTTACTTTCTTGCCCAGTGCTGCTGCTGTTGCATGACTGTATCCTTCCTTGTTTTATTTTGACAAGACAGAACACTAGCAAATCAAGGATGGAGTTTATTGGAAGCAGTTATAAAGGAGATATGAAAAGTGGCAGGTAAATGAAAATGTCTGTTCATAATCCTAACCAGCAGGAACTTTTCATACATAAGAAAATTACTAAATTCACATTGCGGTTAGCTTTGGGGTTAGCATGAGGTTTACAAAGCACCAGTTAGCTGTCTCTCTTCTCTCCCTTAGGATGGAAGGAACAGGAGAATACACATTTCCCACAGAGACCAAATATGTAGGAGAGATGAAAGATGGGATGTTCCATGGCAAAGGAGTGCTGTACTTTCCAAATGGAAGTAAATATGAAGGAACCTGGGAGAAGGGTCTAGCTAAACAGGTGTGGAATTGTGTGTGTGTGTGTGTGTGTCCCGCATGGCTGGGTGTGCGTGTCCCTGCATGCATGTCAGACTGTATGCATCCACATGCATGACTGTGTGTTTCACATTGGTTATAGTTGATATTACATCTGGTCCCCTTTAGCAATCACTCACTGTTATTGTCGTAGTTATTAGGTTTCTCTCCTTCCTCCTACATGTGCTCTCTGCATGTCCTAAACACATACTTGTGTGCTCTGATGCAATCATTCATGGGCCTGGGCCACAATAATGATCACTCCAATTATTATCATCATTTCAACTGTGGTTCATTTGAAATGATGGCAACTCTGAACCATGACCAAATATGTCTAGGCCTAGACTGCCCCACCTGCGTCCCTGCCAGCCCAGGAAAATCCTCCTCCATTCAATACAGGCCTAAACCATCCAGTGAATTGGAAGAAATTCAAACTCTGTAAATGATAGCTGGTTTTAAAGCTATAGTCCATTTTATAACTTGCACCTGTCCCTTAGAATATGTATGAGGTGTTTTCAAGGCCTAGATTTATGATAGAAAATATCTTTATGATTAAGTTCAAATGTCACCACAACTGCTATATTTTTACATCACTTCTCTTAACGTTGTAAAGAGCTGTAAAGTAAAAGGGATAAAACAAACATATCAATTAACAAGCAGCTATATTTAAGAGAAAACTTGTGGAACTAGCATATATTAACAATTGCATAGTGTTGGTGGAGGTATGCACTCTACTGAGTGCCATCTAGTATTTTTTATTTTTCATAACCAATTAAGTAAATTCTGGTTCATTTTAGAAAAAAGCCAATGTCATACAAATATTACACAAAGTCTGATTTTCTCTCTTGCATTATGAAATGAGATTTCTTTCAAGATAGAAAGGTGTAGTTTTAAAATTAAATTGAGTATTGAATTATTTGATAGCAGAAGTATCAGTATCAGTTGATGCTAGTATGCCTAGAAGATGCTGCTTAATTTGATGACTGGGTGAAGGATGAGGGTGATTTATGTGTTTTAATGTGTTTGCTCACAAGGGGAGCTTCACCTTTGCTGATGGTCTGGACTACCAGGAGAAGGACTGGGAGTACTGTGATGGTTATGACAGGCGCTTCTACAGTGAAAGGTGTAATGGACTCAAACCTGCAGGTTGGGATCCATTAATTTGCTCATTCATTTAGACGAGCATGGTTTCTCCTCTTCCCCACTCCCACACAAACACAAACACACACAAATCACCATCATATAGCTTATGAATGGAATAAACTTTGCCTAGAATTGAAACATTGTTAATAAAGTGAGGTCTAGAGCAGTGGTTCTCAACCTTTTTGGCTTGTGACCCCTTAAAACAAAGCAATGTCTACTCGCGACCCCCTGTCACAGGCTGCATATGCTTGGTGAACAGTTCAAACAAAGAATGATTGAATTATTTTTTTCATTTGATTAATTATCTGAGGAGGCCTAGAGGCTTAAAACTATTCAGCATTTCACAAGAAAAAAGGCAAAAATTAGAGAAAAATCAGAAAAGTAAACATGATAATATAGAAATATGTTTTTTTTCCTATCCTATAAATTATCTCACGATCCCCAAAAATTGTCTCGCAACCCTCTGGGGGTCCCGATCCCCAGGTTGAGAGCCACTGGTCTAGAGTATGTGTTGGAGTGAGTGTTCAAACCCAAGGTAAAATCTACTGTAAAGTGTTTGTTTTTTTTACTGTCAATATTAACAGTCAATATTGTTGACATGAATAACTCTCTTCCAAAGCCAGAAACCTGAAAATTAAGTGCATGTTCACAATATTCTGTGTCTTGTTTTTGTTTTGTTTTTTGTAGAAAAAGCCTCCACAACAGCTTTTTGTACTAAAAAGGAAAAGCGGGTCATGTGTACTTTGCATCCATAATCAGCAAACAGTACTTAAATACAACTCTCAGACACTTAGCCGAAACTCCTATAACAGCCAATGTGCTCCCATACCCACTCAGAGTAACTACTGCCAACTTTTCTAGTGGTACATTCCCCATTTTCATTCTGGTTGTTGTTATTGTAAAGTGTCAGCTGTGATTGGTTGCCTCCCAAAAAAAGCGGTCCACATCATGTCGACATGTGTAAATGGAACTCTTCTCAGCTTCTCAGCTCAGCTCTGCTCTGCCTAAAACAGGGTTCCCATGGGCCTTGAAAATCCACTCATAACCTTTGATATAAAAAGGGAACCTGCATGTTGGGAAAAAAAGAGGAATACTGTGAACATCGCCTAAGACTCAAACCTGTGATGTCATTCAGATGTAAAATCTTTAACTGCTCCATTGAGAATGAATTAAATGAATACACTGACTCTTCTGCAAATAAGTTGCTTGTGCTCCACTTATTGACTGTGCAACGAGAAGACTGGTAGCAGATTCACTTGTGTGTGCATGTCTTTGAGGGGGAAAACCAGGCACATGAGGAGAACATGCAAATTCCACACAGAAAGCAGCGGGGCCGAGAGTCAAACCAGGACCTTCTTGCTAACTACTGAGCCGCCCCTATTGCTACTAAAACTGTTCTGTCCATACAGGAGAATCTCAGCTGACGGATCTGGACCCTCCTCATGTCATCCCTGAGGGGTGTTATGACTGTGGAGACAGTTTCTACGACCCCACCACCAGGGTCATCACTGCCTACACCGGCATGTTCCTCAGGAACGCAGGTGAGACAGTAAACTTACAGGTTGTATCACTTAGGTCTATTCAGTCAACTTATTATTATCACTTTGAGTGATAATAATTATTTGCTGCTAAACAAAGAAAGCTTGCATAAGCTGTTGCAGTATAAAACACAATATGTGAATATCACAGTTTTTGTAAAATAAATAAGCAGAGCCAATCCAGACACAAGCAGGGATGATTGACAGTTTCACAACATCACTATCATATATCACCTGAGTTTTAAGTAAATTAGGGAAATGAAAGTCCAGAGCAACAACTTGAAATTAAGTACACATTATGTCCTATGAAGATCTATGTCAGTGATATTTCACTGTATGTTTCACTGTATATTTATATCAAATTCAGAAGGCAGTAGCATTTGTTACCAATGCTGACCACAGCTAGCAGCTACATTTTTTTAACGTTAGTTGCAAGGCCTGGCCATCTCTTTAGCTAATTTTAACAATTAACAAATCACTAGCCTAGTGTTAGCCTACTTTTAGGTGTTTTTGCAAAGAACCTAAGATGACAGCTGTGGTTGGTTTGCCTGTGGTTTGCTTGGTGTGTTTTGGGAGAGTTCTTGCTCAAACAACCAGAGCGAAGGTGCTTCCTTAAAGTAGCAAGTGCATAGAGATGAACAGGCATGACACTCTCCTTATCTTTTATGGTGTTTTTTGGATGTAAAAAAACACCCGTATTTTATATCCTACCTTAGCAATTTTGCAAAAATGACATGATTTGTGCGAGCTTCAGTCTAACCAGCATATTACTTACACACCCATTAATGTTACCTGTTCCTTTACTTAGCAAGGCACACCGGACAGGATCATGTCTCACAAACAGATGTTCAATTAATTCACTGATTCCCATAATACTCACATATTGCAAGGTTTTAATAAGTTTAAAATGTGTTAACAGAAAATATTGATGTAGACTACAGCTTATTTTCAACTCTGATGTTGTACAATTCTGGAAACTTGGTGCACTCAAGAGGAGTTTCTCCACTTTGAAAGGTCAACAGCAAACTGCATGTGTCAATGTTCAAATATTTTCAATATTGAACTCAGTGCGTGACACCAAAGGTAGCGCTGCCTCAAACACTCAATTTGTCATCTCAGTTGGTCAGGTTAATTCCTGAAGTAGTGATATATAACTTTAACTATGTAAGTATAACTATGAGGAAATATAGGCGTAACTAATCAATAAGACCAGTAAATTGAAAGTAAAAAACACAAGTAAAAAAACAAGTAAATTTGTTATGTTTTCACATACGTTAACCTAGGATTTAACCTGACCAGTGAGAAATTGAGTGCTTTGTCACCTAATTACTGTCAATCAATTGTCATCACCTGTGTCTTTTGGTTATTTTTTTTGGGCACATACATTTGTAATCTATCACAGTCTGCCTTTTCTTGTCCTTGGTATGTCTGGTTACTGACTGTTTGCTGATTGTTTTGCACTGTGCACTCAAGTGTTTGATGGCTTCTGCTTATGCCACCAATACAGTAATCGGTGCGTTTATCAAGGTTCAGCAGGTCTGATAATGCATGTTTGAATAACTTATGAATAAAATGCTAATTTCATTTTTTTTATTGACTTGTTCTCAAGATTTGTTTTGGCCACATAATTCATTGATTGTATCACTACGGTAGTGGAAATTGCTCAAAGTCAAAATAGCAGGGCTGCAAAATAAATGCATATTTCTTCTAAATAGTGCTGAATCAAGCCATAGAAAATGTTTCATTGCTTTGCTAACAACCCAAGTAGTCCAACAGTCCATGTAAACCCTACAGTTAATATGTGGGCAGTGACAGCTCAATTATGAGGACGCTCATTTTGGCTCCACTGACAAATTGACGTGGAAGTCAGTTTAGTCCAATTTCTATCTACATTTTTTTATGTAATAGAGAAACCTCTCGCGCATCAAAAAAAAAAGCATTAAAAAAAAGCATCAAAAAGCCCTATCATCAGCCATCTTAGTACTGAGGGATGAAGACATGTTATTGTTGCTGCCTTGTCATAGAAGATGATAGTTTCATGTCCCATACTGCTCAACAACTCAACATTACTGAGCTTCCAGTTCTCAAGGCTATAAACAGACCACATACAAAAAGTCTTGTTGAAGTTACTTTAAACCATGTTGAAGTTTTTGTATTGAAATTGTTTCAGGCAAGACCCGGGCCTTTGCCCATTTTTAATAAATGCAACTCCGAAAGCCAACATTGTACTCTGCACAGTCTAGCCATATGGGAAGCATTTGATAACAATGAACCTATGGAGTGATGTTAAATGGATTATCCCTGGATTCCCTGATGGTAGATTATTGCTACAACTCATCTGATAAGCATGCCTCTATATTGCAGTCATTTTAAAAGTTTTTTTTGTTGTTTTTCAAAAGTGGAAAATTCAAAACACATTTTTCCACTGATCGGGTGCCCAATGTCGGAAATCCTGATTTGAAGAGAATGCAGTCTGTCAGGTGTCCAGATAGGAATTCCCAAATTCTGACATCTCCTGCCAATTTTTTTTTTCTCCCTGCCATGATTTTACATCACTAGACAATGTCATGAATTAGGCTGGGGGTTATGAATCTGATTGTGTGTGCGTATCTGGGAGGCAGGGAGGACAATTTATAGACAGAAGTCTTCGGGTACAGCCATTTGCTTGAGGATCTGAAACGGAGCCAGCGGTCCCTAAAAGCAGTTTGTTTTGGGTCCAGTAAGGTAGAGTCCAGTTTTATTGTTATGCATTTGAATTCTCATTTTTATTGGACCTGAACAGTACCTAAACATTGCTTTAATCACTAGTACATGCATGAAAATGTTTTAAAATCTCTTATCATGATTAGATTTTCTCTTACACAAGATGTTATATTGCAGTCTGGCAGTCTTGCCGGACTTTTGCAACTTGGTTTTAAATGCATAGGAAATTTTGCACTAAAAGTGATCAGACACAGTCCAGCTATAGCTGCAATGTCTGATGAGTCTGATGAGTATGTGTGTTTCTTTTTCTTGTTAGTTTGTTAGATTGTTTGTTTGCTACATTACAAATGCAGGTATGTTTTATATGATTCCTGGCAGAAGTTAAGGTATGATTGATTAGCTGCCTAAAGTAGGAATGTATCTTTGGAAAGAATAGCTGATTAACTGCATGCAACATAATACAGATTAGAATCCCTTATATTAATCATAGTCTGATCCACAAACACACAAATCCCATTTACATGTGTTTAGAGATAGAAAGAAACAGAGGAGAAGATGCACCTCCTCACCAGATGTCATCAACATGTGTAAGAAGACAAAATATGTTTTGAGATTCTTTCCTTGCTGCGGGTTGTTCATCATCATTATAGTTCTGGTATTGATCAGTGAACTGGGAGAGAGAGAGAGGGAGAGAGAGAGAGAGAGAGAGAGAGAGGGAGGAAGAGAACAAGAAAGGATGAGAGAGAGAGATTTTTTGGGAGTTATGTTGAGATGAAAAAGAAGGGGAACTGAACGATTTCCAACAGCACTCTGACTCACTGTTTTGATTCAGATAAATGTGAAGTCAAACAGGAACTATTTAATTGATTTGTGCTTTTATGTGTCAGTTTGGCAGATGGATTGTGTTCATGTCTATGTGTGCATGAGTGTGTGTGTGTGTGTGTGTGTGTGTGTGTGTGTGTGTGTGTGCGTGTGTGTGCATGTGTGTGTGTGTGTGTGTGTGTACACCAGTCATCAGCCAAATCTTGGTCAATTTTAACATGGTATTTGAACAACCATTGTTCAGAGGCTGACTTTCCCTCACTGCTGTGGCTGGTTGGTGTAAACCCTAAGATATGTGCATGAATGTGTGTATGTACCTACTGTAAGGTCCCATTGTGACCCCCAGGACACTGTGTTGCTAATGTTTTGGATAGCATACATTACAACAACGCTCATCTGTGCTTTTAATGATTCTAACAGCTAGTGTGTGTACGTGTGTGTGCATATAGGTTGTTGTGTTTATGTGTATATACATTATTACACGCTCATGCCTATGTGTGTTTGTCTTGGTATGTAATTCTTGGAGAAGAATGCTCCTGTATCCTGTATGGATTTATTTTCATCCCTAAGAGGTGAAGGCACATTTGTCAGAGTGGGTGTGAAGACAGAATTTATTGCCTCATGGCTTCCGCCCAGGATGAGAGAGAGAGAGCAGAAGTCCAATGATGATGGGACACAGGGAAGAACCAGCCTCCCAGAGGGGACATTTGCTGGGGGGAGGAAAGAGGAAGGAGCTCCCCCATGTAGCAGTCACAACTGGTGGATGTAGGACAAGGAGGAGCCGAGGGGGATGGCACAGGGAAGCCAAAGCCTTATATCTATAAAAGTTGCAACACTGAGGGGTCTGGAACTGTTTTAAACCTCAGATGATTCTGTTTTTACATCTTGGAACTACATTTTGTTGCTAGGAAATATAACTCTGCTTACTGGCCAAACTTGACCTGTTGCTAAGTCCTGCCCACCTTAGTTACCGTTGCTAACTTGGACAAACAATCCTACTTGGCATAGTGCCAAATAGCAAAACAATAGGATCTGTTACTGATATTCCCCAAGAGGTTATAGATTATTTTTGGAGACGGACCGATTTCATGTCATCAAGTAGCTGCCAAAAGGCCTGCACTATGCTATGGAGGGATATGTCCAGAATTAAGTACGCCGGAGGACATACGGAAATTAGAAGCAATGGCATATTGTTGTAAATGCAAGAGGGAGAAACTCCACTTTACAGTTATCATCACTGAAAACAACATACATGAACCTCATTCTTCAGGAACTGCGGGGTAAGGAAGCCAGCCGTGCTAAGACGACATCTGATTACAAAGCACCTAAATTATGCAAGCAAACCAATTAATATTTTCCCACAAAGAGTGAGGAATATACCCACCAGAGAACACGGATGGTGAACTTGGCCACAATTTCAGAGAAAGCAGAGAAGGCAATGTATTTTGTGGCTCAAATAGCAAGGACTTACTGACGCATTTAACTTGTTAAACGGCCTCAACCTGCACATACAAGGCAGGTACGCATCTATCCTGTAAGTCCGCGACAAAACGCGTCATTAATGAAGAAAACAGAGCTACGGATATGAAGACACCATAATATCCATGTTCCCCCAACTGACTGAGTTTCTCCACACAACAAACCTGTCTGTGGATGTAGTGAGAGAAGTCGTCAGTAATCACCTCGCCTCACTGAGTGAACATTTCAGCTCATACTTCTCTTATGTACACCGATGGTTGGAACTGGGTGCAGGATCCAGCTAAAAGCGGCCTTACTGGCGACGTAAAAGAGGGGCTGTCCTGTGATAGAACATTGAAGGCCCAATTACAACAGATGTGTCACGTAGACTTTTGGCCCTGCCTCTCACATGAGTATCCTGAACTCACTCCCATGGCCATGAGAATACTGCTTCCCTTTCCTACCACTTACCTCTGCAAGGCATCATTCTCCACTTTGACTGCGATGAAGACCAAGACCAGGGCTCGGCTGCATGTGGAAAATGATCTTCAAGTTCGCCTGTCATCCAACACTTCAACAAACGTGCTGTGAGAGACAAGCTCACGCATCGCATTTATAAATGTGAGGTAGGCTATTTTGTTTTGAACAAAGATCTGAGGAACGATGTATTTCTAGATTCCAATATCTTGCCAAATAACACTATGGTTCAATTACTGTGTAAGGCTGCCAGATAGTGGTAAAGGATAGTGTATATTCCTTGCCAAATAAGCATGTTATGGATGGACCGAGGACAGCAGGATGGGGAGGCTGGTGTCTAGAAGGAGTACAGGCAATTTCAGGAAATGATCTCTCTTCCCATGTCGTCATTAGTGCCGTAGAAACGAACTGCGCTCATGACTCTTTGCCAATGTGGCTAGTAGCTAAATGAATGGGGAGTTTGGCGATTGCAAAGGTTGGAAGGATGATCTTGTGCCAAGTTTTCCATTTAGCTTG
The DNA here is from genome assembly GCF_048128805.1 of Centroberyx gerrardi. Taxonomy (NCBI): domain Eukaryota; kingdom Metazoa; phylum Chordata; class Actinopteri; order Beryciformes; family Berycidae; genus Centroberyx; species Centroberyx gerrardi. The sequence continues at coordinate 14,131,363 of NC_135998.1, read as the reverse complement.
TGTAAGCTTGTAGTCATGGCTGTTTCTGAGGCTGATGCTGTTGAGACATTAAATGTGTAAATCTTGTATTATATTTGTAGCCAGTTGCAGAGTTGTTGTCAAGACAGGACTGTAGAGCCTGAGATTTGTCTCAGTCCGATCAGATTTACATGGTACACCATTTCAAATTAAGATTTTAACCACAGTAATGTGTCAATGCCTCAATTCTAAGTAATCTGTGTCGCAATCATGAATGGGGCCTTGGAAAACTTTCTCCCCATTAAGCCTGGAAACCATGGCCTAGTGGTTAGAGAGGCCATCCTTCAACTGAATGAACCAGTTTCAAGTCTGACTCAGTCCCCATGTCTCTGAGCAAGAAATAGTGCAGCTACCTGGCTTATCCAAGCTACAATAAATTCTAGTATGAGTATAGCTGATAGTTGTTGAATTATACGTTTTCTTTCTCTCTTTAATTCTTTAATTATCTCGCTGATAACTTGAAGTAGGTTACAGTGGCCATATCATTGGCTAATGCATAATGTGTGGACCTTTGGTGTGCCAGAGATAAAGCTGAATCCTGCACAAGTCTACCTCAACAGTGGCATAAGCTAAGAGGCAAACAAACAGAGAGCCAACTCATAACATCGGTAGTTCTTGCAAAAGCCAAAGAAAACAGGAAAAGAAGGCTGGTTATTTGCTTACACTCCAGTGTTGCTGTATTGACAGTGGCTGAAGAGGGTAGCATACTTTACATCACTAAATTTTATTTTTGCTTTCAGGAGAGAGAGTCAGGAGGGAAACTGGAAGCTTCGAAAATATGGCACAGTTTCATTAGAACTTGTAAAAGCTGCAAGGGCCTTGACATTTCATCAATTTTGTAATCCACTCATGTATTTGTGGGACACATTCTTGGGGAGCTGTTTCAATGCTGTTTCGAGTTATTATGCTGCTCATAACTGAAGTACTGGAAATAGTTTGAAAGTTCACTGTCATGCAAGATTTCTGGTGTCAGTTGATTTGGAAACTGACTTCTTCACAACTCAGCAATTTCCACATCCTTTTGAGGCAGTAGATTCCTTGATCCTTCCAGTTTTCTCTCTACTCCCATCCTTGGCTACTCCTTTGCTGGATGATGCCTTACCGCTGGTGGCTGCTCTTCTTCTAGACAAATACATGTTTACCAATACACATGATCTTTAGTGTCATTAGGGTTATCAAGTGGACACCTCCCATCACTGATGTTTCATTGAATCTGACCCAAGACACCTGCAGAAGGCTTAACAGAAAGATCTGGCATTCCAGAACCACTGCACTCCCACACCAGCTCTCAATGTGCTCTCATGTGTATATATATATATTTTAGCTACACATTGTTTTGGTGTTTTTGTGCTTTATCGTGACAATATTTTTTCCTTCCTGTAACCCGCAGTGTTAACAAATCCCACCCATGTTTTACCACTGTGCGGACAACATTCCCATGTCCCTCTCTCCAGATGCATACCAACATCAACAACAATAAAAAACATCAAACCTTCAACTTGCAGGAAGCAAGAAAAACTCAAGTTGAAATAAAAGCACATGCTGCCCATGGCTAATGGAACAAAAGAGAGAAGGGAGGTTGATTGCCTCTGAATGTGTAAAGATAATGAAAAGGAGAAACGTTACAAAGGCATTCATTCAGGCCACATACGACCCGAAACCCTTCACTGCTAAAGCATCAAGCTCAGAACTGCCATGTCTTGGTGCAACACCAGACACCATTATATGTGACAAGGACAAACTTGTTTGAGGTTTAGTCTCCTTTAGAGGTTTAGTCTCCTTCAGAGGCATGACAGTGGCAGAGGAAGCCTCAACCATCAAAGACTTCTGTGTGGTCAAAAATAAGGCATCCAAGTATGAAACATAATTGCTATTATCAATCCAAAGACAGCTACTTTTAATCAGACTTGACTTTGGTAACATTTACACAAGACATGAGGAAGTTTACAGTTTACAGTTTACAGATATCAATACAATTATTTCAAAGCTTTGTGCATTTCATGTCAGTAACTACTGTGACAAGAAATGTGTCCAACGTCTTTCGCTGACTCCTTTGTCCTTTGTCTGTCCAGAAGCGGGACCATCTCTAGGCACCTTGTTCATTTTTTTGTGTTTCCACACAGCTTGATCCATAGCAGACATCTTTCGGTGTCTCGCTTTGGTTTGGGATGAGATTTTGTTTTTCTGTTTTCGAGTTGACCGAGGCTTACGGCTTCCAAGCTAGGGTTGGTCAATCTGCGTTCAAGGGGACGGATTGAACGATAAATCAGTTGAGTTGATCGATGGAAATTTGCTGCAGTGAACAATCTGTTGGGAAGTTGTGGGAATGATTGGGTCCAAGTCTTTTTGGCCAAGAGACACAGGGACAGGATGAGGCAGAAAAACTGGGAAGGAGGAAGGAATCTCAAGCAGCAGCAGCCAGAGTCAGACAGGTCATCTGGACACCAGCTAGCTTCTTGCAAGGCATAGAAAAGGGAAAGAAAAGAGTGTGTGTGAGTGAGTGTGTCTGTATGTCTGTGTGTGTGTGACTGTACGTGTGTGTGTGTGTGTCAGCGGCATTGTAGGGGGTGAAAGATGAACATCCAGGGATAGCTGGCTGTTGCTCCTCCCAACCTTCTTCACAACCTCCCAGCCTGTTCTTTAATGTCACAGGAAGTCAGTCATGATGTGTTAGACTTGCAGATTTTCATCTCTTCAACCAAGGAATCTATAAATAAGAAAAGGGCGATATGTCACCGCGCAGCACTTGAGTCTACTTGAGAACAAAACTGAAAAGGTCTAATAGCGCAGTAGGCATAGTGGTGAGTTGGCAGTCCATTCCATATCTTCCTTCTCAGTATTAAAGATGATGTGTGAAGTTGATGGAGTTGCTGATAATTTGCTATTGAGATCTCTAGGTCTAAAAGAAGTGTGTTAAAAAAATGTTTGATAATACACTGTTTTGCTAATAATGGAAGGAAAACCTGTTACATCAAGAGAATGATAATCAGAAAAACAATAAATAAAAAAATATGCAGGCATGCCCATCATTAAGACTGTTGAGAATTTCATTCCAAAATATAAATTCAAGAGGGATATCATTTTGTGTTTCTTGCATTACTTTGATATGAACACAAATGAATAAACAGACCACTAGTTCACTCCCATACATTTACACAACACTAAGGTGTTAAAAAAAAATAAAAAAAATTTTAAAAGTTTATTTATGAAATTGTAAATATGATGAGTGTTAATTCGATTTTTTTTCTGATTTTTTAAATTGCTTTCTTATAGTGATGTGAGAGCATTACAATAAACAGATCCCCCCCTACTACCACCCCAGTGTCACAGTTAACCAGAACAATACAAATAGCCTAAAGCAAACAGAGTGGAACACACTGAAGCGATTACTCTTAAAATGAAACACAAATAACAATAATCAACAAAGAAAATATTTAAAATACAAACAGCTCAAAAAAAAAAAAAAAAGACATATTTTATTCACTCTTTCTCAAACTTCCAGAGACACATAATTGTATTTAATTGGTATAGTTCATGAAGTTTGCTGTTGTTTCAATTCGGAGGTATAAAACATTTGCATTACACTATAAAACTGTAATTAAAAAAGAATGTGGGGAAAAGATACATAGGCCACATCTGCACAATCAAATCTCCACCACTGATTGAACATGTTCTGTTATTACAAACACACACTCACACACACACGCGCACACACACACACACACACACACAAACTTGGTTCTGTTACATTGCTGTTCTCCCTTGGCAACGAGCAGCAACACACAGCAGCAGTCCAGGAGGCAGCAGCAGCCCAGCGGGGGCCGTGTATTGCCATATTGTTTGTAGCACTTTCCTGTTTCGGGAATAACCGCTTCCCTTTGAAACTCCGCACAGAAAGAGTTCCACATTCAAAACATTCCACTGCCAAGGAAAACACCTCTGGTGACCAAACCGCTGCCCCTCCCTTTGTCCCAGTCCAGCTGAGGTGTTTCACAGACAGATAAAATCAGCCCGGGCCCTGGGGACTGGAACATATCCTTATACGGCCTTTCCTCAAACTCTCCCACTTTTCATGTAGCCTTTAAAACAAAAATACACCATAAAACAGAATTCACATGTTACTGTAATCATATGAGCTTGTGGCAGTTAAATCAATAATTTTTGAAGATCGGTATCGCTCCTTCAAAGGTAGAAACCAGAAAACCGATGCTCTAATCTATGATGTCATCAAGACACAAAACCCAGGGCCGCTCCATTGGCAATGAATTGGAGACAGATGACTTGCTTGAACTTTTACGTTTAGGTAAGTTTGATTTCACTGTAGTGCCTTCAGTTGCGAACCAGAAAATGTGCCTATATTCGCATATAATGACCCTGCGTGCTGTAACTGAGTCCACCAAGTTAGTCTCCCAGTCCCTGTCAGTGGATCAGGTCCAGGATTTGTCTCTTGATGACATCATTAAGAGCGTAACAGCTCTCCTATTTCTATGAAGATATGCAAATTCTGTTTCTGTTTCGCCATCAAATCCAGCAGAATTCAGTCATCTCTTATGCAAATTACCCTGGTGTAAAAAAGCATGAGCTGCTTTTTGCTTTTGTTAATTAAGCCAGTGTGTGTGTGTGTGTGTCTGTGTGTCTGTGTGTGTCTGTGTGCGTGTGTGTGGGTGTGTTTGGGTTTATGTGTTTAACTCACTGCCATTAGGTTGGAAGGAAACACTTTTCCCTCTGAGTGTATTTTAAGGATTAAGATAAACAGACTTTAACAAGGTGCCATTATCGCTTCCACACACTCTCTCTCCAGTGTACACTGCATAAAGGTCATCCATGCAGGTTATTACAGTGGAGATGGATATCAACCAGAACTGTTTAATAAACAAGGGTGTGTGCTACACTTTTTTTTTAATAGGACTTTATCCAGGAAAGCATAATGAACGTAATATGATTGATTTTGCTGCTTTTGTTGCAGTTAAAGCCTATTTAAATAGCCTTAATAAAATGTACACAATCATGGACAGTATATGTCTACTTCACTCATATATTTTTTTGTTTTATATTTTGGTTTTTGCTTAGGTTATAGGCTATAACGCAAGTCTAATCATGATAATAAGTTCATTAGGTATAGGCATATATGTTAAATGTATTGACACAAAAAAATAACAACAGCTATTGGGCCCACAGGTGAAGCAGCAGAATTTTCCTGTATCCTCAGATTGCAGGAAATTAACTAACCGCCCAGCCACCTGTGCCCCCACAGAGATTAAGGTATCAATTATAGATGACTTAAATACTCGGATAAACGCTGCTATACAATCTCGAGAGGGCAGAATTACAGCAAATATGAAAATGTCTCAATCTAATGATCATTAAGGCCGAGCTGTGGGACACTAATTGCGGTCAGTCCCTCTTGGCCGCGCACGCGATCAGGGACGCAGTAATTAGCCTACTTTTACAATATGGCCTATACACTGGAGAAGAAATGTGCCACAAAGTCTGGTGGAAATGTTTGCGTGGCAGCTGCTCGCGGGCCCCGGCGTGGAAACGGGATTACTGGTGACGCAAATCTTCAAATGACCTCGCGATCAGAGCCGGGAGGCAGGTAGAGGGGCGAGGGAGCGCAGCGCGTGAGGGAGAGAGGAGACTTGAAGAGGCTGTTAGTGTTAAAGCCCATTGCTGGCAATTACACACAATCAGTCCGAGAGCTGGAGACCTGCTCCCTTACAATGGAACCCCACGCGCAGTAGAACCTGGGGGTGAGGCCCGCGAGCCGCTCAAGTGCGTGCAGCTGCGCGCGCGCTCCAGAAAAAGCTTACTTCCCCTGCAATTAGCAACGCATTTCAGTTTTAACAATGAAAAACTGGTTGTTTATCAGCTCCTCTGGCAGTCGTTTCGCTTAAAAAAAAAATTGGCGTCCATTTTTGGGTTATTATTTATTGGTGTCTGAAGTGGCTCCGAGAAGTTATTTTCTCCTAATTGTCGGGCCTATCTTGATTCGACAAATTTACCCGAGACTTGAATGGCACTTCAGTGTTTCAGCTTCACAGCAAAATGACCTCTGGCTTAATTATGCAGGCTACTGGTTATTTGAGATTTTAAACGAGTGAGTTTAACAAAATGGCAACGGCAATTGCTTTATGTCCTATACCTACCTTTTTTGTTTAGAATAAATCTGCAGTGTTGATCATCAGCATTTTTTTCTCTCTTTTGATTCTAGGCTAAACGTTTACGACTTTAGAACGATTTAGTGGGCTATTATTTCAAACTTTAATTCCCAATTAATCCTCCTAATTAAATCCGTTCCACAGATGACCAAGAGCACGAGTGGATCGTGCGCACTTGTCGAAAAGCTTGGGATGAGATTGTTGGCCGCGATCCTGACATCTAGAAGAAAACACATCCACATCTGGAGGAACTGGACGTGAAGAGAGTAATTTTAACTTTTAATGCAATTAAATTACACTTTCCATTCCAGCAACATGTTAGACTTTTATTTATTTCTATCTTCAATCTTTTCTTTTTTTGTTTTAGAGGTAGAGGAAATGTAGAAATATTGTTTTGTTTGGGAAGTAAACCTATACCTTTTTCTTATTTTATTTATTTATGTTTTAATTTTTATTTTTTTCAAATGAGTTACTCCTGTGATTTGTGGTATATTGTATAGTTGTATGGTTGCCTACATTCGTTTTTTTGTTTTGTTTTTTTTTGCAGTTAATTTATGTGTATTTGCAAGAAATATAATGAAAGAAACACAAATCATGCAACTAGGTTACCTTCCTGGATTTGCAGTGTATTTTTTTCCCTCCTTGCTCATGTTGCTGCAGCGCTGCATGCTTTTCAATATATTCAACGTCATCAGCACTGTATGTGTGTGTGTGCGTGTGTGTGTGTGTGTGTGTGTGTGTGTGTGTGTGAGCAAGAGAGAGAGAGAGAGAGGGAGGTCTGAGAGCTATTCTTGACATTTATGATGTTTTGAGCAAATGTACAAGATTTATTTGACCTCCATCAGAACTCTTGGCTGCAAGCCAGGAGCGTATTGTCTAAATAAAACTTTTATTTATTAAGATATTTGTCAGTATGTTTATCTCTCTCTTGTGTGTTTATCAGACTTTTGTCTGTGTTGTCTGTGTGTTTGTCTGAGTGTTTCTGAATGCCTAAAGGTAAAGATTGTCCATGTAAAATTCAGTGTTTTGTTTCAACCTGAACACCACAAATTTATGAGTAATTAGTAATTAATTTACAAAGACACAAACTTAAATTGAGCCCCATAATTTTGTAGAAATAAAAAGATGATCTGCAGCACTCAAAGAGAAGAAAAAAGATTTTGGCTTCCTGTCTTCAACATGATGCACTGTTGGTTTTACACACTTAACCAGAACTGCAGCATTTAGCACATGAGGGCATTTTGATTACTAGCTCATTTCCCAGATAGGGCGTTTTTTAGGATACACTGTTTATATGCATGTACATGTCCCAGCAATGAGTATTCTTATATACATAAATAAAGAGAATATTCAGAATATTACCATGGAAACATAACATTCACTGTCTACACTAAAACAACAATAAATAAAATAAGGTGTTGACATGCCTCGGTATCTGGGTCAATACTGGAATACCTCAGCTATCATATTCATATTCATATTTTTATAATCAAGGGTTGAGCTTATCCAGGTTGTTGTAAACAGGATATGACACATGCACATGCACACATGCTCCAACTCCAAAACAGAATACTCGAATATTCAAAATAATACCTGTTTTTAATGTGCAGGTAACGTAGACTGTACAGATCTACAGGTGAGGATCATGTAAAGATGGTTATTCATTTAGGACCAGACCCTTCACAAACGTACCACTTTACCTATATTACCAGAAAATTGTTTCAAATATGTGATCTAAGTTAAAAGATCAATATAAGATAAATAAATGAAATATTAGAATATTAGGATAAGAGTTCAAGTCAATTCTTCAAGTATTTAAAAAGGTATTCCACTGCAGTAATTTGCCCAGGTATGCAGGGTATCTATCCCATGATGCACCCTGACAGTGGCTTTGTCTGTGTGATGGATGTGAAGGAGCAGAAGAGTGCAGCAGGCCACAGTCACGGCTGCACACACTGACCCACGAAGAGCACAGCGGCAATGCAACAAGAGCCGTGATTACTTCCTGCATCATGCTGGGTATACACACACACACATGCACATACACATACACACACACACACACATGTACATAAACACACCAGGATGTACACAATTATGCACAACACATACATGCACCAACATGGACACATAACCAAACAACAAAACGGCAAAGCACATATCAGAAAGCACAGCTGCACCAACACACACACACATATGAGACAGAGAAACATCACACTTAATTATAAGCCACATAGAATATGTAGATTACCACATTTCTATTTTTCTTTTTTTGCCACTCAAAAAATCTCTTCCAGGAGGTGAGCCTAGATTTTGTGCCTAATTTTCTTTGCTTTGTGCCAAACAGGTTGTTTGGGTAAAGTAAAAGTGACTTATTGCTTCACTAATCTATCCTTGAAATGACCCAAAACCAACCACAAAAATATCACATTCTATTTTATTGCATTTTAGTACACAAAACATTTATGATGCACAGTCTATCAAATAAACTTTTGTTTTCATTTCATGTTTTTTAATAAAACAAAACAATTTCAGAGGGGGGGGAAAAAGTGCTTTACAGGGATTAACCATCTCAATAAATACAAGGACATTGAGGTCTTGTTGGATCCTGTTCTTCACACAATGGCCATGGCACTAAAATACAGATGCACACTCTCTACCCCTGCCAATACACACACATACACACACAGAGAAACACACACGTCTTACTATGTACAACCCCAGTCTGTTTCATATTGTCCATATTGTACCAATACTCCATTTCCCCTCTTGCAGTGAGAGAGCGAAAGACACACACACACAGAGGCTGGACAAGCGACCCAGGAAATCATAAATTAGTGACAATACACCTGTTTGGAAATACGAAATAAGTTCTACATGTAACTTCTGACACTTCAGTCTTTGTAAGTTTAGGCCAGTGTGACCAGTATGCTCATGTCAGACTTCCCTCTCTTTCTCTCTCGGTAAAAAGAAATCAAACAGCTTTAGGTTGACAGGATTGTGTTGGCTCGAGGCTGTCGGTTCCTGCTTCTAATGTTAGAGTCATAATTTAAACAGATACACAAGCTTAGAAGTTGTGCTTTGAGGTTTCTTTCATGATAAGCAGTTGAAATGCCACAATGTTCCAATAGAGTCTGTGGACAAACTCTGCAGAGGTATGCTTTGTGATTTTCTGGAAATGGAAGCTGTAAAACCTTCACAATTTATTCTACAAGTGTAAACACATGCAAACAAAACATAATCACCCAAATGAAATTTAACTTTAATCCTGTTCAATGGTGAATTATAGACTAGAATTGTAATTTACAAATCGATTCACTGCTGTAAACGGCGTTTGCTTTTAACAATTGAAAAGATAAGGCACGCAATTTATTCTCATTGTTAAAAAAAAAAAAAAAAAGCATATTGAATTCTACACCTCATTCCAGTGGGGAATTTACCAAAAATGTGATTGAGAAATGTATCTTTTTTTTTTAGTTTTGAGATGTTATAAAGTGTCATTCCTCAATACCTCAGGAAAAATTTCCAACAGTCAGCGTATTTATTTAGTTTACATTTAGTTTTCCTTCATGGTTGTTTAGAGAGAAAAGAGGGAGGTGTCTTACCTCCAATGTGGTCTACTGTGCGTGCCCGGCCCCTGGGCCACAACGGCAGCTCCCCTTAAATTTTCCCCTCTCTATTTATCTCCAGATCTCTGACAGCGCTCAAGAGGCATCAATCCTGCTTCCTCGGTCAGTTTCATCCCTTCAAATCTCCCTCCCCCTTCAAGTAACAACAGATCAGAGGGCGGACGAGCAGAGAGGAGGACGCTGTACACATGGAGAAAAATGGGTCCTTAGGTAGAGTAAACTACTAGTGGGCAGTCAATGGATTCCTGCTAATGATAAACGCTTCACAATCATTTTGACAGACTGGCTGCAGGTGAGATATTCCTGTTCAAAAAAAAAAAAAAACCACAATGACGGCTGTATCTTTTTCTTTTTTTTTCCCACTTTCTTCCATTTCTTTCTCTTTCTCTCCAGAGTGGTGAGGGCTCCAGGGGGTAAGATTTTGTGTTTTCCCCCGAGTTGACTCCTGTCTGAGCTGTGGGTCAGGTTGGCGGACGTCAGTGATGGGAGGTCAAGGGTTACGCTCCAGAGGTTAGGGGTCACCAGGGCGGAGCTGGTGGTGATGGTGGGGTGCTAGCGGCTGAGGGGGAGCTGCGGCAGCGACATGGCCTGGTGCGGGAGACTCTGCGAGGTCAACACGGAGAAGGGATGACCTAGAGAAGTGGGGGACAGAAGGGAGCCGTTTAAAATACAAGAGGAGTCTCAGTTTTAAATATTGTAGTATAACAGTACACAAAAACAATGACATAAAAAGTGTCTAATAGTCAGTAATCGTCTAAACTGGGATAATAAGTTGTAGCATGCTAATTCACCGTTCAGTTAGAGATTCAGCTGAGATGTTTGTGATCCTTTTCACCACACAGAAGTAAACCACCACTCACTGTCGATGTACCCGTGCAGGGCCACCATGCGCGCTCTCTCTGGACTGCCGAAGGGGGAGTAATGCAGCTCATCTGGCAGGGAGGAGGGTATCCGGGACTGGGGATGACCTTGGGGAGCCCCACTGTGCTGGGGCGTGTGCTTTTTGTGTCTTGCTCTGCAGTTTTGAAACCACACCTATGAAGATGCAATGTAACCAGACATCATGTAGCTATATTCTTGAATAGAATATGTAGATTTATTTCGCATATATGTTTAAAAAAAAACAATTCATGAATGACAGTTAAAACACAGATAAAATGTTTAATAAGAGTGTAAATATCTAAACATTTTGGTTTTATTATTATTTAGATAAAAAATCATTTAATCATAAAATGGCCATTTCCCACGGTCATGTCTTTATTAATTGTATGTCTGGATCAAGTAGTAGGTAATTGTATGTTGCTGTAATTCAGTAACTGTTTAGTCTAATTCTCCTTACTCCATATGCTTCACCAGCACCATAACATAAGCAGATTCATGAGAACCAGGAGTGTGTGGATGGCTGTGTACTGACCTGTATAACTCTCCTGCTAAGGCCTGTCATGTCAGCTAGCTTCTGCAGCGTCTGGGCATCTGGATTGTTGTCCTGGGCAAACTGGGCCTGCATGATCTGCACAGAGACGAGACATTGGCGTGAAATCGGATGCTGCTGAAATCAGTTTATGACAGAAACCATGAAATATTTCCGGTAAAAAATGTGGTGGTTTGAATCTCACAGCTGAAGAGAAGGCTGCGCAGATGAATTGTGTTTTGGCCAGGAAAGAAGCCGCACAATTGTATTAAGAACACATTCATCGTTTGGTAGGGTTGACATTGGTGTGGTGTGTGTGTGTGTGTGTGTGTGTGTCTGACCTGTAGTTGTTCTGCAGTAAACGAGGTTCGTGCCCTTTTGGCAGGTTTGGGTTGGCTGTCTTGTTCTGTTGGAACTGCTCCTTCTAAAGTGATACCGCTGCCTGGAAGAAACGATGGCAGAGAGACATATGAGAGGCAGGTGAGTGGCAAGATTAAACGAAGAGAAGAGACTAAAAATATCCCAGGAAACATCAGCAAATAAACTCAAATTTGACATTTGAACTACTGCACACTGTATCACAGAAAGACCCAAATTTGAGAAATACAGTCTAGTCCTGGGCTCAAACAGCATGACCTACTCATACTCTTGTCATGTGGGCACCCATCAGAACCAAGCAGTAATTAGAAATGTATTGGCCAGACGCAATTATGCAATATTACGCAAGATGTTTTTTCACAAGATAAAATGAAATATATTCAAATGCACAAATACATTTTCAGATAAAAATACAAAAACACTTTTGGATGTTTCACTCGCTAGCAGACAGTCTAGCAGACTGAAAAGAAGCGCTGCAGCTGCTTTTTGGTAGATAAGGTAGCTTTCCAAAAATACAAAACACACTTTTGGATGTTTCACTTGCTAGTAGATAGATGAATGTCATGAAAGGCAGTGATCCAAATGAGAACCAAGGGACTCAAGACAATAAAAAAGGACCAACGCGTACCGAGCTAATGGTCTTCGAAGACGGAGTGCTTTGGTTCTCTTTTGGATCACTGCCTTTCACGACATTCATCTGTCTGCTAGCAAGTGAAACATCCAAATGTGTTTTTATATTCTTGGAAAGCCACTGGATCTACCAAAGAGCACCTGTCTACATATATCAGACCCATGCAGCGCTACTTCCCTGTGTCCAAGACTTTTGAGAACCACCAAGAACCACCAGAGCAAACAGACCAGAACCACTACTCACCGCTCTCAGCAGCTCGTTTGAGGTTCTCCACCATGGTGTCATAGTGGATCCTACACAGGACCTTCTCCTCCACCAAGCCAAACTCCTCTCCCGTGGACAGCTGCCTCTTACAAGAGTAGCAGGCAAAACATGCCAAGTGGTACGCATTGCCTCTTGCCCGACGCACCCAGTCGCTGGCGTATATCTGCCGACCGCAGCGGGCACACTTAGTACCAAACCTACTGTGAGATAGAGAAAGAGAGAACAACAGAGGCAGGGGGAGCGAGAGAGAGAGACAGAATGAGGAGTCAGTGGTTCGTAGCTGGGGTAAGAATCTTAACAGCAGTATTTCAGAGGAGAAAACCACAGTGGTTGATGATCTGTTCAATCTCATCTCGAGCCCACTGCCAGACAACACAGACATAGAATCACACACACACACACTTTTGAGGAAAGAGAGGCCCTTTTCTCTGAACTTGAAAAGAAGTGTTTTTAACTTAAAGCCTTGGCAGACTACTTATGCTGAGTATGAACTCAAAGGGCTTGAGGAAGAAACCTTGGAGAAGGATATGGCCTTCAGAAAAACTCTGACTGCGGCTGCAAGCTGAGCCTTGAATGCAAACAAACCAACACCTGCAATTTCCTGGCTGATGCATGAAGGCCCTGACACACACACACACACACACACACACACACACAACCAACCAACACATAAAGCATGGCGATTTTGCACACAGTGGAAGTTGAAGACAGACTCGCATGACATCACTGTAGATCGCCCCGCTGTAACTGATAGCAACAGTGAGGTCAGGCAGCATATAAACCTAAACCACCTGACTTACTGTTCTGGATGGGTGGGTGGGTGGGTGGGGGTTGAGGGGTAGAGAGGGAGGGTGAGAGATAAATGGATAGAGGGGTACAGAAGGATAGAGGCAAGGCAACAACAGGGACACCAGAGACAACTGTGGATTGTTGGGTCTGGAAATGCTGTACGACAATTGCTCATGAGCTCACATCAAGGTATTCATGTTAGAAATGAACATGTTCTACTAAAATGAAATTTAACTTAATAAAGGCAGAGAATAAAGGCAGAGATGAAGTACAGTGTTGTGGATTTAATTATACTAAATGTCGTGCTCACTCAGACATCAGTGTGTGAGATGCATGAAAATGGAGAGTTCTTGTAATCCTTAACTGAGGGTTAGGGTTCACTGAACACTGTGTTGTTGGCATTGTGGAGCAGACCAGCTCCATTTCGCCAAAGTAAACCTCCAAACCGCTTTAATACAATTGAAGATCATTTTGCCAATTTCCCATTTTACACCAGAGTCAAAGCCATTAAGCACTTCAGTGTTTAATAGAGCACATTATGGCAACAGCACTATCATCATATTTTACAACTGGTTGTAGCTCAATTTTGAAGCCGTTCCACATTGATCTGATTGTTCTATAAAACAGACACTTTCCTGGCCCAGACATCAAGGGTTTACCAAAAGCGCATAGCAGGGATAGAAAGGCAAGTTGGACACTAAAATGGCCACAGTACCTTGGAATAGCTGCTGTTTCTTTTAACCACTGGGGAACCAATATGGTTGCCTTGGTACACTCAATAACAATATGGCTGCCATACATTATGTTTCTCTCTTAGCAATACAGATGGCCAGCCCAAGCTCTGTTTGTGAAGGTGAGTGCATTACACCTAGACTTCATATAAACACAGTATCACAAACATGAGCCCAGTGCCAAGAGAAAGGGGGGGGGGAGTGGGATTCAAGGAAATGAAGGAGGCATGAGCTGGTGAGGGGACGAAGCAGAATGAGGGGGGAGAATGGACGTGGAGTGAGGAGGTGAGTGGCTGAGGCAGAGGGTTGTAGTGGTGAGGGAAAAAGCCAAGAGAAGAGCGCTGATGGGAGAGGGAGCAGGAGGACTGGGATGCAGGAGAGCGCGAGGGGGTTGCCAAGTGAGTGGATTTGGCAGCATATCAGTGCACTCCAGTCCACTCTATCCGGGATGAAAGCATACTGTATCCCTGACATCTCACAAGCTTGTGCCCGTCCTTATGTATATGAGCTTGTCGGCCAGAAAATTTAATCATAGTTTCAATTCCATGAGGTGGTATGGCAGGGAATATTAATAGTTCATATTGCTATAAGTCTACTATCTCTGCCTGGTGTCTACCGGCTTGCCTCTTATCAGTCTGTCTGTCTGTTCACCAGTCTGCATGTCTATCTGCCCGTCTGTCTGTCTGCCTGTCTGTCTGGCTGCCAACTTGTCTGCTCTTTGACCAATCTATATGTCTGCCTGGCTTCCTGCCTTCCTAGTTTCTAATTCATTAGCACTGTCCAGTCAACTATAATGCACCAATGCAACAACGCACAAATAAAAACACTGCGTTCACACAGCCAAGGGGTAAATTCATTTCTTCATCTTTTGCCTATAGCCCGATGTCTTCCATAACAAACAAATTCAGTTTAGCATTTAGCAGCTACATCATGAGAAAAAGTCCTTGCACAGACCTTGAAATAACATTGGCTAGCACAGCACTTGCAGAGAGCTTAAGTTATCACAAATATGTTGAACTTAACCAAAAATCTCCTATAACCCAATAAAGCCATTCCGGAGACAAATCGACTCCATGGCTTACTGCATGTATGTATGTATCGTTTCAGATTGTTACGGAGAATCCCTGGCCGTTTCTACAGTAAAGAGAAAAACATTGTGGAACATTCCGGCTAATCTAGCATGACAGCTTGTCAGTTTCAAGCTCGGAGACAGAACCCAGAAAAGGAGCAAATCACATCCCTTTTTTTGACCCCTCCTTCATCCCTTTTTTTTGGACCCCTCCCTCCTTCCACCCCGCTCTTTTTGTATCTCATTATGTCTTTGTACCAAAAAACCCGCTGTTTATTTTGGAATCATGTCAATCCTTACGGCCCCTATATTACTCACTGGAGGAAAATCCTATACCGCAAAACTCCCTTTCCCCCAGACCTCTCCTCTTTTCTCCTCTTCTTTCTTCTAATCTTTACTCTTTTTTTTTTTTTGCAGTAATTCACCTGCTGCTGAAAGAGAGGCTTGAGGAGGTATACGTTTTTTGGATTAATTCTGATATGCTATGAGAATACACTAATCTCTGCTGGATTTGTCCTGAGAGAGTTCTTGTTTGACTGTGGTTTTGAGGCAGGATGTTCTCAGTAGGCCTGCAGTATAAAAATGGGAGAGAGGGAGAACTAATCCTGTTTCTTTCAAGACAATTTCCTCCACAGATTTAACATATTATCATACTTTTATATGTAATTACACTGCACAAAGGGAACCTTGGAATTATTGGAATTTCAATTCTCCATTCTTTGAGCGGGTATTGTAACACATTCACATACGCTGCAGTAATTTTGAATATGGCACATTTTCTTTGTAATAGCCAATCTGCTCTCTAAAGCATTTCAATGCTTTGGCTGAGCAGACTTTCTCAAATATGTAGCATTGTTCGGCAGATGTCTTATTACAATTTATAACCCATTCAGTTCACACACACACACACACAAAAAAATTTGCTCTGTACCGGTTCCACTCCGGGTTTGCTTGTCGTCGTTGCCATGGAGACCTAATCAGCTAAGGTGGGTTGATGAATACTTGATATCATAACACAGGCACGCGCGCATACACACACTCACACACACACAGACAGACACACATGCATGCGCACACATACACACATGCGCGCGCACACACATCTCGCCCACAAAGTTCCCTGTGCGGACTCTGGTTACAGTGTCAGAATCCCAGGGTGCCCCCTGATTAGTGCAGCGCTGCAACTAACTGTGTGGCCCGCAGCTCACGGACAGCCAGCAGGGATGATGTTTCTATGGGGTGAGGTGAGGGAGGGGAGGGGGGGGGTGATAAAGAAATGGTTTGCGTGTGTGTGTGTGTGTGTGTGTGTGTGTGTGTGTGTGTAAGAGCAAGCCCCTGGGGCCTGACATGGGTTTTTGAGGCACAGCACTGGCTCTGTCCTGTGCCCCCATCCCGGCACACTCATACACACTCCACCTTCCTCCCCCCACCAAGTACACACACACACGTATATGGGGGGGGAAACCCAGTCTGATTTCCTGCTATTACGCCCCATTAAAGCAGCTGTCAGTCCAAAGCCAGATGAGAGGCTGACACAGATGAGGGAATATCTCCAGAGGTTTGAAGCGAACCCAGAGGATCTAGACTCACAGTGGTGTTTAGCCCAGTTTAAATCTGGCCTAAACCCAGATTACAGTTTACATTTACAGAGGTAACCATTGTAGAAGCATCAACCCTGCAGCTAAGCTTCATTGGTACTGCAGGATTTTTAAAATATTTTCTCATTTCCCAGAGTGACTCCCAGCCAAATCTAATCTAAACACTGGAATATGATTATGTAAATGAGGAAATTTCTCCAGAGATTTTAGCCAAATTTAGTGGAAGGTCCAGCTCTTAGCTCGCAATATGTCTAGTAGTCTGACCTAGTTTAAATCAAACCTAAATCACATCAAAAATCAAAATGGAGTATGAACATTTTAACTAACGCTGGAGGAAAGGGGCCATGCTAAATATAACGCACAATCTGTCTAGTCATGACAGTATATAATTTTCTTTGTCACTCCTCTCTTTAGAGCAACTCTCCACTATCTGCCATTTAATAAAACAGAAATGCCATAAAAAATGATCATTAAAAAAAGCTAGTGGAAGGCCAAGAATTCATAACGGAGCACAGTTTGACTGACTACTTCTACATTTGGAGGTGTGGTTTAGGCAATGGGTTGGGGAAAGAGAAGGCTGCTGGATAGTTCCACTAAACTGTGTGATATGCTGTGTTGTGTAAATGTGTTGTCATCTTGTCTTGCGATGTTTGGTCTCTGAACCTCTGAAATTATCAGGTGAAATGGCCCAAGATGGCTAGTACAGAGATTGTGCTATGACAGCTACATGAGTTTGAAATGTGACACTGTGCTCGTTTTTTTTCTTTTTTGCGTTTGCATTCATACTGTTTATAAACACTGGAGCGCAATGGACCTGTAATTTGAATTATGGTGGTAAACAAAAATGACAAAAACATTGTTTTCCATCAGCCTGTCCTATCCTACCTTTCAAAATCTATTAGGACAACAAAAGCTCAGGTGTATCGCTGCTACATGCAGGTTGAAGTGAAGCACTTCTACAATGGTTACCACTATAAGAAGTATCAGTAATCTGCAAACTGTAAATGCAAACTATGAACCATTGGAAAATCATGTTAACCTTCAAATCCCTATCCAGGTGGATCATGATGACCAGTGCAAACACCTACACAGCTTCCATATTTGGGTAAGCTTCTAGTCACAGCATTACTGCATTGTACCTAATTACAGAATATTTGTACTGGAGATGTCCCCCAACCTTTCATTTTTTCTCTCTTGGTATTGCAGGAATAAACAGTTCCTCTGGGGGATGAATATAAAATATGGGACTCTATGCTATGCTTCATCTGTACTCCATTGATTACTGTTTTTGCAGGTCTAAAGCTTTGAAATATGTGAATTCTACACTGCATGTTTAATTAGCGCTCCCAGCCCAGAGACCAGTATTCAGGGCAGGAGGGGTAAATAGTGAGGGTGCATTTACATGGAAATGGGTCAGGTAAAATATTATTATGATGTGGCAGAACACACACAAAAATTTCCATTTTGTGAAAAAAATTAGCAAAATGATTGGCAGCTGCTGGACATGGGTAAATAAACAGAGATCTCGGTTTGTGTGTGTGTGTGTGTGTGTGTGTTGTGTTGCGTATTCATGCTTGTAGGATTTGTGTGTGTCTCGGTGTGTATATGTGCATATGTGTGTGCGCATGTATCTGTGTCTGTGTGTGTTTAGTTTTTAAGTTTGGACAGGAATCACATTCAGATCAGAAACATGCTGACCAGGCACTCGGGGCAGTCTAATTGCTGGTCTGGAGGCCTGAGGGTCTGGGGTGGAGGACAACTAATTGCTGGTGATTATAAACCTCAGAGCGGTGGCTTGGTATTAGGTTTCAATCAGACAAACACCATAGCTCACTCACAGCTCTAAGCACTCACACATGCACACACACACACACACACACACACACACATACACATACACGCACACACACACACATGCACAAACGGGCATGCGCACCCACATACACATATACAAATATACACCAGCTTCAGGCTACTGAACAGAATTTTACTACACTGTTTCTAGTGTGAACCCCATTTAACCTCAAGTACCACACACACACACACACACACACACACACACACACACACACACTCCTGATCAAATTTCCAAGCACTTGTAAAGACACGAACAGGCACACAAACTATATGTACTATACACATTTAATACACACCGACCAACTGCCTTATCCTACCTTTACTGCATGCAGACACAAGTATGTGTGTGCACACATGCACACACAAACACGCACACACAAACACACACACTCACACACACACCTTGCTTCTGCCTGCATGGCAAAAACATTATAAGGCGTTGTGAATTGCCTGGTTAGTTACTGATACAATCTATTGGCGTGCCCTGGAAGTAAATTCTCTGAATTATATCCACATTGTCTATTAGTCAGGATAAACAGTCTCTTTCTCTTTCCCTCTGTCTCTCTGTCTCTCTCTTTCCCTCTCTCTCTCTCTCTCTCTCTCTCTCTCTCTCTCTCTCAGCAGCCATTTCAACTCATCAACTGTAACACATTAAATGGTGAGCTACTCTGCCTCCAGGAAAGTTCCCAGGATGAAAACATGACATTACATTGTTCCCTGTCTGTCTGTCTGTCTGTCTGTCTGTCTGTCTGTCTGTCTGTATGACTATCTATCTGCTGTTGTTTATCTGTCTCTGTAAGTATGCCTTTCTATCTGCTTGCAATGAAAAAGCAGAGTAAAAAGAAAGACAGAAATGGAATGTCGACAAAAATGAAACAAAACTAAAAAGAATACATTATAGAGGTTGTTTTCTGACCAATAGCCTGTCACACATTTAATGTATTTGATAGATAGATAGATAAATAGATAGATAGATAGATAGATAGATAGATAGATAGATAGATAGATAGATAGATAGATAGATTGCAAAAGTGTCATAAGATTGGTGTTAAATTGTTTATTTGATTATTTATTTTATTTCTTTTTGATGGTACAATTAATTTTAGAATTCGTTTTACTCATTTTGTTCAATTTAGAAGAAAAAAAACGTATTTTTTCTTTTTTTTCCAAAATGAATCACGGGCAGACTATTTTGAATAGAAAAGGGTAGTCAAAATATGGATATGGGATTGTTTTTTCAAATTATGGCAGAATTTTAATTTGTGGAAATTATAGGGGGATATTGTGGCAGTATCATAGCCTAGACCATCTCGTCTTCAACTCATTCTTGTAAATAGAGTAGAAAAGAATAGAGTAGGCCTAGACACAAAGGCATTTTTTCCCCCTGTTTTCCTACTGCAGTTTTGCATTGTCCTGTAACGCTGTGATTGCCTATTGTCCAATCAAATTGAGACGGCTACACTCTCAAACTCTCTAACTGACATTTCCGGTGATTTCCGTTTGTTTCATCTGCCTCTCGAGCTGATAAAGAGGAATCTGTGCGCTTCGTGGCACGTGGTGCATAAGTGTGTGTTGATAAGTTAACGGCTTCAATAGCTGCTCTCTCTCTCTGTGTGTGTGTGTGTGTGTGTGTGTGTGTGTGCGCGCGCGCGGGTGATGAGCTTGGCTTTGACAGACTATCACGTGAAGCGTCACTTCAGATTGCTGGTCCTAACGCAGAAACCCAGCGGTTCCTAAAACACTGCTGGCCTTCCAGCTGCAACAAGGCCGCCGTCATGTCGCTCTGACGCCTGGGATGAAACGAACCAACACTGACCAGTTCAGACTGAGAGATGTGGGACAGTCCTGCAGTCAAATAAGGACCGCACATAGGCTTTACCAAAATTGTTGAGGGGAAGTAAAATAAGCATCAAAACGAAACAGCTGTATCGTTCTATAAATAGGCCCAAGTTTAGTGTATCTTATGATCTCTGGCCCCGGGAAATTAGATCAAATAAAATAGCCGTACAGAGTTTTGAATCCGCCATTTATAATTTCTGATAAGGTCTAAGCTGCTAATTCCATTTAGATGACAGATGTTACCAATGGGGAAAACCCCTTGGTCAAAAACATGTCTCCGCAAAAAATATGCAAAATAAAATGATATCAAATAGCCTAGCTTTTAGACTCACACCCAAAAACTCTGGCTCTGAAAAATTCCTCCCGTAAAGTAGGCTAGACTACATAATAAAGGCTAAATATTCCTGCTTTTTCAGACTGGAGAGGTTGTGTTTGGCTAGCCATAACAAAGTGGTTATCTTTCAGCTCCTCACCATAGTTAAAGGCTGTTATTTTGTTACAGACTTTCAGACTTTTGAAAAGGTCTTTTAGAAGCGCATGAGGCAGCCCGCATCCATCTCAAAGGCTATAAGCTGCACAGCGTGTGTGTGTGTGTGTGTGTGTGTGGGGGGGGGGGGGGGGGGGGGGGGTGTGTGTGTGTGTGTGTGTGTGTGTGTGTGTGTGTGTGAGAGAGAGTGAGTGAGTGAGTGAGAGAGAGAGAGAGAGAGAGAGAGACCATACTGCACGAGCTTGAGAGTGTATGTGGTATTTTTAAAACAGTGGAAACGTGTCCTACCTGTGTGTGGAAGATAGAGAAGGGGAGAGAGAGAGAGAGAGAGAGAGAGAGAGAGAGAGAGAGAGAGAGAGAGAGAGATGGCGAGAGGGAAAGAGGCCTGCATGTCGCATGAGTGGATGTGGTATTTTGAAAACACAGTCATAGACTTACCCTACCTGAAATAATCCATTTTACAGAAGATCTCTTTGTTTTTGATGTAGCAGCTGCTGTGCTGTCGCAGTGACGTTCTACAAACAGAACACTCCAGACAGCGCACGTGCCAGATCAAGTTGTTCACCTGCAAAGAGACGCCATTCATGTCAAATATGATCCTGAAGTCAAAAGTCTCCATAATATTCCTACAGGGACTTACAGTGTCTGTGGTAGATAGAGACCCTGGAATACTTTATGGTATTTTATCTACTATGATGTCACTATAGTATTCCTATACTGATCATATATGGACTTATAGTGTGTCTATGGTCAATAGTGAGTTTATAGCGACCTTATCTTACTTATTTTTTACCTACTAGGCTATACTAGCACTATTTTTATACTAATCAGCTATAGTGTGTCTTATGTGTGACCTTATCGTGCTGTTGTTTTAATCTCTGAAGAATAGAATAGTTTTTAGAATAGAATAGCTTTGCTGGGGGAATTATGTAGTATCACTCTTAAAATTATTATAGACTTACTACAGCTCTTTTTTGTAAGGGATAATAGCTAATCGTTATTAGGCAGTAGATAAATAACTTTGCTGATACACGCCTACAGTGATATAATTAAGAAATAAACATAGCTATATATATAGCCTACATACAGTATGTATATATACATATATAGCCTATCTTCTTCATAATAGGCTATCTTCATAAATAGCATAGTCGTATATCTTCTTCAATATACAAGAAATATTTTCTAAAGCTATTAGGTATTTACCGTTGCTTAAAAATAACATGCAGGCCTTGCTACATTCACGAAACACAGCTACCAACATTTTGGGGCAATGAGGGAATTATTTCCTTAAAGCGATATCCTGGGATGATAGCCTATTAGCAAATGAGGAAAATTCATGGATAACCGTGGATTACAAGTGACCAAAGTGTAATGATGAAGTCGGCTTTAAGGTTTACAAACAGGCGATCTCGTTGCCTCAATATGTTGTCCCCAAACTATTTAACCAAAATTAGTAGTTTATGGCGAGAGATCATCAAGGTTATCTCACAAAATGCGCTATGACTGCAGGAATGATTAGGAAAGATCTAAACAACATCCCGTTAGTATTTGTGTTCATCTTAATATGAGACTAGGCCTATAGAGATTTTGTTTGTTATGGTGTTATGTTATTTGTTTGTAGGCTATATTATGGCCATAATGATACTCATTTAAATTGCTCATAAATCCATTCTGAAATATTGTCCTAAAATGATGACAAATTAAAATACCGTGCTTACAATGCTTAATTTAATGTGTTAATTATTAGGCTAAAATGATTTTTTTTATTTTCAGGTCAATATATATTTATTTAGCCTACTTATTAATTAGCTCAAGTATTAACAAAAATCAACAGCATCGGCCAATGAGAAATTTGCTCGACATTTCAAGACAAGAATGAAGAATAATTATTGTTAAAACAGTGCAACACGAGTAAGCCTATTTACGATGAATAGCCAAAATAAAAATTAGCGGTTCTTGGCATTATAGTCTAGGTCATTATAGCCTAGATTTATAAAATTAAATTACATAACCTTTCATAGGCCTGCCATTTTAGAATGTAGGCCATGCATGTATTTAGGCTATGCATTTATTTATTTATTTACTTATTTATACGTTTAGTATTTGCAAATAAATAGCCTATTTTTATTTGTCCAAAACATGTTTTGGGAAAAATTGTATACTTGTTTAATGTAAGGTTTAGACAGATAAATGCAAATCGTACAAATAGGCTATATAGATTGATTCTGATAATTTCCTAATATTCCCAATATAACGCGAAAAAAATCGTATCAATCTTATAAAGTGTAATCTTCCAAATATTCAGTCTTTTCATAAATATGAGTATTTCCTTTAATTAAATCTTTTAATAAAATACTTGTCACAGCGACTCTTGTCCCTCGTCCCTACTACCAGAGTTTTCCTAATTCCTGTCCTGCACTCTTTACACAGCAGACTCTAAACAAATAGAGTCAGATAATGAACTAATGATCTTCACACTTCCTGACTAACACACCCAGTTGTGCGCGAGTAAGACTGTTTTGGTTGGAAGCACGCGAGCGCACGCGACAAGACAGGGCGTAGTTTTGACACTGAAGTTAGAAGACAGTAAAAACCATAACAACTCTATTGTGTCTGAGCTCTGCCAAACCTCATCCGTCCCTTTATCTGGTTTTATATTTTATGGTGGAGATTCAGTTAAGTTTTGGAACAGGCATTTAGATTATTTATTCCATTGCCCATTTATAGTTTACTATGTAGCCTATCTTATGTATTATAGCCGACTATAGGCCTATGTTAGAACTATAGTTACATGTATATAAGTTTAGGCAATATTATGCTTTATGCAGTTATAAGCAACTCATTTGTTATGGAGATTTTCCGTGTTCTCAGCCTAGGTGGATAACAATTTGTAATGTAATTTGTGCCTAATGTTTGGTTTTACTGGCAGAGGGTAAAGCCAAAAAGGAGAACGCCTAAAGTTGTGCAGGCCTGTGTTCATTCCAGCACATCAGAGCAGAAACACAGCAGGCCAATCCATGCAAACCAAAACAGGACCATGGTCAATAACACATATGTCACGCTCATACACTTGGTTTTGCTCATCTTGAGCAGACATGCTAGCCTATTTGTTGTCTCGATCTATGTTGATGCCAGTGTAAAAAACAAACAAACAAGCAAATCGCTTCTCGCTGGAGCAGATGATCAGTTGTATTTTGCCTGATAGGCTCAGTGTCTGGTTCTCCGTCTCACCTTGAGCAAGTATCTGTCCAGGATCTCCAGACCGCAGCTGGCGCACATATTCTTCCCGGTAGACGGCACCGAGCTGGCGATGGAGGTCGGTGAACACACGGAGGGGGTGGACGGGGGACTCGGGGACGAGCGGGTGTCCTCCCGCTCCATGTTGGACCGCTGGGATTCTCCGTCCGAATGAGACTGTAAATGTTTCCACAATTCATGATTTAGGTCAGTTTTGAAACCCAAAGCCACAGACAGCCTGCTCCATGTTCCCGGAGTGCCAGTTTCGCAGATGTCGCCATATTCATGTTGCGACGCGCACATGAATCACACATTTAAAAAATATTTGATATGAACAATCACAACTAATCTATTTGCTGCACATGCATTGGATGCCGCATAGGAATTACTGCGCGCAATTGTGCATTGAGGAATTATCCAGATCTTTTGAAAACATAAAAAGGCAAACCTCTCACCATTGGCGTGTGTTTAGTGTCCACACAGCGCGAGGCTCCCGGTGTATTCTGTTGCTCGGTAGAGATCACCTATAAGACAATGTTCAGTAAACGGCAAGTCTTCATCACTTTCCCCGTCTCATCCTCAGCTGGGAAATCCTCAGGAGACATTTGCAGACAGCTCTTCAAGGCTACTCCTATATAAAGTGGTCCTAACAATAAACCCCGGTTAAACCTATGATATAAGGGCCCCCGCAACAAAAGCCACATTTTAATGAAGCTATTTCAATTTGGATTGATTTTTCCCTGCCCTTAACCCATGCCTCTCAGAATAATAGTATTTTCTTCGCAATCCAGGACACGAGAGTGGAAAAAACTACCTGCAATTACAAATAGCTTGAAACGCTGCGGATAAGAGGGACCCGGAGTGTCAATTTCAACTGTCAATCAAAAAAAGGCAACGGGTCACCCAAAGAATTGCAAATTTGATTTTTAATGGCTGTAATTAAAATCTAATTCTTCTCGGGCGAATTGGCAGCGCTCAAGAGGCTGCGGACCGCAAATCACGCTATTCATAACAGAGAGGCGCGTGCCTCTTCACAGCGGCTGGCGCGTGCAGCTGATCTCAGTACACAAGCAGTGATTCTTATGACATCACAGTGAGACAAAACAAAACGCACACAAACACTCTAGATGCTGTAGGCTGGAAATAAACTGCACGTTTGTCACCAACAGCAGAGAGACGCATAAGTGATAAATTTAAAAGTTCAGGAAAGGAGATTGACAATTTGGTAATTTTATCAAAACTGTTTGAGATGCATTTTTAAATTATGATACTTATTCATCCATGTAAGGATCAATTACATCGTTATGCCACATGTAACCAGCCTTGCATTATCACATAGAAATGTAATTCTGCATCCCTACTGTTGTAAACTAAACAGTGTAGGCCTGAGCTGCTGTTCAGTGATGTAGCTGCTTCTCTAATTTTTACGCACAGTTATGGGCCGTAGTCGGCCGTTTCCAAAACACTAGTACCTGTTTCGTGGGAATTCCTTCGGACAGAATCTTATTTCCCTCTGAAAGAGGGGACAAAACCTCATTTTTCCAATACATGAACCCCTGGAGTCTCACAGCGTACAGGGTCTCCAAACTCGGCGCCTGGAATCAGGGGAGATTTTCATGCAGAAGAGTCAACGATGAGCGTCAAAACTTGTATCATCCGTACCATGGATTCGGGTGTAACTGGCGCACAGTTTTGTTTTTAACGCAAATGTTTTTCTCTTTCGGACGCTGTTGTAGGACGATCTCCCCGCTGCGCACGCAAACTATCAAACGTAAAGTTATGAGGATATGAAGAGGCGAGGAGTTGCTTGCTGCTCCTCAGAGAGCCTTATTTAGAACAGAAAGATTTCTTCCTTTCCCCGTTTTCCCCTCTCTCCGCTTTTGGGAAGGAGTCTGACTACAGGAAGTGAATCAAATTGAGGGGTTGGCAGCGTTTACTCCAAGGCTTCATAGGTGCAGGGGAGACTGCAGGGCTGCAAAGACGACGAGAGCGCAACGAGGCAGAGAACCGAGGTGTCTCCGCACAGCTGTAGTGAAAGTTTGTGTGGCTCCGGCCTGCCTTATAGTTAAAGAAGGGGGAGGGTGAAGAAAGGGCTTCATACATGCGTGAGAAGGGTGGACACAGTTTGGAACAGTTATGACAGTAACTTACTCAAAGTCTGATGATGGCGTATGTTTGAGATCTTCGGCATTTATAACGCCTGCCAGAAGACCACAGGCCGAATAGAGGAAAATAATTATATACATCTTATATATTATATTATATATTATAATAGTCATCTATTTGCCACCAAGGTTAGAAATATAACTATAACTATAGCCATATAATTAGATATAGATTTACACTGATGTTATAATGTATAGGCTACACATAGGCTATATAAATATGCATAAAAGTATGCATTAATATTATACACATTTACATACATAGGAGAGGGATGATGTTAGATTTAGGTCTATCAGTATTTGTGTCAACAGAAAAAGAATGATGTTTCATAATAGTGCAGACTAAGTGAATAATAAGGTATTGATTCAAATTCCATATCCTCATTATTCTCAGTGCAGGCCATTGAAACCATATCAAAAAGAAAATAAATGATGATTAGATTAAGACGTATGTGTGCTTCTGTTGTTATCTGCACAAATATATAATATAATATCACTAAGGTCACCGAATTTCAATACAGATAGGCCTATTAAATATGAAAAACACCTAACACCCATACTGCGCTTTCCAGTTGTGAGTGAATTCATCCTTCTTTATGCTCCTTGTTATAGCACATCCAGAAAATTAATTGCCCAATATCCTCCTGCTGGTAGGTTCTCAGTTCTTATCAAACAAATGCGATTTTGTTTTCGCTATTAGGATAATTCAAAGTCTATTTAAATTTCCTGTTTGTTTTGTTGGGTTCAACATCTGAATCTTTGGAGTTTTCAGGGCAGAATTTCTTCAAAACAAAAATGACAACACATAACACTCTTCAGAAAATAAAGTAGGGTTGTATTTTATGAATAGACTATAGGACGGTCCGTTTTATTCTTACTGTGTTGTTGCATGTTGTGTAAACAAACAAAACGATCAGAATAGATGAACACACCATGCGATGCCCAGAGTCGCAGCGCATTTTCTGCAAACTGAAGAGCTGATGCAGATGGAACAAAATTAGTACAAATAAGCATGCAGTAATTCAGCGAAAGGGAAGCTTGATAATAATAGGATAGCTACGAGCACACACACCAGCTGAGATATATGTGTCAATCACTTATATGTGACAATTTTTCAATTATCTACTTTTAGCCAACAGCTCAAAAATTACCAAAATAAACCAAAATATAGGCCAAACACAATAAAACAGAAAATAGGGGAAACTCAGAGGGGGAAACGAATGTACTGACTGAAAAACGTTTGCAGATATTTTTCTTCTCATGAATAAATGTATTGAAAGCACATATTTAAACTTTATTAAATATATAAGCTATATGAAATCGTCATGGGCCAACACGTAGGCCACTTCTCATATATTTGTAAGTTTATACACTAAATGACATACATTTGTAATAAATCTCCTGACTAAAACATGAACGAAGAGATGACCAAACGCCATTCAGTTGATCTGACGGCCATGAGAAATGGGCAACATTTTAAAGCAATCAGATGAGCGATTTTACAACAACAACGATACAAAAGAAAAAAAATAGGGTGGTGGCGGAGGGGGGTGTCAAGAGGTAGTTTTGGGTTCTTTAATGCCTACGAAATTATCCTCTTTCATCTTGTCCAATTTAGGCTATAAATTCCCCACCCTGCTGTAATGTTGCCTATTGCCTCAAAATGTGCCCATGAAACACGGTTTGTAGACCTGCAAATCTGTTTCCCTTTCTGATGGCCATCCAATTACCCGCAATTACCCAGAGATAACCAACCTCGATTTAAACAGGGAGGTTTTGTTCAGCTCCGAATAATCAGATGGGACAACAGTGAATTTTATGGGTTCTCAGTCAGATTGCTGCTATTCATAAACTCATGTTTGATACTGTAGTTAAGTAAACTCAGAAAAACACAACCATCTAAATTACAGGTTGATAAAGCTTAAAACAAACTCTCTTCTCTCCAAGTAAATTAAAACTTTATTGTCTCACCAACATGTTTTCTGTGTATTCTTTAGGGCGTTATGATAGTGTTATGCCAGTTCAACAGGACTTTAAACTGCATATCACACCTGTAGGGAATGTGACCAGCCAAATCACATCATAACTTAACTAATGTCTTTCCATTGGATTACATTACAAAAAAATGAATAACATGAATTTTAAAGATTTATAGAAGGGATCCACATTAGGCCTACACATACTGTATATCAATAAAAAGGCCTACAAAAATATAATTGCAATTATTTACAACAACTTTTGCTATAATGCAATCAATGAAAAATAATCAATATACACCATGGGTAGACAAAAGGAAAACTGGGCCTGCAAATTTAATGAAATCCTATGATGTATAGGATTATGTCAGATTATTGGAAATGTTGTGAAACTTGAGTCATGTTTGTCAAGATTGATACTGACTGTTGTGGTAACCTCAGCTGGTTGTTTAGGATTCTGTGATATTGCAGCTCCCCTATGTACATTTTGTTAGTTTTTGGTGGATAAAGATGCATCACTGATCTATTTTATT
Source organism: Centroberyx gerrardi (assembly GCF_048128805.1). NCBI lineage: Eukaryota > Metazoa > Chordata > Actinopteri > Beryciformes > Berycidae > Centroberyx > Centroberyx gerrardi. The sequence goes on along the minus strand of NC_135998.1, from coordinate 14,102,590 downwards.
CTGTTTATGAAAACCTTCTGACTTTTGAAGAGGCACTGTCCCATAAATAAGATGTACGGTTTACTGGATTACCTTCTAAGTAACACAATGTTTCTGACTACATCTAAATGCTCAGCACTGTCAGCAAGAGCAAGCAGACAATAAAAGCGAGAGAGTTTAAATGTGTCATTAATAATGTCAGAAAGCATCAATGAATTGCGTTCAATGATAAATCTTGTAGTTTAAGAGCAATATAGAGAAGCAACAAAATGACATAAAACAACACAGTTAAGTCATGATATTTCTTTATTTTACCAATAATTGAAAAATGAAAACAATAAACAGATAGGGGGAAGGGAAATATCAAAACTCTCACCACACAAAAGTCAGTAAAAATAGTTTGGTTGCAGTCATATAAAACCTGGATCACAAAAAAAAACCTAAAAAAAAAAAAAAAATCCAACCCATCAGAAAAAGAGCAAGGATTTACACACAAGGAAAAAAAAACTGCAAGTGTCTCTGAGTGGCTTGTGGCTTGTTATCATTTGAACTCCATTAATACAGAGCTGTTACATACAGTATCTGTGTATTTCTCCCTCTACAGGGTAATAACTTAACAACAGAAGTAAACACACACAGTTCACTGCAGCCATTTAAGTTCATGGAAGTCCTGATTAAAAGACAAACTGCAGAGCAAAGCCTTCCAAAACCAAATCGTAATTACTAAGTCACCTGTAAGCACTATGATCTGACAGCGACTGGACAGGTCTAAAAGAGAAAAAATAAATCTGCATTTAGATTCCTTAACAATGCAATTTTTCCATGGCTCCTTATGTGAACACCGCTATGTGGTTCACCTTTGTTAAATCTCTACAAGAGTCAGAAAGCAGGCTGACAAGTGATCCAACATGCACAGCAGTCAGGTATGGGGGGACACACTTGAGTCTCAATAATATCTAATGGTATTATAAGCAATAATATCCAAAAACCCCTTTGTGTACTTTTCCCTGATTGCTTTCCACAGTGGAACTGACTGAACCATTCCCCAAAAAAGTCCCAGTGCTGTAGATCTGGTTCTCAAAGGATTTTTATTAAATTCAAACTCTATTTTCCCAGATATGATTTGTGTATAGTCTGTATAGTATTTGTATTTGTATAGTGTGTGTGTGTAGGTGGGGGTGGGGGCATGGTAGTGGAGGATCTCCCGAAAGAGTGGGAGGATGGGTCATCTCCTAAACTTGCGGAAGGGCCTGCTCTGGTTATTGTGGTGTGATTTGGAGTAGGGCTCCCAGCGTTTCCTCTCCGGCGGTTTGTTGTAAACGTACGCCGACGGACCGGCGTACTCCTCGTCCGGGTTCTCCTCCATCATCTGGAGCTTGGCCTCGATGGCTCGGATTTTAGCACTCGTACTGGAGAAAAGGAGGGGGAGAGAGTGAGAGAGAGAGAGAGAGAGGAGATATTAGCAACAATACTGCAGGGTAGCGAGGGAGGGAAGGGACAAACTGAGTGAGTGAGGGGACAGAGAGATCTTCGCTCTGGCACTGAGGGGAAAAGAGAGGAGAAACATTAGCACTGGTACTGATGGGAGAGACAGTGGAAGAAGAAAAAAAACCAAAACAAGAGTGAGAATGAGCAAAAGATTACCAGTTGTGCTGCAAGGACGAGGAAAACTCTCATTTAAATGGTGAAACAGACCCTGAAGGAGCGATTGAGAGGGTAGAAAAAATGATGGTGCAGGTGAAAGGGAGAGTGCATGAGAGTAAATGAGAGTGCAAGAGCAAGATAGAAGCATCAACAGAGAAGGAGAGAGAGAGAAGGAGGGAGAGAGAGAGAGGGGAACGAGAGAGAGTAGAGAAGGGGCATCAGGAAAAAAGGGAAATAGTGTGTTTATGTTTCACCTTTTCCTCTCTTTCCTCTCTTGCGCTGTGTGGAGAGAGTGGTTTTGAAGTTTACACTAAAATCGGAGTGTGCAGCCTTTCCTGAGGAGACGCCAATGAAGGCCTGCCACACACACTGGATTGTCTCCGTAACAACACCAGGAGTTCACACAAGAGGCCTTTTACTAACTTAACAGTGCTCCATTTGACTGGATTACCTGCTGTGTGTATGTGTGTGTGTGTGTGTGTGTGTGTGTGTGTGTATATGTGTGTATGAATGTAGGGTTGGAAGTGTAGCTGCAATGGTGGGAGCACTTTAGATTTTGCTTTGACAGAACTTCAACACTCTTCCACACAGACTCCTTTTGAACCAAAGTGTTAGTCCAGTTGTACTCATGAAGATGAACTCCACTTGAACTCACTGTTGTGAATGTGATCAGCCCACTCGCTCTCATCTAATACTATCAAGACCAGGCTAGAGTAGAATGGAGAATGTGCAAAGGTAGCAGTTGAAAACCGTCAGCAAAAAGGCTTAACTTCCCCCCTTGGATGTGATTGAAATGGTGAGAGGAGGAATGGTGGAAAAAGAGAAAGAAAAAGGCTGTGTGTGTGTGTGTGTATGTGTGTAGACATGGTACCAACCTAAGGTGGTTGGTTGGGACGGGGCCCTCCTCTGCTGTACCACTGCATGACGGCTCTAGGCTAGGAGGCATGGTCTTGTCGCCACGGAAACCCTCAAACCTCTGACAGAGACAGAGACGAGCGGGCAGAAAAAGTAATCCACATACATAATGATGGAAAAACAGATGGAAAGACAGATGGACAGAGACAAACGAAGGGAAGCGGGTACAGAAATTCGTGCAGAGGGGTAAAAGAACAGGTAGAGGCAAGAACAGGCCCTTACACAGGGAGATAAACACAGACAAACAGACAAACAGACATGGCAGCCAAAGGACATAACACGCAAGCCAGCAGATATACAGAGGCAGACAGACGGTCAGTGAGACAGACATACAGACAAACAGAGAAAGAGAGGGAGACAAACAACAGCAAGGTATCCTGTCAGTCAGATGTTTACAAACCAGCCAATCTCCTGATAAATCATCACAGCAGTTTTCTGGAGAATGAACTCCAGCTTCCTCCCACACAGCTGAGCACTACCCGTAAACGGTAGTGCCGAATTCAGCCGAGTCAAGCCTAGTCAAACCGAGTTAGGCCGGGCTTTGACTTTGGCCCTTTAACGTCTGGCGAAACACAAAGTAACCAAGCAGGACTGTGTGTCTGGCTTACAATCGCACGCTAAGGGAGGAGGGTGGATATAGTGGGAGCAGCTGAAGAGCAATAACCCACGTCTGCGTTCATTCCTCTCAAAACCGCCTTCCAACCATCTGCACCAGCCAACACTGACTGCTCTTAAAACCTGTGGAGAAGAAGAGAAAAACAAAACAACATGTTATATGACAGGTATGATAAACCCCAGTCCTGCTGGTGCAGCAGCAGCCATGTGCAGTACGACCACGCTTTCAAATCATCTGACAAATTTGAAAAGCAAAATCCATTAGTGGAAATAGTACTGTTACATGTGTGCTCTCTCTCTCTCTCTCTCTCTCTCACACACACACACACACACACACACACACACACCATCTTTACATACTGTCCAAAAAGATAAATAACATGCACTGTATATCCAAGAATAGGTCTAAAACAATGACCCCTCCACCACCCAGGACCCTTCCCTTCCACCTATTCCTAAAGGCATGTAGCTGGAATGCATAGAGACTCACATACAGCCAGACAAACAGGCCATACTGAATCTGTATACAGCCAAAAGCTGACGTCATGGGAGAGTGAGCCGCTCTCAACAAGACCCAAAATTGAAAAACTGACACGCTGGTGCTGTGCATTTGAATTACCTTTTGATGTGAAATCAATAATGTACAGAAGAAGAGTCAACAGTAAAAAAAAAAAAAAAAAAGACTATCAAAAGACTATCTTTCTCTTCCAATAGTTGTGCTTTTGACTCTAAATACACTAGGACATTAAGCTCATAGTTACATTTAGGCATTTAGGAGCTGGTCTTAGGGTTTAAGTAAGTGGTTAAGGTAAGGATTAGGTTATAGTTTAGAGTTAGGGGTTATGGTTGGGATTAGGGTGAAGTTATGGATATGGTTAGAGGAAGGTTTAAGGTACTATATGATAAAGGGTTAGTGATGATGAGATTTTGAATATTAATCAGCTGCAGGCCCAAATAGGATAGAAGAATGTAACATGCATAACAGACAAATATGCCAAACTGTATATAGTACATACAGTAATGGATTAGGCTAAGAATGGTTGAAACAGTATCCATATATAAGTAGGTTCACCACACACTACTGTAGACTAACTTGCTTTAATCTTTATTTTCATGTGTTGTTTGCTCTCAAAAGTTTTACTTGCGGAGCTTCATGAAAATAAAGACAGGTTAAAGCAAGTTAGTCTACAGTAGTGTGCGGTGAACCTACTGATATATGGACGTTGCTCATTCCTGCATTCACCATCACCTTAGAAGAAACGCACATCTGTGCAGAGCTGCACATATATAGTTTGGTTGAAATAGTATGTGTGGAAAGACTTAGATATTTGGAAAGACTTGGGAGGAACAATTTAATAAATGTTTGTGAACATGATCTCCTCTGTCTCAAAGCTATGTAATAAAGTCAAGATGTACAGCCTGGAACTCCACTGACAAAGACTTAGACACTGACTGTGTCTCTGACTCACTTATCCCTGCGTGTAACTGCAGGGTTGGAATCGGCGAAGAGGGACTTGCTTAAAAAAATTACTTGAGCACAACTGCATGGCGCTTAAGTGAAGGTCTGAATTGGACCCACTGTGAGTTCTGGAAAATTTTGCAAACACCACTTGGGTAATAATGTTAAATCGCATAGTAACAAATAGCGACAGTAGCAGATTTATAGACAGCTCTGTTGGCAGCAGGGTGATAGGGACAGCTGTGGCGTAGAGAGTAGGCAGGCTGTACTTCAACTGGAGGACCCAGATTCAAGCTTCCATGTCGGCAAGCATCCACCCTGCTGAAGTGTCCTTGACCGAAACACTGAATCCCTACCAGCTACAGGGGCGCTGCTCTGTAACAGACCCTTCGCTCTGACCTGAGGGCGAGCAAAAATACATAGAACCATGGGGTTCCATAACATATCAAACTATTAATATTAGGAAAAGATCAGAAGATTGTGGGGATGTACAGGAGGTACGCCTTAGCAGGGCTGGCTTAATGGTGTGAGGTGTCTTGGGGAAAAGCTTTTGAGGTGATGGGTGGTCCTGGTCTTAATGGACTGGTACCATCTTCCACAGGAATGCTTTTGGAGGACTGGACAAGAATGGCAATCCTTCCTGAACTTTTCTTCCCCTAGAGTCATGCAGTTTGTCCTTAGAACAGGAAACAAACTCAGACTGTGATGGAGGATGTGAGGATAGTTTTGATTACGGACTTGTAAAATTGGCCCAGGATTGGCTGTGAGATGTTGAGCTTTTGCAGATGCTGCAATAAGCACATCCTTTGTTGGGCACAAGATGTTGTGAGCAAGGCGGTGACAGTGTCCCCAAGGAACTTGAACGACTCAGCTGAGTTCTCAGTCGGGGCATTGATCAGCAGAGGTGATGAGCAGGTGGATTCCACTGGAAGCCAATCCTCATCTTCACAGTTTTTAATGTGTTCATCTCGAGGATGTTGAAGGCACATCATGACATGAGATGGTGTACTCTGGTGTACCTCTCTCATATACATGAACTCATCTTTGTTGATATGGAGGTGCACCACAGTGGCGTTGTCCGCAATCTTAACATTTTTCAGCTGAGCTCACAGCAAGGTCTGACTGCAGCCTCACATATCCATGCCATCTAGGCCTATCTGTTGGGAAGTCCGCAATCCACCAATAAATTGAGGTAGTGATGTTAAGCAGGAACAGTTTGGCATGGAGCAGTTACAGGATGATAGTGTTGAACATGTGAAGCTTAAGCCACAAAAATGACCAAGGCCCAGGAGCCAGGAGTGCCCAGGTATTCCAGGACTAACTGTAGGTCCATGTTCACGGCAATGTCTATTGATCAATTTGCCCTGTTGGCAGACTTCAGGGTGACAAGGAGAAGGTCTGTGATACATTTCAGATGGGATAGTATCAGGACTTCATTATGACTGGAAGTCTGTGCCTCTGGGTGGAAGTCAGTGAGGCAGATAACCTTGTCCTTCTTGGGAACCGAAATGATGATTTGAAGCAAATAGGGACTTGATTAAAAAAAACGAAGCTGCATGTATCTTCACCAAAATTAACCTGCAAGGTATTTGGTGTTTGAGTTGACTTGCCAAATGACATTGAGAGATTGGTATTATTGGAACAGTTGGGATATAATCAGCAAAATATTTTTTTTAATGGCATCACTAACCAAAGCTAAGTATGGCTGTAATGGTAATCATGATGGCCATCTGTGAGCAGATTTATCCAAAAGCTTGTTGTCTCAGAAGCAGCAGCATTGACCTTGACCTGGCCCTACTACGTGTGTGTGTGTGTGTGTGTGTGTGTGTGTGTGTGTGTGTGTGTGTGTGTGTGTGTGTGTGTGTGTGTGTGTGTGAAGGGCGTGATTCGTCTCTATACAGGATATCCCTTCACCCTTTGCCAGCAGGCTGTCTATTGTTAAGAGACAGGCTTAGGTTGCTGGGATCACTGCTCTACCTAAACTGACTACTGTACTAGTAACTGGTGAAAAAGAATATCAACAAATGCTCATATTGTTTCTCCACAATTTTGACTCACCAAATTCTCTGGTCAAACACTGTACTTGCGGTGACAGGGCATTCAAGAATGTGCTTCAACTTAAGAATCGGTTTGTTATTCCTCTATTCCTTTCTCTCTATGGCAAGCAGAGGAGAAATTCCCTTACTGATCTGTCTTAGGACATACGATTGATTTTTTAGATCTCTGAAAGTCAGCAGTATTTACCTTTCAGTGCACAGAGGGATATAGTGTGTGACTCTATGGTAACCCGTCAGAGATGTTTGATGTAATTTTTAAATTGTGTACTTTAATAGATAGTGAACAGTGGAGAGAAACAGGAGTGGAGGGAGAAGTGGAGATGAAAGACTTGACGACAGCGGACACAAACTGTATCCAAACCCAAAATGTCCCAAATAAATGTGAAGCGTCTCTGTCAGCTGAACCAACATGCCTGAGATGTTTAGTTTTGTAAAATGGAATTGAGTTTGACACTTACCCTTACCTGTGCATGCGCCCAGCGCACGACTAACTTCTTGGACAAGGCTAGCTTCCCATTTAAACGCTGGATAGCCCTTTCTGCCTCCTGCAAACACTCACACATACACACAGGGAAAGAAAGACGACAAGAGAGAGAGAGAAAGAGAGAGAGAGATTCTTTACAATCATAATTATAAATCATCCTTGATGATTGCACCAGTGTCATTAAATCATTAGTCTTCATAATGGAGAGATAACAGAAACAACAATAGCTGATAATAGGCCACATTGCCTGTAGATAGGCCTCACTGAGGTGTGTATGTGTATTTGTGTGTGGTGTGTGTCAGAGAGAGAGAGAGAGAGAGAGAGAGAGAGAGAGAGAGAGAGAGAGAGAGAGAGAGAGAGAGAGAGAGAGAGAGAGAGAGAGAGAGAGAGAGAGACAGAAAGAGAGAGAAAGAAAGAGACAGAAAGAAAGAGTTTGCATGCGGCTACATGTGCTTTGATGCTAAATGAAGCTGAATGAATGTAATGAAGTACTTTATGTGTGTGCGTGTGTGAATGTGCAAGTGTGTGTGTGTGTGTGTGTGTGTGTGTATCTGTCTGAGTGTGCATGTGAGATAAACACGCACTTCCTCTATATAATCCTTTTGGGAGGGCTTTATATCCCACTGAAGACACTAGCTGTGAAACTAGATCCTTATCTTGGTCCCCAGGCACACTACAAAAAACAAATACTGCCTACTAAGACAGTGATGTAGAGCAGTGATCCTTTTAAGACGTTTTCAGACATGTGGTCCACTTCAGTAAAGCACACAATCAGTTACTGATTGGAAATATCAAATCCATAAAGGGATTAACCCATGATAAAATATGTTTATAAGACTGGGTGTGCAATTTTTTGACAAAGTTAAAGGATAAGGCCGGTGTTTTTTAATGCATTGCTTACCGTCAACAAATCCTATGAAAATAACAAAATCAACAATGCGTTTGCTCTACTCCCGTTGCTTTCTGACTTCCCACGTACCGTTTTTAGCCGTCAACCCGCAAGTCATTGGCTCCAATTGTAAGCTAAAAACCTTGAAATACAGCTCACAAAGACATAGTTTCAATTTTAAAAATCGCTAACTGTTACCACGAAAAGTCAGGCTGTTGTAGTTATTACCAAATCAAATTCAAATAGGAACAAATTCTTCATTACACCGGGGACTATTTTCGGTGCTTCAGAACTACTTTCTTGACATTGCAAACGTGTTTACAGCCGGCTTATTAAGTTGTTTGAGGAAAAAGTCGGCTGGCCCGGTGCATCGTGATGATGAAATATGTTGCCCAGAGCAGCGGCATGGCTCTTTGATGTGTTTTTAATCGTTTTTTTAATACAATGGAGTTCTATGGCTGCTGGGACATGGCTGCATTGGGCACCGGCTACATGGACGAGACTTGTTGGCAAAACAAAATCATTGCTGATTTTGTTATTTTCATAGGATTTGTTGACAGTAAGCAATGCATTAAAAAACACCAGCCTTATCCTTTAAACTGTTTCTTTCTTCATGTTCTGTACATGTGCACAAAATCACAAAGCACGTCTGAGCTCGCACCAAGATACACCAGCAATTCAACACAAGTGTATACGAGGTTAGAGTCAAATCTACTGCTGTTTTACAGCCTCATCTTGTCTTCTTTCCCTGGACAAGATGCACTGTAAAAAAGTACTTTTAGATGGAACTTCGGCAAAAATAACAACTTTAATGCTCATTTCAATACACACATCCTTAAAATGTCATGTCTTAAACCATGACCATGGCTCAGTAACATCATTTTTTTATTAAGTGTCTTCAACACTTTTTGAGTCAACAGCTTTCTCTCTGGCAGGCGAGTGAAAGAAGTTTGCTCTGTGAAACAATCACTTACTAAAAAAACTTAGTAAAAAAATAGGGATATTAAGAATTGTGTGTATTATTTGAGCCACCATGGTGTTTTAAATAATAAGGCAAAGTACCATCATCTTCATTAACGTTATAGCTAGGTTAGCATTCAATGTTGTTTGTTAACGTTAACAAAAGTATTAACAAAGACTGCACGCATAACTAATGATGCGTGAGAGATGAGGCTGCGGCCATTAATTTTCTGTGTTTTGTTACTGGTACTCAATTCAACTGACGTTTGTGTTAGCCGGCTAGCTTAGCTGAGGAGACGGCTGCTGCTGCTTCAGGCTGGTCTAACAAATTAATTCAGTAAATTTGCAGGTCGGGTTAGCTACGCACGACAGGTGATCAAGGGTGTTTTGTTTTGGTCTCCTTTCAAACTAAATGCCTTCATTGTTGGTTAAGCTCTGTTGACAGGAAGTACGCTGTTATGGTAATGTTGTCAGTTAACGTTAGGCAGCCTTACTTGGTATTATCCAAAACATCCATGTAGCCAGCTTATCAGTGATGATATTTTAAGATGTGCCTGCATTGTAAAATATTGTTTTCTGATTTATAGTTATGGATCAGAGGTAATTTGGAAACTCCGAGGCCCATAAATTACATTCTGTTCCTATTTAAATAATGTGGGCCTGTAAGCACACACACACGCACGCACACACACGCACGTACACAAACACATATACGTGCACACACACACGCACGCACAGGCAGGCAGGCACACACACACATACACACACGCGCAAAGGCAAGCACACACACACACACACACAAACACACACAGATATGGCTGAGAACCGGACAGTTGGAGAATTGGATACTGTAGATAGATATATGTTATAGTCTATCTTTCTATCTATCTCTCTATCTATCTGTTTACATCTACCTTATTGTATGATCAGCCTAATGAAATCGTAGCCATTGTGTTCAGTTATTTATATCAATGGATCTGTAATAGTAATAAACTGTTTAATTTGAAACATTTTCCCATGTTATCATTGTATTTTCAGTAAGAGTAAAAGAAGTAAAAAGCATTTGGTTTATTTTCAGTGGATCTGGTTCTATGTGGAACCAATTCTATACTATAGAATACTTCACTTATCACTTTACTCCATACAGAACCTTTTTTGATAAGAGTGTGATCATCCTAAGATAGTTAGAAACCTTGCAGCTCAAACAAGTTCACCTAGTGATGATGTCAGAAGTGTAACAGACATCACGGTTCTGCACCTTAGCTGATCCCATGGAGACTGAGTGTAGAGGTGAGGAGTGTGTGTGCGTACCTCTCTGGTGTGGAAGTTGACAAAGCAGTAGCCCCGCGGCTGTCCCTCCAGAGGCCCCGACTTATGGAACAGGAAGTCAAACTGTTTCACCTTGCCAAACCTCTCCAACAACTTCACCAGGTGATACCTGGAGGGGGAGAGAGCAAGCACGGGACAGAGAAGAAGAAGGAAGGGTGCAAGAAAAAGACAGAAAGACAGAGGGGAGGAGAGAGAGTCAAATAATGAGGAAAAGGGGAAAGAGAGGGATTCAGATGTTAAAGACTAGAAATAAAAAAAATGAATTATGTAAAACGTCCCTTATTACAGCTCATCTCTTCCAACTGTTTTAATCAATGAAAAATATTATTAAAAGCCTGATCTAACATTTCCATCACGCTCCATTTATAGGTCAACATTGTAAAAACAGCCACATTGATCTGCTCCACACTGAATTTGCCACCCTACAGCCTCTGAAGCAGTCAGCTGTAAGTAGGCCTAATGAGAATGACAGCTTTCTCTCCCTGACACCTTTTTAGCAGCAGGCCAGCTGGCGTGGCAGGCCGGGTGACAGTAAATCTCTTATTGAGACAATGCTGAGGATACAGTAGCAGGACAATGAGGGAATAAAACAGAGGAAGCCTCCAGTCCCTCCTGAGCACCGCACTCTGCACAAACAACCTCCACTGACAGTCCAGAGCTGCCTGGGACCATTACACTACTACTGAACATAGATATGTGGTCAGTGAAGAGCTATGCAGTGTGTGTGTGTGTGTGTGTTACTGACCAATAGCAGCCATGGGAAATGCATTCTACTGACAGTATGGAAAAGTGGATGGGCAATGAGGTCAGGGTCACCTGCAAGCTATAGTCACTATATCATTAATGTACATACATAGGCCCTGATTGAATGTTGCCGTTGCATACTGATCAGTATGGGCTTTCACAGTACACTAATTTCAGAAATTGTCATAAATGAAAAGATTTCTGTGCAGCAAGTATACTTATAATGGCTTTTGCATCAGCTTTTGACCAGTGTTTGTCAAGAGGCCACTATCTAATAAGACCTACAATGATATGAAATGAAATTACCAAGATTTCAGTGTTACTGAGTGATGATGAAATCAGCCCTTTATAGAAAACAACAAGAAGAGAGATGATAGACGTGCTATGCTCATACTTCTCCATGTATCGAATTTAGTTTGTGGAAAATTGTCATGTCCTGTGAGTTTTTAAATGTGTAAATATAGAAATGTGTGCAGCATGGTTCACATGCTGTACTAGGGATTGACGGTACTGCATACTGGGGGTTTGGTCTGAGTGAATGAGAGCACCGATGGCTGAGATGACTCAGCCTTACTCTGTGCTAGCAATGGTAGCTTTGCTTTGAGGTGGTTACGCATACTACTGCACAGTGTTGATGGACTGTGTGAATTAACTCTATGATTGACTGCACTGGTTTCTCTGCATCGTGTGCCTGGTTAGTAGACAAACTAATGACAGACTAGCTAGTTTACTTGTTTAATATCACCCTTGTGTGTTCAAGGAGGTGTAATGTCACTTTTTACGGACAGTTTTAACACATGGGAATAATACTTTTATGGAAAATAGCTGGTCGCTACTGGTTTGCATTATCCAAGTTTAAATTACAAATTGGTAACCGTTTGTAAACAGCTATGCGGGCCCACATAATTGTTCACATCCCTATGCAGTACTCTTACGTTCTGTTGTGTGCAGACTGAGCAATTGGTCTAAGGCTTGATTTTCCATCTGACGGACAAAAGTCATGCAAATCTACTTCCCCAACACATCCACTACAGTGCAAACTAAGAATCCATTATCACTATACTAGATCCTCTTAATTCATAACTCATTAAAACACCTCTTAAATATCTGTTTTTCTTGGGTGAAAGGTAATGAGACTAAGCCGTGGCATGGCTCGCTTCTGCAACAAACGGTCCTTCACCAGTAATCACCTGTGCAAGCAGTACCTGTTCGCAAAAGAGTAAGCACATTAAAGTAAACATAAGCACATGCCCCAATGCTCACCACACAAAATAACTATGGCCATATTTTGCCCCAATTAAAACTGTAGATTACTACAGAGGAAATTCCAATTCCATGGCTATTCTCAAACCATTCTAATCTTAAAGATCTGGCAGAATTTGGTATATAATTTGTTCAAAAGATTCAGGGTAAAACTTGCAACTCGTTCCATGAATGTTCCCAAATTAATTAATATAATTAACGTAATTTTTTCAACATATCTTGTAGTGTGTGTTCAAGGTGACATCCACTCCAGTTGACTATGTGATAAATATACAGTACTTGCCAATTACCATTGTGTGATTTGCCTTGAATGCAGAACTATATTGTACTTGTGAATCATTTGATTCCCTTGGGAATCAAAGCAAAAAAGGCAAACAAACCAAAACAAAAACACATGCAAAAAAAGCAATCAACTAACAACTTCCTTTGTTTTGTTATTGTTTTTTGTTTTTCTTTTTTACAAAAGGAGGACTTACACCTTGTGTGGCTGACAAGGCCTGGGAGTGACCCCAGGTGCTTGTATAACAGTTCCAGAGATATTAAGGCTGCAGCCTTTTATTGTTTAGTTGCTCGAACACAGTTATTTTTAATCCTGAAAAGCTTTGTGTGCGTACGTGTGTATGTGTGTGCATGTGACCACAAATGCGTTTTTATGACGTTAATGTGCAAGCACGCATGTGTATGTGTGGGATTCAATGTGGGATATGGGGGTGAAGTGTGTGTTTGAGCTACAGGTTGTACTAATGTCTTCCACCATTCAACAGCTCCCTAGAGGGCTTTAGACCAAGGAGAGTTTCTCCTTTTCCCAGACAACACCCTGCACACTTCCCATGTGAAGGTGGCTCTTCCTGCACTGGCACTGGCCTTATATATACTGTATGTATATATATAGAGAGAGAAAAGCTGCTATACAATTAAAGTTTATCATAATAAACCTTTTTTTGTGTAGCAGCTTATCAAAAACAGAGTTTTAAGAGAATATAAATTCATAACCTCAATAATGTATAGACGTATGGGTGTGTGTGTGTGTGTGTGTGTGTGTGTGTGTGTGTGTGTGTATGTATAATTGTGTGAGAGAGATTAGATGGCTGACACTCCAAGAACATTTTTGGATGCTAGCGAGCCGGACCACAATGGCCCGCTCCTCTTGGGGGCTGTAAAAACCACCGGAGGAAGAGGAGGAGGGGGAGGAAGGGGAGGAAAGGGAGGAGGTGGGGGATAGGGAGAGTAAAGTTCAGAGAGGGGATGTTGGGGGCAAGGTGAAAGGTGGAGGAAGAGGAGGATAGAAGAAGAGGGGAGGTGAGAAGTATAGAGGGAAGTGGAAAGGCAGGTAGCAGAGATACAGGAGCTATAGGAACCAGAGGAGAGGAAGGAAGGAAGGAAAGGGGATGTGAGTCCAGTCCAGAAAAAGATAAGACAAGGGTTTGGTCCAGAAAAGTGTAGGTCAGAAGGGATGGAAATAAGCTCAGAGAGGAGGGGGGAGGTTCTGACTTTCTGGCCAGGCAGCTAAATCAAAACCTGCAATAACATCTTCAAAATTAAGGAAGTCATTTTTTATTTCTTTTGCTATTTAAGTTTAGAGCTAGGCATAAGGCCTCTAGTATGATTAAACTGAGGGATAGGGATATAATCAGGTTCTTCAGTGAAAAACGAGACAGGTATGCAACTTAGAAAGTAACAACCTAGCCAGAGAGAGTAGAAAGAAGGAGAGGGAGATGGAGTACAGTGAACGGGTGAAATAGTTGCTGGCAAACCCCCCTGCTCTCTCTAAGCAGCCGACAGCATGGCAAACTGAACACCTGGTGAAAGCAGCAGTTACACCTGCGTTCTCCCCGCTCTATGGCTGAGACTGAGAGAAGGGCAAGCAATGATGCAGAAATGTATTGGACTCATACAGTATCAAATATTCACTTCAGCTCTGGGTAAAAGGCCATTTCAGTGGTGAGGAGTGAAAGAGATCATGACTGATTACCAGTCCTTTGCTTCTGAGGTGCGAAGTTGAGAGGCCTGCCATCATCGTCTTTACGGAGCATTCATTAGCAGAGAAAATAGAGTTAGCCGAGGGAAAGATGATGAGAGAGAAAGTCAGGATGGTAAGACCGGGGTTTAGGTTTTTGTCATATGTGGAGCTGTTACCAGAGATAGAGAGAGAGAAAGAGAGAGAGTTTGCTACACATAGAGGGGGGAAAGAAAGGTCAGTCAGTTTTTGAAATCACATACTTGGTGGTAACACAAGAGTATTTTTTTTTTCTCCAAGTCTGAGAGTATCATTGCAAGCTAGGAGCCCTATGGGAAACTTCTATCCCTCTTCCAATGAGGAAACTTGAGATCAATCACAACACACACACACACACACACACACACACCAATATCCATCTTTCTGTCAGAGCACAAATTACACACAAAGAAAGCACAATCTTCTTACTTCACCACATCTTAATCACTCTAATACTTTTCCCTGACCAACCTGACCAATGCAGAATAAGACACGTCCAAAACACTCAGATCAGCCAATGAGGATAGCAGACACTTGGGCCAAATACAATAATAGTATGACTCTAAAAAAGTATTGCCATTTTGTCCTGCTATAGGCCTATATTAAAATTGATTATTCGTTCATTTGACTAAAGTAAAAAGCTGGAATAATACCCCTTGACGAAATAAAATGCCACAATCAATAACACTTGAAAAGCCATCAATCAATTACTAGATTACCTTCAACAGCTTCAAACTTTCAAGTACAAAAGAATATTGTGGTATTTCAGTAGAAACCTGAACTGAAGAAAAAAAAAAGAAATATAAATATATATATATTTATTTTGGGGGTTTTTTTCTTGGCGTCAGAACAATTCAATATTGTTCAGAAATAAGTAATTATTGTGATATTATAATATATATATTTTTTTTACAAGCTAAGCCTATGTCTTCTTCAATTTTCATGCTCCTTATCCAATATCCTGTTCTAACAAACTCTCACTCACTCTCTCCCTCGGCTTGGTGCCTCTTCTGTGCGAAGTAACAGATTCTCTCGAATAGAGGAAGCCTAGTTTAGCTAAAACATTTGGTGGAATAAATGATGTTAATATTCACCGTTTATTTTATATATTGAAAGAAGTGTGTGACTTTCACTGATCTGGCCTCATAATCAGCACCTTGCATTTCGGGTGTGCATTCCTTCTCAAACTTACTGCCACTGAGCCTGGACTACTAGGACAAACACAGGGAGCACTGCGTTCACTGCCCAGGAGCTAATTAATCTTCCCAATCAGCAACAGGGGCCACGGGCATTTCTCTTGTTTTCCCTCCATACTGTGAAGTACCGGGCTATTTAAAGAGAAGCAGAGCAGAGCAGAGCAGGGAGAGGGGAAGGAAACGCCTGTCTAGACGCCCACCAGAGCTGCGGCCCATACATTCTCCAGCAGCCCCCACAGGCACACAAACACACCCCTTACCCCCATTACCTAGCTTCTCCCCATCACAGAATATGCAAGGGTGCTCTCACACACATTCAGGCACTCAAACACACACACCTCACTTTATGCAAACTCAAGAACGCAAGGATGCTTGCATGTTCATATAACGTTGTGTATAATGAGACACTATAATGTGCACAGCCACACACCTCACTATGTGTAAACCTACCCCTCCACTAACTGCCCCCCCATACACTCAAACATGGTTGAGTACTTGTTTACGCACACACCTACACACGTGTGTGTGTGTGCACAAACACACACACACACACAATCATCTCCAGGTTGACAGAAAGAGAGTAAACAGGGCAGGTGAGTGAGGAATGATGGCTGCCCCTCAGCAGAGCAGGTCTCCACGCCTCGCTGCCTCTCTTTCACACACCCAGCCCTGTCTGCTCAGTCTCAGCCTCGGACACACACACACACTCTCTCATACACACACTCACACACACACAGTTAATCAATCATACATGCACACACAATGCACTGCCTCTGTATGTGGCAGAACCAGGCAAAGTAAAAAGCAAGGCCTAAGGTTCATAACAGGGACTTCCTTACAGCGGCCTCAAATCAAACACTTGTCGCTGCTAAAATCAAACACTAAACTCGTTCTTCATTCAGTTGGCTGGTTCACATGTGAGTCTAGAGATTTGTACCTTTTGGTGAAATATAGATTTGAGGTTTTATTCTGATAACTTTCAATGTTTCAAATTGGGATGACTGGATTGTAGATGACTTCTCACAATTTTGAGGGCACAGTAACCACGCTATCACACTATCTCACTGGTAAAATTCACTTATGCAGATGAGTTGATCACATTGTCTTACACATTTTCACATAAAAATAGGCCCCTTCACTGATTATTCCCTGATATGAAGCATGCATCATAATGCAACAAGCCTGTTCAAATGTTTTGATCCAACAAAGCCATTTTTGATGTGACAAATTATTGATGCAACAAGCCGTAAAAGTTACACAAAAGCTGCATCAGCACTGTCCAGAAGGAAATGGAGTGATAATTGACAATACTGATGGGTTTGGGTCCATTAGAGATCTTGTAGCCTCTTATCTAGTGGCATAGTATTTCTAAACTTTTAGCGACATTGGCAGCTGACTAGCATCTCTTTTTACCAATGCCCCCACACTCCTAATTAATGTTGGAGTTTGTTGAATAAAGAGACAACCAAGAGCAGTGGGATAGTAAGGACAGGAAGATGGATCACCAACAATAAATGGAGTGCAAGCCTCAGAGAGAGAGAGAGAGAGAGAGAGAGAGAGAGAGAGGAACCCCTGCCTAAGAAGAATGCGATAAGATAAAGGGTGGGAAACTGACTGAAGCTGGCCGGGGACTTACTCACTCTGTGATTTTGGGATCGATGTTGCCTATCCATAAGCGGTTTCCATCGTGGGTCGCACTCTCTGAAATGATGGAGGCATTTTCCACCGTCTCTGCTGCAGACGACATGTGTCCTCTGAAGGAAGGAAGGAGGGAGGGAGAGAGATATATAATGGGAACACGTGAATAAGTTTACATTTTTGCATTTGTGTCCATGTCAGAGCTGTTTGCATTGTTTTGACTAAAATGTTCAGGCAGTAACCCTAGAACATCATATTTAGCTAGCGTAGAGTAAATAATGTCGATGCACACTGTGACAATACATTATAATGTTATGTAACGTTACCGTGCTTATTGGGATTTCTATATAATTTAGTAAAATGTTGATGTTTGCCATCTCCTTCAAATTTTGAATAACGACAAATACTTGTCATCAGGTTGTCATGTATGGTAATGGTGTATGAATTTTGATTAGTCACGGTGCCAAACAAAAACGAGGTTACCCTGAAGGTAAGGTTAGCTTGCTGTTAGCTAATCAACTGTTTCACATATCCGCTGTTAACTAGTTAGCTGCGAGCTACCGCCTGCTGCAACGGTCACTTTACCTCCTTGTTCCGTAAAACGTCTCCCTGATAGCAAACTGTTCACCTAATTCGCAACTGATTCCTACTTTCAGGAAGATTCAGTCATATCAAAACATAATCCTGGTCATTTCGAGCAATATTCTTCCCACAAAATTAACTTAGCTCGCACAGATCACCTGCCGTTTGACAACAAAGGCGCAGGCTGATGTCGTAGTTCGTATAACCGTTACGGAATCAAGAGGCGCGCTCGATTTGTTTCTCCTTCTCTGCTCGTCTATGTTTTCTCCGGTATTTGTGCTCTCATCGGTTATGAACTCCGCTCACCCGGACCATCGTTTAATACATTTCAAACAAACCTTCTGACGCGCTGCCTCAACGTCGTCGCTCGATGATGACGACACACATAGGTGTCAAATTTGCTTTTCCGATGTTTTCCTCTACCATGCTTCTGTAAAGACATTGTGAATGAAAGTAAGTGCGAGGTTTGGAGTAATTCAAACGGTATGTTTTCCCAGATCGTAGCTGAATCGATGTTAGTTGCTATGTGACTGTGATTTATATCGGGTTTTGATCGTGGTTTTGGGCAAAAAAAGAGAAAGAAAGAGCTGCTGCACGCAACCCACCACATCGACCTTCATTACATTACAGCTGCCTGTCTGATACAAACCTCATCATACCTCATTGTCATAGTGTAGTGACCAGTCAACTCTACTACACATCAAATTTATTGTAAATATACCGTAATATCTAATAATATAATCTCTGCTACCAGCAGCCTTGTATGTCTTTATAACCTTGCTTTCCACATGTATCATACAAAAAGAGATTGGCGTTTATTTAACCAGCTGCCAGACATTTCTGTAGGTGTAACGTTTACTAGGATGGCAAGATTGTAACAGTTTGTTTGATGAAGCAGCACCGAGGCGGAGCCAGTCAGAGCATTATCAGATATTCTGCTGTATTATTTTCTATTCTAAGTCAAAGTTTACCAAAGAGACACCATGCGGGCTTACCAGCTGGCTCCTGCCGTAGGAAGAGAGGCGTGTCTGCAGCTGCTGCTCTGTCTGGAATAAGCAGGATATGAGGCTACAGTATCCTACTGAACACCTGTGCTGCACTTTTTCTGCCTGACTTCCTCTGTAAAGAGATCCATCACCGTCCCTCATCCAGCCTATCTGCTCTGCCAGAGTACGCCGTGTCATATCAGCTTGTCAGGAAACCTGCCCGCCGTGGATGCGTGTTATGGGTTTTTATTGGAGGTGGCCCGCAGTCTAGCCTAAATATTACCATTGGAATATGTGTGGATTTCTGTTAATATCAATAGTGAATGTTTTGAATGGAGTAGCACCAGATACTGGGGATGGGAATTCTGCCTCAGCTCTTAAAACAGTATTTTTTATGCACATTCTCCATAAAAGAAAACTATATTTCATTATGCAATAGAGTAGGCTTGTTATTTTTTGGCAAGAATTTGTATATATCATTTGCTTTTCTAAAAAAAATAGAATGCTTTTCTAAAATCAGACCAGGATCATTTGAAATGTTCCTTACAGAAATGGCCATAAGTACCAAGAAAACTTGGAATCTCATTGTAAAAATCCAAGACTTTTTAAGCTTTCAGTATACTTTGATAGTTTGGTAGCTTAAAATTGATATCTAAGATTATTAGTATTTGTTTTCAATACCGAGCCCTAATTATGGACTGGTTTTCTCTCAAAGTTGCAATTGGGAAAGCTTGCAGACCGTTGCTTTGTGACCGGCCTGTCTGTAGTGTTAACACAGCTGTATGGTGTGTTTCACCTTGCAGCTTGTGGGCTAGAGAGTGTAAATACACACCAGACAATAGAGGATGCCATTCAGGCTGCAACACACTGGCAGCCGTTCATAACCACTGACTGTGAAAGACGGGGGGTTTAGTGTGTGTGTGTGTGTCTGTGTCTGTGGGCTTAGTTGTCTCTGAGTGTGTATGTAGCCTGCATGTGTGTACGGCAAGGTTCAGTGACACAAGTTCACGGTTGAGATGGGATTTGCAAGGTGGGAGGCGGTTTAGTCCATAGAAAAGAAGTAGCTGGTCTCATAGTGTTGTGAATTTTCCGAATGGGAGTTTCCCCTCTAGGAATGCCTAAACAAGTGTGCGTGGGTTGTGAATGTAGAGTCAGTTGGGCCTATAGGTTGTGTGTTTGTGTGTGTGTGTGTGTGTGTGT
Organism: Centroberyx gerrardi; assembly: GCF_048128805.1. Classification (NCBI taxonomy): domain Eukaryota; kingdom Metazoa; phylum Chordata; class Actinopteri; order Beryciformes; family Berycidae; genus Centroberyx; species Centroberyx gerrardi. The sequence continues at coordinate 14,082,654 of NC_135998.1, read as the reverse complement.
GTGTGTGTGTGTGTGTGTGTGTGTGTGTGTGTGAGTACATGAGAGAGAGAAAGAGGGAGAGGTTACAAGTGTTATTGTATGTACTGTAGAGCTGCAGTGAGGTGTGATAGGATTCAGAAGAGCCTCTTTTCCTCCTCAATTCTCTATATTGTTAGAGCTGTTTTGGTGTATAAAACCTCATTGGTTGTTGCTAAGAAAATATGTCATTGATAGTTTTTTTTTTCCTGATGTTTGTTTTCAGTCATTTTTGCGACCAAGTCTCATCTTATTGTTGTCAAGAGAGAAGAGACTATGGTGCTGTAATGAATTAATACAAGTCGAAGGCCTACCTCCTACTGGTTGATGTGGGCTATTGCTTCATTTTGATTCATATTGTTGACGTTCGTGGTTTCAACAGATTTGTGCACAATTTGTCATGGTATAAAAATATATTTTAATTGACTGAATTCTTTCCAAGCTGGATGCCTCTGTGTCTGTATCCCTGCCCTGGTATCTCAAGTTTTACTTTATACTCTCTCTTCCTCCATCCTTCTCTCTCTTTCACAGTTATGGCCATGAGTCACTTGGGCCTGCTGCGGCCTGTGCTGTGTAAGTCCCTGGTGCGACTGGTCAGGTCTCCCGTAGCGGCCTCTGCCAGGGTCAGCGCACCACTTCTGTGCCGCCACACCCCTCTCTTCCCTGCCGCCTGCACCAGGCTCTATGCCACCAAGAAGGCAAAAGGTCAGTACAGAGATTGCAGAGACTGGCGTTCGCTTTTGTTCACATTGTGGCATCCTGGTGTTTCAGTTGGTAGATTTATATCAGTAACTTTTTGTATTTGGGTCTGACTGGCAGCATTTGCATATTGTCATCGCCTCTTTTTCTGTCCTGTCTCTTTTATTCAGTACTTTACTGTAGGTAAATAGTTCATATCAGTATGAGAAAAAGTTTAGGGGAAAGGCTAGGGGAACATGCAATTTGCTACTTGGAAAGCCTGTTTCCCAGGTTGGCATTGGTCAGCAAACCAAGAGTTTATTTTATTGTTAAAATAATAGTAATGATAAGGAGACTGGAACGGTGAATTTAGTTAGTATGTTAATTAGTTTGGCAGTTAGTTAGCCCGGCAGTCAGTCTGCTACACTATACATGTTACTCTGCGTTCAGACAGACTGAGCGGCACAAATGCATGAAACGTCAGTACAGGGAAGTGAACAGAGCTAGTTGGTGCGAATTTCCCTGACGCTGTAAAGTGAAATCCAATCAGCTTCAAGCAGGATTCTATCCAAGCGCCTGTACATTTCTGCCCCCATGCACCTAACAGTGGAAAAATGTGCGTTGGGTATTTGTGACCAGTAACACTGACCAATGACATCTGCATAAAAAGTTTATAAAAGCTAGATTGCCCAAAGAAGACACTGATCATGCTGGCTGCCAAGCCTGGCGCAAAAGGATTATAAATGCAAGCAGGATTCAATCAAAACATATAATGTTGAAGCATAGTTTCAAGTCATCTTCATTCATTCTCTCCTTTACACAAAGAAGTCAAGATAGATGTCATCTATCTTGATCTATCTATAGACCTTGCTGCTTTCTGTTGTGTCAAGGGATGCCATCACGTCAGTTTTGCTTGTTTATTTTTCAATTTTTCCTGTCTGTACGGAGGTTATGATCATCAGCTCTGTAATGAGTTTCTGTGGAAACGTGTCTCTTGCTCTGTCTGGGTGTCTCACTGCTCCCATGGAGAAACTGCATCAGCTAGCTAGAGCTTCTAGCCACAGCTACTCCCTGTGCAGAAACAGATGTGGGTTTTACACTAAGTTTTCTACCACTTACTCTAGAGTAACACTAACAGCCTCTTCTTGTAGAGCAGCTGCTGAGGAGACTTGGGGGTTGAAATCTCTCCTCCAGCCTTTCTGCTTCAGTTTCTAACTTGGTGCTTGGAACATTAAAGTGCTGTCTGAGTTTTTGAGAAGAAGAGAACCTTCCACTTCACACTAGTGCTCTTGTGTGGCTTTTATCAATTTTAAAAACTAGAAGAAAAAAAATCTATATAGCTTTATTTCTGACCAGGTTCCAGCAAGCAGGCCGATAAGACCAGTCATCCCTCACTCCATACCTCTGATCCCTCTTACTCTTTTGAAAGTACAGTAAATGCAACCAAATGAAAGTGGAAAAAATAGAGCAGAGGCTTAATTGTGGATTACTTGTTAAATCTGGTTATCAGTTTTAATTTGTGTATTGATATGAGGTTTGCCTTTCTTTCTTTCTTCCCTCTCTCTTCATCCCCCTAGCCAAGGCAAAGGGCCAGTCGGCTAAGGTGAACATAAATTCGGCTCTGGTGGAAGACATCATCAGTCTGGACGAAGTGAAAGGGGACATGACAGCTGTTCTCAATACGCTCAAAGATGACTTCACACGCAGCCTTAGCATCCGAACCTCACCAGGTAGCTACATATTTGTTCAGCCTCCCTGTGTTTTCTCTCTCCCTCCGTCCCTTTCTCAAACTCTGGGGCCTCGTGTATAAAACTTTGAGTAACCACTAAAAAATGCACTCAACTCAAAGTTAACTCAACTCATGTTCAGCCTCAGCAGTCTTGTCGAGGCCGAACTTGAGTTGGTGGTCAGATATCTGACTGGAGATGTCAGATAGGCAAGCATCAGTGCATGCCTCAACCTTAGTGTCAGAGGGAGGAAAAGAAAGGTGGAGGTGAGTGTCGGTGGCATAGCAGTGGTAGGATATGGTGACAGAGCCAAGCAGTTTAATGTAGCGATAGAAGAGGCATCGCAGGCCTGAGGGGATGAGGTTGATATTATTTGGAGCCATTTATTGGCTATACAGCTTTGGCTATGGCTATTGGCTATGGCTTTATTGGCTAAATAAAAGGAAAGGTAATATGGTAGGAAGTGATGGCAACAGCCATTGTCAGCCGTTGCCATTGTCCTCGAGCAATGCCAGGCACTCACTGTACGTAATGTTATTGTGTGGAAATACTGTATATGGCACCACAATAACAGCAATTTCAGTCTTAACTCATTGTGGTAAAGTTGCTTTGTCATAATTGTTATTTCCTACTATTCTTAACAGAGGAATGAGAAGTCTGAAACAAAGAACAGAATTGCTTGCAGGAACAATGGAACGACTGCAGGGAACTGAATATCATATCATGTACGTGTAGCTAATGTGACAGCTAGGGTTTATTATGCAACAGGCTAATGAATCTTTCTCTTATTCCATTTCATGCTTTACTGTTTGATTTCCACAATTTAAAAACGTAAATGGTGGTGCATTGAAGCAATATTTTCTAATTGACGACTTATGAATCAACTTGTTGTGAAGTGACAAGTTCTATGACTTACTGTGTTTGTTTGTTTTTTACTTTAGCCTACCTTTACCTTTTGGGTCATCATATCACCCATAACACCCAGTATATACCACAATATGTGCAGCAGTACACCAATTCTCACATTGTTTACAAACTCGAAATTTTGCTCAGAAAGTGAAAATGTATTTTTGTTTTGCACGTGCCCCATGTTTACATGAGGCCATTGCTTTTGCTTCTCTATTCACCCGTATCACTACTTTGTGAAAAAGAAAGCACTCAGGCACATTTTCACTTTTGGATAAATGTCTGTAAGTCTTCCTCTTTGTTTGCATCTACCTGACAAAGCGCCCGAGGGCTCAGAGTGAGGAGAGACCTATGTGACCTCACCTTGACCTCTGGTTGACCTCTGTTTCCTCAACTACATCCAGGTTGTGACCCCTCGCCTCTGGGCTGTAACAAATGTGAGCCGGGCTCGGGGGAGTCAGGAGGGAGGAGGGAGGGTGGGGTTAAGGGAAGCTCCCGAGGGAGGAGGCAGCAGCTACATTCAAGCTTTGAATTGAAAATGTTTGAGTTTCTACTCGTTTACCCTCAGAGTGTTATGCTTTTTAAATGAGATGGGATGATGCACCAAGAGAAAATAAAATTGCACTTTCTCTGAAATTTGATTTGCATCTGAAGCAGTCTCATTTTACATTTACACAATATACGGGACAAATAGACAACAGTTTTCTTCATTCATTTATCTGCCCTTTTCTCATCCTGTGTTGATTCTTTGTTCCTTACCAAGTTTTTCTCTCACTGCCTTCATCCTTTCCTTCAGCCATTTCTTGCTCTATCCATTGACTTTCACTCCTCCCTGAGTCATTTTCAATCTTCCCCCTGTCCCTCCGTTTATCCCTCCATGATTTATCCTTCTTTATTTTCCGACAATTCCCAACTCTATCTTTTGGGCTCTGCTCACCTGGCATTTTCAATCTCTGTCTCCTACTTTTGAACTGAACACTTCTATTGACCTACAGAAGAAATTTAGTTTACAAGGCAGGAACTGCAAGGGTTCTTCTCTTCTTCACTCCCTCCATCTCCTAAGCCCTTTCCATTGCTCTCTCCTTAGACTCTCCCTCTCTCACCCTGCCTGCCTCTTTCCCTCCTTCCCACCACCCCATCATCTTGCCTGCCTCCTCTCTCCATCCATCTATCCCTCACTGCCTGCTGCCTTCCTCCAGTCTGTCCATCCCCCTCTCTTCTGTCCAGCTGCACAGTAATCCAGGGAGGCAGCAGGACTTAGAGCTGACAGGAGAGATGAGATGGTGGAATGGAATGACGTCAGTTGTCCGTGTGTGTGTGTGTGTGTGTGTGTGTGTGTATCTCGTGTGAGCGTGTGTGTGTTTGTTCCATGATCGTCTCATCTGGCTCTCATTAAGTGTGTGTGTGTGTGTGTGTCTTCGTTTGTGTGTGTATGTGCGTGCGTATGTCTGTCTGTATGTGCCGGTGTGTGTTGGTGTGAATGCATGTGCTTATATGTGTGTGCATGTATGTATATGTGTGTGTGCGTGCACATATACATGTCTGTGTGTGCGTGTGTGTGTGTGTGTATTTGTGTGTGCATGTATTTGTTTGTGTGTGGCAAAAGCATAGCAGAAAGCCACCTTGGCCGAGGGTAGAGAGCTATGCAGAGAGAAGGGATTAATATTGTGACCCATTCGCTGAGTCTGGCTAGACACACACACACACACACACACACACCTTATTATGGTTTGTCACTGATGGGTCCTCTGGCCTGAAAACTAGTCCTGTTTCCATGGCATTGAGGCAACACACTGTAAAAGTAGGAAAATTAACTTTTTTCCAGTTATCAAAACACCTTTAGGCATAGAACAGGTTGAGGATACAAGGGCTAGTCAAGTTTTGTGGATATGAAACTGATGAGGCATCAGAGTAGCAAAATGTTTGACGCTTATTTGTAATATCTGTACATACATATTTAGAATTATTTGTACATGTGGTGTGCTTACCATTAGTTTTACAGCTTTGATATTTGAATTATATTCCCTTTGCTGGTAGTCTCACAAGTGACACAAGATGTCATGAGCTGATCGCAGCACATTCATTTGTCTGTTTATTACAACTATGCGTATACCTGGGTGGTCCATGAACCTGAGACCAGCTGATTAGTGACTCATCTACAGTACCATAATTTGGCTGTGATTCTAACTATAAATATTGACACTTTAGTCGTGCATTAGCCCTACTGTGCACAAGCAAAGTGTTTTATAAGCTCTTAAATAAGGTATATAGGTAAGGAAGTCTAAATCATCTTTGAAGTGAATTTTAAATACATTGGACTATATCAGTATAAGTGGCCTAATTTCTAATATTTCATACTCCTCCTCCCCCCTCCCTCCCACCTCTGTGGTTTAAGAAATGACTGTCTGTCTGTCTGTCTGCCCTCCTAAAGTAGTAGCAGATGTGTAGGCAGGCACACACTGTCCGGGCACAGGTAACGCAGACAGACAGGCAGAAGGTCATAGACAGAGACATACATGCAAAAAAACGGTTGGCAAATACACATATAGGCAGTATGAGACAGAGAGGGAGACAGGCGGGTTTGAAGCCACACACAAATGGACATCTTAAGTCAAACAGGTAGACGGAGTAATTGGCAGCCAGATCGACAGTATGCCAGTCAAACAGTTGAGGTGTGACCTCTGAATGAAAGGTATTCATTCCATCACATCATTTTATTTTTAATTTCTTCTTCTGCATCTAATCTCCAACTGGTAAATGTATTTTTTGCCCCTTTAAATCACAGGATAAATTGATTGTATAGAGAAAATTACACCATTGGCTCACCTCCCCTTCACCCCACCACACAGACACACACACACACACACACACACACACACCACTGCAGCCCCCACTGGGCAAGGAGGGAGGGAGTGATGTAAGGCAGAGGTGGAGAAGAAGGAAACAACTGCATCTGAGGTTAGCCAGATGGGGAGAGAGAGAGAGAGAGAGAGAGAGAGACGGGTGGATGGATGGAGCGAGGGAGGGAGGGAGGAGCGGGGAGACAAAGAAAGAGCATAAAGGAGGGAAGAACAGAAGTCAACTCATGTTGGCAAACACATCTTTGATTCCCTCACTGTAGGCAGTGAGGAGAGATCATAGATCATGGAAACTCTCACACAGCCTGACAGTCAGCTCCAGTTTATAACACATTACCAACTACTTACTTAATCATCGTGTCTTATTCTGCGGCTTGATAGTTCTGATCATTCCAGTGCATATTATCTTTTTTTTTTTTTTTCAATATATTTTACACACATTTTTTATTAGCACACAAAGGCCCCTCCCCCCTCCCCCATGTGCTCCATCCCACCCCCAACCTCATGTACCCACTAAAGAAAAAAAAAGTAGTTTTACTTTTAGTCACTTTATCAATTACAGGTCATGAAATAAATATACCATTGCCAATGATATTATTAGTATTAGCATTAGCATTAGTATTAGTGTTAGTATTAATTATTTCCTTTGTTCGCTCTCATAGCTTTCCTGATTGACGTTTCGTGTGTGACGTTTCAATGTCAGACTTGATTACTTATTTATTTAGTTAGTTATTGAATTTTTTGTTAATCTATCTGTCTGACTGAATGACTGATGACTGCCTGGTAAAGCATATGTTTACATTTGTTTGAAAAGATTTAATGACATCAAACCAGGAAGCCACCATATTTAAGCACCCAGCCTCTACCGCTGGTTTCTCTTATGTGTGTCTACTCATTATTTTCCTAAACTATGGGACAAGAGCCAGAGTCGGTGTGGCCTTATTACACATGGCTCTTCACATGGCGAGAGTAAAAATAAGTCTTGAGTAGCCAGGGAGATGACCTATGCTTCAGATTTAGGTTTTGGGCCAAAAATAAAAACAAATGCTCTGTCTCTCTGCGATGCTTTAGGAGCTCTGGATCACATTGTGGTGACGACTCAAGATGGGAAGTTCCCTCTCAACCAGCTGGGCCAGATCTCCATGAAATCTCCCCAGCTCATAGTGGTCAATATGACCAGCTTCCCCGAGGTAAGGAGATCTCACAACACACACACACACACACACACACACAGAGTCTCCCTCTCCTCTCTATCCGTCTCTGTTTGTTTCTTATGGACAAACTCAGCTTTAGAAAAATCATCTGCATAGACGGACCGACTGTCTTCCACAGAACTAGAAGTCAGCCAGACCAGAACTCTAATCCTGACCATAGATCTCTGTGTAAATGAAACCTGACCTGCCTTTCTCGCTCCAACTGTGTCTCAGATGCTAAACGATCGATCACTCGGCGAGTCCTTTGTTCTGGGGTGAAAGATAGCAACATGGACCTAAACTCTGTGTGTGTGCGTGTGTGTGTGTGTGCGTGTGTGCACTGAGGTGTGGTTATGTCTGTGTGTGAGCTGTCACAGAATAGGAAATGACCTCATTTTACCCTCAGGTTAGGAAGGAATGGATTATTTTTCTTTTTTCACTCCTTTTCTCTCCCTCTTTTCCTTCTTAGATGATACAATGCGATACTAATCAGGGCTCCAGAATCTAATTTTGACCACGGGGGGAAACAAAACTTTTTAGGGACCAGACTTTCTGGTGGACTGGAAAATTTGAAGTGGGCCTTTTTAACATTTAACATTACGTTATGCGATCACATTTTATCTTTGGGGTACATCAGCACCACAGTCCGTTATAACTGATGTAATTGGCTTTCCTTGCTTTCTCAGTTGAGCTCTCTTTGATCTCATGATACAAGCACATGACGTGTCACTGTCATATGTTTTCTTCATGTCTAACCCGTTCCTTAGAAGAAGTGTCTGTCAGCAGATTTGATGTGGTACCCTCCTTGTTCGATGATTTATCATTGCCATTGTTAAAAATAATAAGTGCTAATGTAGCACTAATACTCTTCTGGGACTATGGAGAAGACTCCCCACATTTTGTGCTCCAGTATATCCGTTTTCTGCCAAACCCTGTATGTCTACAAATGCAGCTTTTCAGGAATTCATAAGAACTAGCTAATCTTGCCATTTAGGCATAATTGATATTTTACAATGCATGTTCAATGGCATTTTCTTCTTCTGGGGGACAATGTTACCACTTGTCTATTCCACCTAAAAAATGAGACAAAGACAATTTTTTTGCAAGATGCAGGTGGCAAGCAAGAGTGCTCACACTTTTTTTTCCTCCATCTTCTATATTTCTACCCATTACCTTTTTTTGACACTGAACCTAGTGGTTTCAGTGGGTTCTCCTTTGCGTCCATATCACAAAATCAAACGTGAATGTAAGTATTTATCAGCACATGTGGCCATTCAGTTTCCTACCTGAATCAGGCTGAATCACCCCCCGGTAAGTATTGCTCCTTCCCATTACTTCACACACGGACTTCAACCACGGACCACACACACAGACAGACACACACTTAGTACCCTACCATACCCTACGTTACCCACGTCCCACACGGAGGTGAGTCCACAGTACCCAGAGCTAATAGGCTTATAATGATGCCTATCCATTACCTAGCACTCCAGAGGCCCTACCATTGTTTTCCATTCATTCATTAACAGGAGCCTGGGAAGGAACAGTGGAACTAACAACAACTACCAGAGGCCGGCAAACACGCTTAGATCAGGGGGCAAGGCGGGTGTGCGTGTTTAGGGTGAGAGTTAGCGTGTTAAGAGTGCGTGTGCATGCTTAGAAATCACTTGCAGAGCATCAAACCACATTGTTAATAAAGTGTTTTCTTCAGGACTCCCCTTTTACACACACACTCACACACACACACACACACACACACACAGACTCGCACACATTCCTCTCAGCTCCCCTCTTTGCTTTGAACCGGGCCGTCAGTGTTTGATGTGAAACTTCAGTGTAATTTCTCTTCCTCTCCAACATATTAACCAGAACCTGCCTGGCCTTTCCAGAAAATTCCGCTCGGTTTTCCGTAACCACCGGAGTGGTTGTTGGAGAGGGGAAACGGTGATGAATTTGATGCTGAGAACAATCAAACATAGGTATGGGTTGAATCTATCACCCCACACTCAAAGAGAGCAACCAGAGAGCCGTAGAGGGAGGGATGGAGGGATGGAGGCCTGCAGTCCGGATGATTCTAACAAAGGAAAAGAAACGGGACCCCAGGAATTAATTTAATACATACAAATAAATTCCTTTAATCTCGCTGCCATTTCTTTCCCCCAGCGGAAAAGGCCAGAAGGAGCTGTCGAGAAAGGAGAGCAGGGTAGAAAGGGGAAAAAAACATGATATGCTGTTTTGTTTTTTTTTTCCTCACATTGCACATTTGCACCCTTTGTAATGCTCAGCTAAGGGAATTGTCGTGCGGTTGCAGAAGAGGTTTGAGGAGTGTGACTTTGTTTTCAGTGGTTCAAAGGATTTGGCTTTCTCTCCCTTCTCTGTATGCGTTGTTTAACTGCAGCTCTCTGGTTCTGCTGCAGTGATTGCTGGACCAAAAGATTGTGTTGTATATTTGGTGGATAATGTATTTATTTTTCACATATCCGCATACTGTTTAATATTTGCTGTTGAGTCATCGGTAAAGCTTTTCCTGCCTGCTGGCCTGCATGCCTGCCAGACGATTGAGAAGGAAGTCACACAACTTTCAAATATAATTCAAATAAATTCATTAAATCAAATCTTATATATCATTAGTATTCTTGTGCTATTGTGTAATTGCATACCAAGACCCCTTAACAGCATAATAACCTATTTGTCTCAATCCACATTGTGTTTAGGTATGATTTTGCGTGTCCACATTGAAATCGGATCGCTCTTTCCCCTCACAATACGCATATTGCCGCGCTTGTCACTTCCCTATGAATATTTACATCCTTTATAAAGATGCCAGATGGTGTTTGGGAAATGTTAGCTGCATTTTTCTTACTTCTTGAAACAGAGGAAGAAGCCCTCTTGGACAATAGCTGAGAAGAATGAATGTTGTCATCACTGTTGATAGTTTTGTTCGACCAAATTTACAGTAGACAACTGTTCTCTTTCTGTTCTGTTTCTGTTGTTTGTTCTAAATCCATGACTATCCTGACTCCTTGTATTTCTGTTGATGTAGTTGTTCTATGTAGATTGGAAATGTATTTGCATTTACACTTTGGTATTAATGTGGGCAGATGTGTCTCTAACCACTTATGGAGGAGGCTTTGGGTGATCGGATCATCGATGTGTCTAGGATGTATTCACACCTGGATCCACATACAGTGCAAACAATTCATACATGATGATGTCAGATTTAAAGGAGGTCTAATGTCCGGTTTCATTCAGGCATTAATTAAGCTGTTGTTCTGACAAATGCACTCTCCTTAAGTTTTTCTGACACTCACCATTATGTCACCATTACATCTAAAAAAAAAACACATGATATTCATGTTTTGGAACACATGTAACATAAAGTCTGTCTCTTCTAAACTCAAAGTGTTGACTCCTGTCGCCTGCCATCTTGGTATAGCCCAGTACAGAATACACTTCCCTTCAAAGCTGCCGTAGCTCACGTGGTCCTCTCCAAAAATGTAACTGCATGTAGGGCGACCAAAGAGTGCAAGAACTGTGATTGGTCCGCTGAGCCGCTTCGCTTTTTCTCCATGGTTTGTTGGCATGGAAGTACTAAAAACTTGACACTGCCATCTAAGGTTTTCGGCGGTCTACGTGCAGAAACACCAGCGCAGAACTATAAAATATTCGCACCACCGTGGACACCGCAAGCAAGCTCCGGCGTCACTTGGAGGCAGAACTATATCCCAGCCTTAAGGTGTATACACGTCCTAACTGGTGTCTGTTGATCTGAATAAAATCAGAGTACTCCACTTATATAACTGCGATACTGCTTACTCAGACTAAAAGCATAATCACCTTAATATAATCACAGTATGGTGTTTCCATGGCTCCTGACTTACTTGCATTATTGCCTTAATCGCATTACAATCACATTATTGTTTTGCGTGTAAACATGGCCAAAAGCTTCTTTTATATTCAATAACAAAGATGCCAGAATGGATTCTAAAAATTAACACACACACACAAACTCATATGCACACGTAATCTCACACTCTCTCTCCATCTGTGTGTGTGTGTGTGTGTGTATCTGTATCACATACAAGCACACACACTCCAGTGGGGTCACCAGGGGTCGGTGCCCTGCCCTGCAACCTCTCAGTCCTGTCCCACAGGGCCGAGCGCTGACAGTGGCCCAAGGCACTTCCACACCGCGTGGGCTTCCCCTGACACCGCCCCCCTAGACACACACACACACACACAGACATGCACACACTACATACACAACGACACCTTAATGATTGCCAGCTGGGGCCGGGGCACTACCTGCAGTTGTCTGGTGCTTTTCCATTCACCCTGGCCCTAGAAACTAAGCACATATCCACTTCTGTGTGTGTGTGTGTGTGTGTGTGTGTGTGTGTGCACCCCCAGGCCACAGCGGCTGCCACCCGTGCCCTGAGAGAGGGTGGTATGAATCTAAACCCAGAGGTGGACGGGACTATCATCAAGGTGCCCACTCCCAAGTGAGTCCCACACACACACACACACCCACCCAAGGGCTAAAAGGCTTTCCACCTTTTAGTGCTTTCCCTCTTTTTCCATCTTTTTCTGTCACTTTATCTCTGTCTTCAGCTCTCTGTTTCTCTGGTCTTTTCCTTCCATTTTTCATAAAACTATATTTTAACTCCCACTCTTTCTTGTTTTTTTTCACCCCATTAATATATTCCCTTTCTTTCCCTAGTGTCATGTACTGCAAAGCCACGCTCATGTCTCCATGTTCTTAGCTGTTACTGACAGTTATTTGACTTGTACTTGTAGATGTATAGAGAGACCCCCGCTGTGTTGATTTGAGGGTCGGGTCACTCTCTCTCCTCTGTTCTGGCCTGCTCTCTCTCTCTCTCTCTCTCTCTCTCTCCCCTCTCTCCTTTTCTCCTCTGGCCTACGCTCTCTGCCAAGTCAAACAACCTCACACAACATTATCCGTCACTCATGCACTCACTAAACCACCGGGCGCATGAGTGTGTGTGTATATGTGCTTTCATATACACGTGCGTGCATGTGATGCATGTGCACATAAGTCTGAGTCTGTGTGTGTGTGTCTAAAAGCGTGTGCATGCATGTGTATACGCCCATGTATGTGCATGTGTGTGTGCCTGCCCGTGGGTCCGTGTATGTGCGTGAAGCAGCAGGTGTTAGTCTGGCAGAGGAGGGACATAAGAGTCAGACTGCTTTCCCCCTGCAATCAGTCTCGGCACGCACCGAGCCTCCATTTGCATTTCCAAAGACAACGCGCTCCTTGATTGGCCCTGGAATTAGTAATTAGGCCGTATTGTTTGCGGTAAATAGACACTACCCCCGGATTGTTTGCAAATAGTCCCCGAGGCAAAAACAAAAAAAAAAAAGCCAATTAAGGAAAGAGAGGGAGAGTGAAATGGGAAGAAGTGTTTTCTGGGCGATTGACTGATGCCAAGTTATTGGTTTGATGGACATCTCAGCTCCGGTCTGTGACCTTGGGAAGTCATGGCTTGGTGAAATCAGAACTAAACTGAGTGGACTTCATGCCCACAAACAGACTTAATGCCTGCATGTGCATGTGGTGAGGTTGTTGTTTTCATTCATGTGTGCGTGTGCTTGTCCATACTTAAGTGTGTGTACCCAGGCTTGAGTGTACAACTGCGTTTACAGTGTCTACTACAATATCACTTGTAAGAAGCCGTTATTTGTCGGTGTCTCCCAGGGTTTCCCTTCTTAACGGTCTCCCTTTTCTGTCTTCCTCCCTCTCTTTCCATCTCCTTCTCTCCCATCTCTGCCCGTCTCCTCTCCCCTTTCCCTCCAGAGTAACGCGGGAACACCGTGAAAACCTTGCCAAGCTGGCCAAACAGTTCAGCAACAAGGCCAAAGACTCGCTGAGGAGAGTGCGCTCTAACGCTGTCGCACAGGTCAAAAAGGCCAAGGAGGGACACTCAGAAGACACCATACGACTCATAGAGAAACAGGTATGAGGGAGGGAGAGGAGGAAAGATAGCGAGATGGATGTTGCAGCGCTTAACCCAAAAAGAGAGAAATGCAGAAGACTTCGTATAACTGGTGCTGTAGGTCAGATTTAGGAAGGGAGGTATGAAGGGATGGTGAAACAAATGGATGGATGAGTCACATAGCCCAAAGGGTAAAGGAGGGGACTCATAATTAGAGCCCGGCAAGGCTTGACACATCTCTTGAAACATCCTAAAAATAAATTGCCGATGACAGTATTTTACAACCATATTTTTGAACCCAAGACTGCCTCCATACATGAGCAATTAAGTGAAAAATTCAGGTCTAACCAAACTGAGCCCATCAGTCCAGGCGGATCCTGTCACACTGGAGCATAAATGTCAAGCTCTAACAGACATTTTAGCGAGTCAAAAGTGTATCCAAAAAGTGTATTCAATTCTTACCATGTTTTTTTTTTGTTTTTTTCCTTTCTCTCTGCGCTCACAGCTTCAGCAAATGGCGGACAACATAGCAGAGGACATTGACAAACAGCTAGCAACCAAGACCAAGGAGCTGCTAGGCTGACTGTGACGGTCTAAAAAATATTTTGATACTGTACTGTCTGGTTGTAACTGTACCTATGGATGGGAACACATAATAGCAGCACAACATGTTGATATCATGTTGATAGTAGAGAGTGGCTGAAGAGTGTTTGGTACGTGTATGTAGGTAGCTTTTGAACCCCACCCTCTTGAGGAGTGTAACTGTCTGAGAACTTCACACACAGGAATGGGTCTTGGTCTAATAATGCATGTTTGGATTCTGCTGGCAGATATTGGGGTTCAGTTCCTGCCCACATTACTGGCAAAGTCCCGTTCTTTGCTGCTGGGTGATATCTGTGTTTAACTGTCAAAGCGTAAACAGAAATTGGCATGGAAACAACAGCGACGGACTGCCAGTCACCTCCCTCCTCTTCCCTCCTCCCTCGTTACTCTTCCTGTCTTCAAACAAACACGGAGCGAGGGATGAATGGACTTTTAATGGGATTTGTGGGCCTCCTCCTAATCAAACTCCTTGCCACAAGGGCTGTCTGTTTATATAAAACAAGCGCACCCGTCTGAATGTAAACTGGCTGTGGGTTTGTCTTGGTGGCGAGAGCGAGAGAAAGGGAGAGAGTTTGTTCCAGAAATGCAGGAGCCGCCTGAACAGATATCATTAGCGTGTTGCCAAACATTTGTTTCACATTGATTCAAAGTCTGTAAAAAAAAAATGCACTTGAGAAAAAAGGTCTTTAATTTCTGCCCATGTCTAGGATTGATAATATGGCTACTCTCTCTAAACACAATAAAGCAGGAAAAGTAACATTATTGATGGAGTCCATTAAAGAAACAGTGCTTTGTACCTTGTGCGTCATTTCTCTCTCTCTCTCTCTCTTGTTTTCTTTTCTTTTTCTCCTCTTTTGGTTTGAAATCCCCCCTCCATTAGTTCGAGTGATAATGGACTTTTCCTGTGTACAGACCTCTAGGCCCTTGCTGCTGGCACCACAATTGTCCATTAGGCAAAGAGGTTTTTAATGCTGTGCACTTGGCCCTCTCTGTCCTTAAATAGCTGTGTATTTAAAGCCATGGTCAGGAATTGTTGAGTGAGTAGCTGTTCCGACTGGATCAATAACAAGAAGTGTCTGAGTGGCCAAGACAAGAAGGTCGAGGGCCTTTTCACTCCTCTGCTGGCAACTTCTACCCAGAGCCATGGACAGTAGAGACACATTTAAGACTCTACTTTCATCTGTCCACTGTTCATACCAAAGAGAGGCTCTCTATAATAATATGTGGTTGGTGTCTTCATCTTTATCATGATTTGTTTTGGGGTTTTTTTTTTGTGTTTTGTTTTTTCCACTCAACTTTCTTCTGCTACTGGTCGCACCCCACATGGCAGAGAGGCTTAGGTCAAGAGCTTTCCCCACACACTTAAGGTCCTGATCTACTAAAGCCTTTCATGGGTGTAAAAACCTTTTAGCATGTACAAAACCAATGACATAACTCTTGATTGGTCAAGCAAATTGTCTGACCATTGATTTTGACCATTTGAACATTGTAAAGCTTTACCGTGCTGCAATGTTTCCAGCTACAAATCACAGCTTCATAACACTGCCATCCACCTTCTTTTCTTCTGAGTAGACAGAATAAATTGTAGAATGGTGATAACATAGAAGTGTTCCAACGTGCCAGCTGAGTTTTCACAGTGATTTTGTCATTTTCGGTGCTAGGTGATGGTTGTGGGCTACTGCAATGCCATGTTGCACGCTACAGATTATGGCTTTATTACATTTGCCTTGGCCCTCTGTCTCCCTGGATGTCTGTGCTTTAATGGCCTAAACAGACCAGAGTCGTTGAATAAACAAGAGTTTAGCAGAGGAGTGGCTGGGTCGGGACAGAGGAGGGGCGGGGTGGAAATGGCAGGTTTTGTGGTGATTCTAGGTCCATATGTCAGCAATTTGAGGGCATTGTGTACCTTGGCCTAAAACAGAGGCTTCATGATCGATGGAGGGGTGAAAATCTCCCAAGTCCCTGGCGCAGAACACAGGCAAGCACAAGGAAATTGCTTTCAGCTGATAGCTTCATTTTGGTTGACATTTATCAAGTGAATTACCCCTGTTCCTTTCAAATGTTTACTACTACTAGCACCGCCTTTAGACGTGTGTGTGTGCGTGTGTCTGTGTGTGCGTCTGCGTGTCTGTGTGTGTGTGAGAGAGAGCAATAGAGGTTTGTCTGTGTGGAGGTTCTGTTGTGTCCTTTGGCCCTTCCTAACAAAAATATACAATTCTAAATTAGTTCAGTAAACTTTTGATTTGATAGTCAAACCTTTTATTCACTGCTGGTTTGTTGAAGGAAAGATAACCATAGTTAGATACTCTAACCACCATTAACTCATAACTCTGACTCACAACAAGCATTTTGCAAAGCTGTGTTTTTGCTGAAAGCAGCCACATTTAACTTGCATGAAACAGATGTACCTTAAATAGTGTTCAAAACAGCAGCATTTGCGGACATTAAAGAGCGATTACTATAAATTTCTAACCCAGTCTATCTTCGAATTAAATCATCAATATGAATTTATGTGAATAAATACAGAATCATGAATGTTTGTTGCATACTGTACCTGAAAGTACAAATATGAAATATGGCCAGGGACAAAGTGCAACTTGCACTCATACTGAAAAAAAAGAATCTAAATCTCTGAGTGTCGCTCTCCATTTCTCTCTCTCTTTCCTCTCTCTTTCTTCACTCTCCCCCATTTCCCTCTTAGCATTTTTCTACGTCTCAATCTCTCTTTACTTTCCATGCAGATTATTCTGCGTTGCATTATTCATGTCTTTTCGAGCGCTCTGAGAGAGGCTTGTGACAATAGTCTAACCATCAAATGCTAGTTTGCCAAATAGGCCCACATTACTATGTGTGTGAGAGAGAGAGAGAGAGTATGTGTGTGTGAAAGAGAGAGAGAGTATCCTGATCTGCTCGCTCTCTTCCCTGCGTGCCGCCTGTGATTACACCCCGGACATCAAGCCCCGGTGCTCCTGCGGCAGCCGAACTGCTGAGGAGGCTGCGAAGCCCGGCGACGGAGCGGACCACTTCAGCACAGACAGAATTGGATCGATCCCCCGCACACCTCTCATTCCCTCCCTCCCTCCCTCTCTCTCCCTCCCTCTCTCTCTCCTCATCGCCTCTGGAGTGTGGAGAGTGTCAAAGTGTGAGAGGCCACCCTGAAGACCTCATCAAGGATCCAATCAGCGTGTGAATACGAAATGCACTCTCCTCTTGTGATGTGATGGTGGGGAAGACATATTGAGAGAGTCTTGTCTGTGCCACGGGAGCGAAAATCTCTGCATATGTAAATTGGACTTAAAATTTAAATGGATTTGATGTTCAGAGGAGTATCTCTGACCCTTTCGCGGATACAGTAATAGGCAGAGAGGAAAAGAATATGCGCAGATTAGCCCATTAATATTTATAGAGGGAATTGTTTGAGCTGTGCGGTGCGAGGCCTTGTTGTGCCGAGTGTAATGCGGACCATGTTTAGGCCTAATCCAGGTGCTGCTCTCGCTGCCTTTAACAGGGAAATGGCCGGCCATTTTAGGGGGAAGTTGGATATCCTAATAATCAGGTAAACTAATACCGGGCAGCGAGAGTGTTTCCTTCCGGACCTCTTGGCACGTCAGTCATTCACAGAATTGCCCCTGTCTGGTCTGTGAGCTATTTCAACTCAATGGAACGTGCGCTCCCCCCCATTTAGAGAGGACCACACGGGCCCCTTTGGATAGCCTCTATACACACGAGGAGGCTCCCCAACCGTTGTAGGGACCGACCAGACCCTCCAACACACACACACACACACACACACACACACACACGCCTCCCGCTTCTCAATCCGAACAAAGCGTTCCTCAGTCTAAAGTGGTTAAACTGTCATTTCAAATCGTCTGGACATCGTGATTACCGGCATGGGAGGAATTATATATTTAGCTTTATGTCCGTCGCCATTTCCTCCCCCCGCCCTGATCTGAAGTGACTAGCCAGTAGTGCCCTCGATATTACTATCTCTGAGGAGTTGAAACCTTCCCCCAGGAGACAAGTGTAATCAAGGGCTGCCAGCAGGAGAGAGGCAGCGGGAGGAGGATCAGAGGTGTGGGGTGGGTGTTGTAGTGTTGCAGCAGGCCTACAGTGATGGGGCGGCGGAGGGAATGACAATGGGCCCGACTTAAAAATATATATGAATGTGTAAATCCTTACAAGACGCTGAAATACTCAGCCGAGTCTTATTTGAAAGGCATAACTGAATGTTTTGAAAGGCTCAATTCTGTCTGATGTGACGTGTAAAACGTGGATATATTGAACATGTTTCCATACAATTTGGTTAGTGCCTATATTGCTTTATAATGAAGCTGAACATTCCAATAAAAAAACCCAGAATATAAATATATCTGGCCCATATTTTCGTATGATAACCTCTCCTCGTCTTGTAGATTTCAATATCGCTTATTCTCGCTCACAAACTATAACACTGACACTTGTCTTTGACATTTGACCGCTCAAATACATTACACTTGTAGCAGTATGTGCCTCTTTTTGTGCCATAAGAAGCAGTGGACATCTTAGTAGATTTGATAAAATATATTAAAAAAAAGCAAAAACTTTTTCAGCCCATGTTAACAATAAACTTCAAGAAAAGTGATTTTTCTGCACTACTTGAACCCGCAAAAGAAGACCTATAGTGTACAAATAATTAGCATTGGAAGCAGCTGAATAGATGTGAGGAAAACCATGACATTTCTATCCACACTAAAACGTACATACTGTACACTTCCCTTGCACTCTTGTTTCCTCCCTTATACACTTGCCATAGCTTTGGACTTTACTACTTTTCCTAAATGTACTTTCTGCAATACTCCACCAAAAACAGTCCCCTCTCTGTAAATCCACACACCCGCCCCAGCCTCCTGGATCCCATCCATCCTGAAGAGACTCATTCATCCTCAATAATGTCACAGTTTGCTCATAAATAAAGGCGACCGTTAGGAAAGCAGATGAACGCAGCCAATGGATTGGACAGGAAGCCTGTTAATCTGCAATCCAATCCGGCCCAAGTCTAGTCGGGCCTGGCTCGGCTTGGCCGACCGAGGCCTGGGAGGAAGGAAGTGAAGGACTCAGGAAGCGGTGTTCAGAGCTTTCACCAATCATATCCATCACAGTGCACGGTGATGCGTGTGTGTGTGTGTGTGTGTGTGTGTGTGTGTGAGAGAGAGTGTATGAGCATGTGCGTCTTTGCATTTGTGCACGTGTGTGTGTGTCCCTGTTTCACCAGTCATATCCATCACGGCGCTCTGTCTCCAGGCCTGGGCAAGGGAACGAGAGAGTCATTAGAGGGCCGGGCTGCAGGCTGCAGCGCTGCACTTTAACTAAACATCTTTTCCATAAAATAAATGCTTCCAGGTTACTGCGGGTCCTAGAGAACCTAGGTCGCCTCGCTTTTGCTGCCACTCATCTGATCCCAATTACCAGACACACTGGGTCCGAGCCAGCAGAGGCTGTGGATATAGACCATAGCAGTGTGTTAGGCTCTGGTGAGGACCGGCTTAGAGTGGACCGCACAACTCAAGTGGCATCCTGTTGGCTTCAATCCATATATCATACCCTCGCTCTCCCCCTCATCTCCCCTGTCACTCTCCACTGTGTCCACATTCTCTGGTAAAGCAAAAAAAATCCAATCCAAGCCATAACACACATGTCCATAACCAGGAAGGTTTCTGAATTTACATTTTACAATTTAAGGTATTTGGCTGACCCTCTTATCTAAAGTGGCTTACAATGACTGAGAGGGTCTGGGTTCAGTGTCTGGCTGTGACTGTTGTGGGGGTCAAACCTGTGACTTATCTGCTATGTGAATCTAACCACTAACCTCTAACCACCTTGCCATCCATCTAACCAGCTACCAAATGGGAGCATAGAAATATCAAGACATCTGAGAATCACACAGAGGCTCATTTCACTGCTTTTCCATATACATATATATACAGTATACTGTATATACAGTTTGAGTGCAGAGATAGAGAATACAATACATGCACAAGTCATATGTGAGCAAGTGGTACCAATGAAGCCACAACCACCAATGATGTCTATGGTCTGTTCTGTGTTGTTGTCTTTCAAAAAAAAAAAAAAAAAAAACAAGAAAACATAATTAAAGCTGCAAAAACATAATTAAAGCTCTGAATCACTAAATTTCAGTATTGTGCATTGTTCTGCCTCTAAAAAAAGCCTAACCAGTTCTGTGACATGCTATCATATCATATCATATATCATATCATATCATATATCCATATCATATATCATCGTATATCATCGTATCATGTCATGTAATGTCACTTTTTTGTCTATAACCCTCTCCTCCTTCCATCTCCTATCCTAGATCTCCCCTACTGACTGCCCACACTCTTTTATAAAATAAGAACACATGGGAACTCATGCCAGGTCTAGCACCCAGCTTGTTGAAACTGGAACATACCTGTAGTTGTAACGGTCTGCTGACTATTTGTGCATAAACCAGAGTCTTGAATAATTTAATTGCAAGATTTCATTCTCCATTCACTCCATTCACAAACCATTCACTGCTTTCACCCCAGTTGTGTTGGATATAGAAGGGTAACCTGATCCTGGAGCAGAGGAAGAGTTGGTCGTGGTGATATATGTGCATGTGTGCGTGTGTGTGTGTGTGTGTGTGTGTGTGTGTGGACACAGTGTGCATTTACATCCATACATTATTGAATAATTGTTTCCTGATGCTCTCCTCTTCCTTAGAATATTAATTACCAAATGATGAAACCGCCTCTTTGGTCTGGGAGGTTGAGGTTGAGGGAGGAAGTGGGGGCCATGCATGTAGAAGATCGTCCTTTTTGATGGGGTTAACTCTCATTTTGTGTGTGTGTGTGTGTGTGTGTGTGTGTGTGTGTGTGTGTGTGTGTTGTGTGTGTGGTTTGTGGCACTGTTGGGGGGGATTGGGGATGGGAATGGGGCAAAGCATAGGCTAAGATGTGAGGCTATGCCGGGGGAGTTGAGTTTCAGAAGGAAGCATTTTTCTTGGATTGAATGGAGGATGAGAAGATTTTAGACAGCTGGACTAAGCAGTTGCTGTCAGAGTATTTGTGGCACTGATTCACAAATTAATAAGCCAGAACATTTCGCAGCTCCAAAGAAAGTGATCTTCAAGCAGCAACAACAAAAAGAAACATGAAGAGAAAATGTTGAAAGCTGTACTCACACATTACTGCTTGTGAGTGGGTATGGATGAACACACCCCCCACACACACACACACCAAGCTATCATCACATACTCTACTAGGCCTAATTGAAATCTGTGCCTGTTACTCAGTCAGCATAAGTCCCCCATTAGATATTCAGTCTGTGCAGAATGTGCAGGATGATTAATTCCTATCATTGACCCTATTACCGGCTCATGGTTGATTTGAGATTGCATTGTGAGTAAGATATCAATGTGCTGTATGAATAAACCGATCTAGCAACAATTTCTCAATAAGATAAGATAAGATACGATAAGAGAAGTAAAGATAAGAGAAGATAAGATAAAATGCAATTTACCCGTGGGAAATCTTCTCTTGGATCAGATGGAAAATCACTGACAGCAAGAGATGAATCAAATTTCCTGTTTTGTGTCTAAATTAAATTCCCTGACACTTTCAAGATTATCCAGATAAGGGAACATTATAGTTTCATGGAGGAAATGAACCTGCATCTGAAACAATCTGTAGCTCACATACGTATTCCACAGTGTGGATCTGTGTACAAAGGAAGATGGCACCATCTAGTGAAACCACAAGTTAGACAGGGAAGTTGACTAAACCGTTTTCTGTTGTAACAGCTGAAAGTACCTTGTAACAAGCTGTACACAATGTTAATTAAACCTGTTCTACCAGGCGCAGTGGACTGACAATATAATTACACAGTATCATAGTCTGGCACTCACATAGTTCCATTGTAAGTGAGATTGCTACCTAAAATAAATAATGCAACAAGAAGCCATTTCTTTACCAGAGGTAAACATTTAGTCCTTTTGTCCTTCTCAAGAAATATTTTATGGTATAAAAGGGGATCCCAAAGTGAGTGACCTTCATAAGCAAATGCTGAAACAAATTTCTGAGTTGATCCCAGTATAGCCTATCTATATTGGGAAATAACCAGAGACTCGCCCTGTAGGGGGGGATGATGGAAAAAATGAGGTTCTGAATGTCACAGACTGGAAATGTCGAGTGTCAAGTCGAGTGTCATGG
The DNA here is from genome assembly GCF_048128805.1 of Centroberyx gerrardi. Lineage (NCBI taxonomy): Eukaryota > Metazoa > Chordata > Actinopteri > Beryciformes > Berycidae > Centroberyx > Centroberyx gerrardi. Next base: position 14,060,486 of record NC_135998.1, on the reverse strand, counting down.
TCAGAATAGCATTTTAGAGAACAAACACATTCGTTAACCCTCAGATCTGCTGGTGCAAGTGAAGACCTCCCAGGAGTCGAGGACTTATTCAGCTCTATTGAGGAAAATTACTATACATTACTGTTTCTAAGACGAATATTAATACGGTGTGGAAACTCTCAGAAACAAAATTAAAATGGTAGAGAGGGCAGGAGAGAGAAAGACAAGTACAAGAAAAAGACAGGCAGCTTAAAAGTTTCTTGGACATAGAAGTCTGTGATGAATAGATAAAACATGATGCATAGCTGCTGAAACAACTGACTTTACAATGGACAGAACCCAATGAAAGAACAGAAGAGGAAAAAACATCCAAAACAAAGTAGCTGTAGTATGTAGGGGGAGAAAACAAAAGCAAGGCAGCAAGGGTGGCAGGGAAGCTTGGCGGTTAGAGAGACCGTCCCATAACTGGAAGATTACAGGTTTGGTCTCTTCTGCAGCCAATATGTCCATCAACAGCCATGTGACCCTGAGCAGGACCTCCTGGGTCATGTGTAAGTCACTCTGGATAAGAGCGACAGCTGAATGCTTGACATGTGAAATGTAAATGTAAACAGGAAGCAACAATCCAGAAGCACTGAAAATGGAGGAAGAACAGCCAGAGAAGAGAAGTTAGAGCCAGCACGTTAACACTTTCCATACTGGTTTCTGTCTAATAATATGAACAATAGGAAGTGGTACTAGATGACATCAAAAAGCAGATAAGAGGCTGGAAAACTTTTTAACTTCTGATGTTAAAGATAGTAGGGTTGGGTGGAAAATGAGAGGAAAAAGCGATCCAAGGCATCCAAAATTAGATTAAAAAGCCTTTACTCTATTTGACTATTCATTCAGGTTCATTCAGGTTAAAAACGTTTCAGAATAAATAGCCAATGAATAAAAGGTTTTAAACTCAGAGCCTTGGATCTGTTTTTCCCCTGGTGCTAGATGACCACTCAGAAACATCAAATGCATCTGCAATGCAAAGAGTACCAACTTCTGACTCTCTACCAAAGCAGTGACGTTTCTACCCATATCTCATAGCGAACTTGTAGTTACAGTTAGGAAAAGTAATGGACCTTGATTTTTTGTGTGATATTCTACAAAGTGAATAAAACAGAAGGTAAGCCTCACATGACTGAAACAAGCAGTATTGTGACAGTGAAATAGTGCAGTGGAAAGTAAAGGTGTGGACGTCGGGGTAGTGGATGGGCGGATACATTTATCTTAAACTCTGATGACCTAGCTTCAAGTCTGGGAAGTTTTCTGCTGTGAGAAAAGCAAGTTTTTCTTATTTAACCCTCATCCTACCAACATATTTAACATACAAGGACTATGGGGTCCCTGGGGACCCCAAGAATAAACTACTGTAAGAAACAACCATCATAGCAAAATGTTAACTTATTTCTTGTCAAAACATTATTAGTTATGTAATTAATGTCATCTGAAAAAAAAAAAAAAAAGATTATTATTATTTTAGGAAAGTTACAGTTAATTAAATGATGTATTGTATTTCTGACTTTGAACATCATCTTACCTTAGGAAGAGCAGTATTTAGGGTCGTCGACAGAGCACATGAGGAAATCTGTGTCTGCTGCATCTGTGTCTGTCTCCTTCAAAATGATTGACAGAGTGCCCCTACCCCCCTGATAGTGTGTGATACTTTAAATTAGGACCCATGGCAAACATGAACTCAATAAATAGTTCCATCTATTAAAACTGCATAGGCGGAATTGGGTGCTTTTGACTGGGGTCCCCCAGGACAAATACATTGGTATTTTTTAAAAAGCACTAATTAAAACAGAAACAGAAAACAATGACATGAAGTCATTAGGAACAAATTGATTGACAAAGTCATGAAACATTGGAATGATAGAATAAAGCACCTGTGAGATATGACAAAAAGTATACCTCTGGGGTCTGAGGGTACCCCAGTCGGGGTACCCGCATGAGGGTACTTACTGGGGATGAGGGTACTTACTTTAACCTTAACCGACCTGTTTTAGTTGCCTAACCTTAACCCTAACCTTAACCAAAGTTGCTTAATTGCAGCAGTAGGTAATGCAGCCAGCCATGCGTATAGTACAAATCATAACTTTTCATAAGATATTACATGAGCATTGTATGAGAACACATTGTTCTACCCTCCAAACCACTTTCTGACAGTGGTGGTGACAAAAGGCAATGAATACAGTCTAATTCATAATAAAGATAGTCATTGCGGGGGTCTGCAGGGCCATCTGTGTACTCCATGTACTGTGCATGTTGTGCAGAAGGCCAGGATTAATCAGAGAAAAGCTAGAAAAAGAGCACCAACTGCCATCCATGCAGACAGTCCTGTTCAGTGCAACCTGGAGGAGGAGAAGGCAAACAAGAGACAAACCACAAGTTACACAATGCAGAGGAGAGGGCAGCTATCCAACATGAGTCACACATTACAGTTACAAGGGAGCATCCTCACAGCGCTGAGATGATGCAGACCTACTTCATATAATGCTTTATACCTGTTTTTGACACTGAAATAAAACTCAACTACTGAGGGATAAATGTAAATAAGAGAATGGTTTTATGAAATGCCAGGTGTGTTGCCTTGTAAACCTTGACAGTCACACAAAGGTATTTGAGATTACATTTAATCCAAAACACGCAACAACAACAACAACAAAAAAAAACTGTTTGAGTGCTCCTGCACCCTGTGCTGTCCCTTGATTGAGACTTCTTCTTTGGAATGTGGAAATGAATCCACTGTCTCTGGACACTTCTCCTTCTCCTTCTCCTTATCTCTCTCTCTCTCTCTCTCTCTCTCTCTCTCTCTCTCTCTCTCTCTCCTTTCTGTTTCTCTTTTGTTTTATCAGATTGTTTTGCACATTATTTAAAAGGCGTTTATATCTGTTCTGTCCATAACTAAATATGCTGCTGCTAGTTTTGGACAGGTCTTCCTTAATGTAATCAAAGTCATCCACAATAATCAATCTCACAGGCAGGCGAAGCTGCAGATTTTGACATAATTGAGACAGTAGGAAAACATGGATGCAACGGGTTGCCTCATGGCTGCGATTTGCACCTGTCCTGTCTCCCTGCTCCCCATTGTGCGACCGTCATTATTGCCTCATTAAGTGACCTGTGTTGCCGCTGGTAGCTTAATCATAACAGGCAAGGCAATTTAAAACATAGACATAATAGACAACTAGTGCACAGTCACTGACTAGTATGAACGTCGGCACTGGCCCATCATACAAATGCGTTTCAGCGGCATAATCAATCATTCATTCATGCTTTCATTGTCTTTATACCCGCTTATTTAACCTAACCATAACCCTTATCCTCTTATTCCTATTCAGGGTCACTGGGCCTGCAGACTGTCCAGCATTGGCATAATCATCAAGTTCCAAGCCTAGAAAAGAAGAAATTTCGCCAAGAGCCTCATTGTGCGTCTGAGCGCAGCTACTCGCTGTGTGCCAACTCAAAAGACCTGCGGTCAGCAAACAACATAGTGTTTACCTTTCTTTTTTCTGGCTCATTAAATCTTCTCTGTAAATTAAATCGACGGATCGATTTATTGAAAATAAATGTTTCGTTCACTTCATAAACTGAGAGTTGAAAACGAACTGTGGGCAGCGTGTCCTGTAGATGTTGAATATGGCCAATATAGGTTGGAGGCAATAATGTCATCCCATGCCAGGATTTGGGATGAGGAACTTTTTGACTTTTTGATGATGATCATATGGTGGTGGTTATGACCTATCATGATTATGATCATCGTGCCGTTATCAGTGCCAACTTTTTCCCTGAGCAGCAAGTTCTCCCATGTGATGGTGACAAAGCAGTAACACACACGACACTCATTTTTCAAGTGTAATGTTAGTAATGTTGTTTTGTCTATTGTCAGCTGACTAAAAATAGTTGAGGTTAAACACATCAAGTGAGTGCAAAAAGACAGTCATCTTGTTTAATGACGTTATGCCCACTGGTTGGTGCTCTTTGCTAAGAAACCAGAGAGCTGGAGGAGGACTGGTGTGTTTTTGAGGAGGGGGAGAGGAGAGGATCAGAGAGAAAGAGGGGGAAATTAATGTGATTTTTTATTTTCTGATAACAACAGAACATTTTCCACTACCTTTCCTTTCAGCTACAAAGATCTGATACCCTACCACCGCAAGAACACTGATAAGAGAAGGAACTATAACTCATGTTTAAGGCTATAAAACGCTCAGAGATCAGATTAGATCAGAGATCAGAACTATCCATAAGTCAGGTAAGATGAAGGGAGAAACTGATGACTCCACTGGTGCATCAACTACCAGAGAATGCATTCATGGTGCACCTTTGAACTTGGGCAACTTTAAATTAAGTTAAATAGTAAATTCACATAGCCAAAAGCTCTTAAATAACCAAACAACCACAGCAAGAATCTGATTGGAATCGGCTATTTATGCGTTTATGAGCTGTTTCTTAATAATGTAGACCGTTTTATGTTCCTGTTTCCACATGAGCCCATAAACCTATTTTGCATTTATCCGATGGAAAAATCGTTTTCCCCTTTCGAAATTCGTAAAAGGCTAGCCTACTCTCTCTCTCTCTCTCTCTCTCTCTCTCTCTCTCTCTCTCTCTCTCTCTCTCTCTCTCTCTCTCTCTCTCTGTATATGCTTTTTAGTTTGCTTTTTGTTTGTTTTTTACAATGACCATGGGCTGTCGGAGGAGGGCGCTATTTAGGCTAATTAGACATACTCATGCTAGACTTGAACTTTTTGACTTTTTGATGATGATGATGGTGATGATCATGGTGGTGGTTCTGATCATGATTATGATTATCATTAACAATATTCTAGTGCGCAGTAACAAACTATCTCAGTAAGCTCTTCAAGTGGTTTACTGACTGGTGCATGGCTCTATGAACAACTTCCTATAAAACAAAATTGCCGGTGTTGAGTTAACTCTGAAAGTGTTAAAGTGTCTGTAGCGTTTACATGCTGCTCCAGTGTCTGAAGTCGTCTTAACAACAAACACACACCTGTAGACAAACACACACACCTTTTATTTTATAACACATTGGAACTTTGTTTATAAATATGCTAAACTTCTTGATGCTGCTGCTGCTATGATGATTAGTATTAATGATATTCTAGTGCGCAGTAACAAACTGCCTTAGTAAGCTCTTCAAGTGGTTAGTATTTAGTGACTTGTATGGCAGATTATCATGCCTCATTTGACTGGTGCATGGCTCTATAACAACTTCCTATAAAACAAAATTGCCAATGTTAATTCATTTGACTCTGAATGTGTTGTTGTGTGTTTGTTGTTGAGAAGACTTAGGACACTGGCACAAAAACTACAGACATGTTGTTCATAGAGCCATGCACCAGTCAAATGAGGCGTGAGCTTCAGTGTGCAAGTGAGTCCACTCTACACTGATTAACACTGGAAAATTCTGCTGTTTACTGTAACTGCTGGTGCTTTGCTCAGTCAACTTTATTTGCACAGCTCTTAATCACATTTACAACCTCAGCTACACTGAAACCCAATAAACCCCACAATGTCATTATTGTGTACATTTGTAGCTGAGTCACTTGTGTTTTGTAACACCAAGGTTTAAGGAACAAGGAAATGAGCTGCACATGCAACTGTCTCCATGCATGCAAGGCACATTCAATGTCTAATGCAACATAATAGCAGTGGTGTGTATCATGTGTGCAGAGCTGGTATGAACATTACACTGCCAACTATTTCCCTGATCAACAAGTTCTCCCATGTGATGGTGACAAAGCAGCAACGCACAACACTCATTTTTCAAATGTTACTAATGTTGTTTTGTTTATTGTCTGCTGACTAAAAATAGTTGAGGTTAAACACATCAGTGCAAAAGCAAAGTCATCTTGTTTACCATGAGGAACTTTTTGACTTTTTGATGATGATCATATGATGGTGGTTATGACCTATCATGATTATGATCATCGTGCCGTTATCAGTGCCAACTTTTTCCCTGAGCAGCAAGTTCTCCCATGTGATGGTGACAAAGCAGTAACACACACGACACTCATTTTTCAAGTGTAATGTTAGTAATGTTGTTTTGTCTATTGTCAGCTGACTAAAAATAGTTGAGGTTAAACACATCAAGTGAGTGCAAAAAGACAGTCATCTTGTTTAATGACGTTGGCGACAAAACTGGTAAGAGAAGGAGCTATAACTCGTTTAAAGCTATAAAACGCAATATAGGACAAGATGCTAAGAGGTTGAAGATCAGAACTATCCATAAATTAGGTCAAATAAAGGAAGAAACTGGTGACTCCACTGCTGCATCAACTACCAGAGAATGCAAACCATGCAGTACTTCTTCCTTTTCATGTATTAGTCTTGTGTTACTGGGAATCTGAATGATGAGCCCTTGCCAGGAAAGCTCACAACATCCTTTTTTACACTTTTGGTGCTTTGCTTGCATTCTAGAAAACGACCTCTCTCTTTTTTTTGTCAACTGAGACAGAACAGAAACAGAAACTGAAACAATCCTAATCATTTATAAAGTGTTAGTAGTATCAAGTCTACTTTACTGGTAGGAGAGGGACTGATGTGCAGCTGAAAATCACTTTCAGGGGTTTCATGAGAAGTGGGTCCAAATCTAAGGTGGATTACCAGTAACATCACAGAGTTTCAACATACCCAACATAAGGAGCTGGGGTGCATTCTTTGATTTCAAAAGATGAGAACGATAAAAATGAGTACTTGGCAATGGCGTGAAAAATGAGAAGAATTTTAATATAGGATTTATTTATGGCTATTTTACAAGCATGAATTTACAAATCTGGCAGCATTTCTGGGGTTTTATCAAAGTCTCAGTACATTTTCATAACCATTCAATACAACACACTGTAGAAGACAAGATCATACATATATGTTAGTACCAAGACGTTTGATGTCTAAACTTGTTAAAATGTAACATGACGTTAATGTATTTGTTTGTCACAATCTCCGTACTTAACAGTCTATATTTGGAGCTTCAGAAACCCTCTTGTCCCGACAATCTCCTTGAGTTTGGGGCAGTGTCCCGGGCAGGCCGTGACCAGCACCCTGCATCCCTCTTTCTCTCTTAGAAACCTCCTCAGGGACTCATCCAAATCCTGGTTCCCTTCTCTGTAGCCATCAAACAGCAGCAGGACCTCCCTGGACCCACTCAGCACAGTCCTTAGGTCGCCCTCTGTTGATATCTTCTCCCCGAGAGAAAGTTGTGTCATTATTCCCTGAAACAAGTCGCCCTTCACGTTGCTGCCATCCACAGAGAAGAGGAGATGAAGGACACTGAGTTGTAGGAGGGCATGAGTTGGCCCCTCGGCCCAGGAAGACACCAGGATTTGGGCTACGGCGGTCTTCCCGCTCCCTGGGGGTCCCTCCAGGAGAAGTGTCTCTCCAGCTTCTGGGAGTAAGGCTTGAAGACTCACAGGTTGGCCCTCGCTGAAACGACAAGCAGAACCAAGAATGTAAGTCTGCAGTATATAAAAATACACAAGGATAGGCTGACACCCTGATGATCGGCTCTAGATGTCAACCAAATGTGTCTTTCCACAAATTTTCAACTCTTACACTGTAACAAACGCGCACTTTGTTACCCAATACTTTGCACTATTTGCACATTTATATTGTACATTGGTCTATTCAGTAGTTTACACAGCATAATTTGCACAGTTAAACATTTGCACAGATTTAATAATTGCACAAAGAGTCATTATTGAAAGTATTTTATTGAAAATTTTACTAAACATTTTAAGTTGTTTGTGAGGTTAATCTTGTCTTGCTGCAGCAGTTACTCAGTGTGGGCAAGGATGATTAAAGCTCTACCTGTGGAAGGAAACAAACAAGTGTTAAGTTGATTGTTAACCTGACATGAAACGGGTTTTCACTGTCTGGCTAACAAATGCCATGATTTGGTATGGGGCTTGTGCAATACTATAGTGGTGCAATGTCAAGTGTTCTAATTGTTGGTTTATGCAATCACTTACCTGTGTTGTCTTGTCTGTGTTCCAGGGTGTTTGGGCAAAAGAGCTCCCCGGCACCTGTATATAGTCCGGGGAGGGACCATGTGATATAGTTCGGGGAGGGACCATGTGATATAGTTCGGGGAGGGACCATGTGATATAGTTCGGGGAGGGACCATGTGATATAGTTCGGGGAGGGACCATGTGATAGGATAGCTAGGATAGATACGGTACTGTGTAATTGGACTAAAATATGTACTATTGTTTATATGCTGTAATATTAATTTGTTTGTTTGAGAGCAAGATCTGTTGTTTTGTATGTATTAAGACAGATAGGATGGTAGGTTAAAGGGGAAATATATTGTATTGGTGAATGCCATTGTTAAGTGTCCCATTGTTGGTAGCGTCCATGTTGATTACCTGTTGCTACCTTTAGTCCTGCCATGTTGAACCAGTTTTGTTGCTGTCTTTTTGTGAGTGGATAAAACACCTTGGTGGTTGCACCTTACTACCGCCTCTTTGCTGTGAATCCAGCCGCTAATCGGGTATTCCTAACACACAGATTCATTTGCATTACTATACTTGTGAGGACCTTCATTTATCACATTCATTCCCTAACCCCAAACCCCTGACCACGACCTTCATCACTACATGCTTAACCTTAATCTTTACCCAAAACCCAATCCTGATTCTGACATTAACCTTAAACCCAAGCCCTAACCCTAACCTCACCTTAACCTTAACCCTTAAACCTAATCCTAACTGAAACCTTAAAGGGAAAATCCACCCCAAAACACTTAAACGCTGTCAAAAACAGCTGTTAGCGATGTACTTTGCATTTCTGGGCCCACTTTGTTGTCTGATGGTTTGTTTTTCTTATTACCGCGCATAACTGGCCAAACATGGAAGTGACCGAAACATTTTCAGCTATCTAAAACAGTAAATGTCAGGTTTTGGTGTCAGTCCCTCATAATAAAAGAGCAAGGGCTTCTTTCTTCTTTCCATTTTACACCGACGTTCAACAATCATACAGGGAGAAATCCATCGTAGAAGAGGCAGAGAGACCAATTTCTCAACCGACAGCAGCCTCAATAGACCAGAATGCAATGCGGCCACTTGCGTTTTGAGTAAGGGGCGCAACTTTCTCGACTGGAAAAACTTGCTCTCTTGCTCTTATTGTGCAATCGCTATCGTTATCGCGCTCTCCACCTACCTAAAACCCACAGCTCAATGGAACAAGTTGACACCTGTTCACACCTGTTGTCCCGTTCATGGTTCATGTTTCATGGTCGAAAGGGAAATGTAGGGAAATCACTAACTGAAGTAGAGGTAGATGAGACAAGTTCTGGGAAGGTGCATAGGCCTATGCCAAAAGGTAAATTACAACATTTCATCACAAAGTAACTACTGGAACGCACTGAACATCACAGATTGATGATATATATATAGAGTAAGAGGATCTGAGGATGTGATTTTCCTTTAACCGTAAAAACCCTAATTCTAATCTTAACCATAATTTTATCCTCCAAAATATAGAAATACAAGAACACGTACACACACGCATGCACACACACACACACATACACATACACACACACAAATGGTTCATTTCAGTCTGTTTATAATTACACATAAATAGGAGGATGTAACGGGGTTTTCCAGCACAGGGACACTGATGTTTTTGTCAGGACACACCACCGATCAGCTCCCTCTCTATTTCCTTGTGTGGATACACACGCCACACACACACACACACACACACACACACACACAAAGATGAACATACACTTTGATGACTCACCTGTTCTGCAGTCTCTGTGGCAGCTTTTCCTGACAGAAGTGCCTCACCTCCATGCTGAGGGAGAATCTTGAGTAATGGGCTTTCAGAAACTCCCCCAGGGTTTCCACACTCTCTGTGCAAAATGTAACACAAAATTGTCAGCTACTTGACAGCTAACAGATCTCACAAAAAACACAAAACACAAAAATATTCATTACTGTAAATGTCATGAATCAGACTAGTTTCCTGTGGAAAGGATATGGCAGATGCTGACAGAGACAGAAAAGCAATGGGAAAATTCTCCATTGATGCAAGCTTTGCAAAAAAAATGGGAGTTCTGAATAAAATGGGAAGCTGAATGATATTAGTGATGATATAAATACCCATATCCCTTCTCAAAAGTCCCTTATCAGCATCAGTTACCTTCAGTATAAATGACAGTTTTCTCCTTCTCCCTTAGTGTATTTATTTGTAGACCTAATAGAGAAGAACAGCTGTGTTAGTTAGAAGGCCAACATACAGAGTAACATTCACACAAATACTAAATCAATTAACTTCAATTAATAAGTCAGTAATTCAACCATTGTTATGTTGGCTGAAATAGAAATATGGCGGCATAAACTCAGTCATTTACACCTCAAGTTTTGAATTAAATGAAATGAATGCAAGTAATACACAGCATATATTCTTTCTAGTGTACAACTTCATTTGTAGGTCACCATTTTTTGCAAAACACCTTCGCCCTCTAACAAAAATATCAGTGCCGCTTGTGATTTGCAACATGCAAGAGCTTATGCTGCAATTTGATTTTTTAATCAACTGTAGGCTACAGCCCCTACTCAGACTCACAGGCAGTAGCAGCAACCGGATCATGAACCAGAAGGTTCCTGGTGCTGGGCGTCCCGGTACGTCTGGACCCTAAGGAAGAAAAAAATCACTATTTATGTACTGTATGTATGTATGTATGCGTGTGTGTGTGTGTGTGTGTGTGTGTGTGTGTGTGTGTGTATGTGTGTGTGTGTGTGTGTGTATGTATGTATGTATGTACTGTAAGTATGTATGTATGCATGTATGTATGTATGTGTGTGTGTGTGTGTGTGTGTGTGTGTGTGTGTGTGTGTATGTATTTATGTATGTATGTACTGTAAGTATGTATGTATGCATGTATGTATGTATGTGTGTGTGTGTGTGTGTGTGTGTGTGTGTGTGTGTGTGTATGTATTTATGTATGTAAGTAGTTGTATGCATATACACAATTCATAATAGTAATAATAAACACAATTTTTCTAAATAGAGTTACAAATCCCTTTATAAATGATACAAGCCAGTAAGATAAGAGAGATGTCAGACATGAATTAAAAACAGGTTTGCAGAAAAACAACAGGTGAATACAATCATATTAAAATTATTATTTGGAAGAGTTTGGAAAAGTTTTGGAAAGTGTTTTACATTTCTATATGTTTAACAAGAAGGTTATTTATATTATGACATGATGTGTGATTATGATGTGATTTATATTCTTTTATTTTCTGTCGGTATATGCTGCAGAACAACTTGCCTCTCTCATTGTTCACCCTTTACTGGCACTAGTTTAAAACTGTTGTTGGAGGTTTCCATTCCCTTAATTGAAATAATATTTCTTTTAATAATCAGGTTCACACATTCATTTACAGAAACACAATGTGTAATAAGCCTACTACTGAAATTATTGCAGTGTGTTTCGGGGATTGTGAACAATATCAATTTGCTAAACTGAGAAACCACCCACACATTTACAAACATTCTCAAATTCCCCGGTCACGGAAACCAAGACCTGGTTGGGTGTTTCCAAACTTGGTTCTCACAGACGTCAATTCCAAAAAGCTAAGTCATGATCTCACATGCTAACATAAGTCACATGCCAACAAAACTCCCTCATGAGCCCTATGTCTATATTGATTGCCTAAAGGCTAAAGGCATTGCTACGGCAGATTACTTCCTCTTTTGAGTGCCAAAGTGACTTGACTGTTTTGGAAAGCACTGATACAAGCACGTACACGCAGCAAAGGATGTGTGGAAATCTTTACTGTATAAATTACACAAATATTTTACTGTAGGTACAGGATTCCCTCCAGCCATGTAAGAAAAAATCAAGAAAAATACCAATAAACTTTCCTGGCCTGCTGTGGCTTTGACAAAGAAAGGATGAATCAATCATGGCAACTAATTGAAAAGAATGTGGTGTAGCTTACAATGTTAGACAGTTATTTCATTATTATTTAATTAATTTATTAACATGTCATGAGGACATTAGTCATTGTAGCCTTTAATGTCACTGTATCAAGTGGATTGTGGCAATGTAAGCTAAAACAATGTGAAGACACGAAAAGGAAATAAAGGAGAGACGGATCTCTAGTTAACACTAATGTTGTGTCAGATTATTACACCTATATTCTGTGTATTGTTGTGCATGTTATGAGTTATTTGCTACTGAACCTGGTACTGTAATGTCTTTGCAAAGAATTGCGTGATTGATTACCTTTTTGCCGTCGATAGGTGAGCACTGCAACAATAATAACAACCAGAACCACCACTGTGCACAATGCAATGACGAGAGCATCATTTCTGACAGTCGTTATTGGGATTTCATCTGTGAAAAAGAGTGAAAACACAGAAAGGTTATCCTTGAAATGTACCAAAAAACAGCTACAGCATCGTATGAAATTCGGCAATGACAGGGTCAGCTGGAAACATAGATAATTGGCATTTGGTTTGCTAGGAATATTTTTAGCAGCTATGGTGTACTTGGGAAATAACCAAATATGCCAAAGACACACTGGCCCGAACTTCCCCTTATTGGTCAAAACCTTAAAAAAAACAAAACTGTATTTTTCTATTTGTCTGACAGATGGTCAGACAGATAGAAATTGTCACAACCCTTGAATGATAATCCTGTCTTTTGATTAATTGTGTGAGGAAAATATCGTAGTTTCTTTGTGTTCCTATCTATTGTTGCATTTGTTTTGTTTGATGCATCTTCTTTCATATCAAAAGATATCGCTGTTATCTGATTTAGTTTTGTCTTCAACATAAATTAACTGTTATGGACAAAATTCAGAGACGTGCCCCCAAAAAACACACACAAAAACTTATAGGGACAGATGCTCTTTCAGCATATCTGCAGGTGTTTGAGTGCAAACATATACACACCTGAGCAAAGAAAACATGTGCAATGTGCATACATACACATATGCAAATAATAATAAGCCTTCACATACATATACACAGATAAACAAAACATTTACATACACAGACATACATAGCCTACGCACACACACACACACACAGATACACACACACGTCACTAAACCTCGCATGGATACAAGAGCAGTGTGGAAACACACCTCTGTCACAGCACTCCTACATACTGCCATCTCACACGGTGCAAACACCCAAACACAACCTACAGTTTCTACTGAAAGGCAGAGTAAAGCGTTCACAATCATATTCTCAAATATCATGTTTACGTCTTCATCACACATTTGATGTGGGTGGGCACCAGTCATGAAGAGATCTCAATCAAAGCAAATATGACAGGAAACAGCAGTTGACTGTGAAAAACTGGTGGGTGATGACATTATATTTCCTCTGTTTATCTGCAAACGTTCGAGGCTTCGCCTACTGATTCCTGCAACAAGAACCTACTCTGCCTGCTGACTGTAATAAACTTTTCTGATAGAAAGCACCAGAACAAGTTAGGACAATTCTGCTGCAGTTCTCTCTCATTTTCTCTCACCTCATCTGTGGGTGGCATGAAGGAATTTTCTATGCCAAAATACTGAAGCAAACAAGGCCCCTGTCTATTTGCCCTGCTTCTCACTTGCATATTTTGTCTTAATTTTCTCTATTTAAAAAAACAGTAACCTGATGAAAGTAATTACTTTTTTATTGCTAGAGTCCTCTCCAGTTAAAATGTCTGAGCATGGTCCAGGAAAGGAAGCCTTAAACAAAAATTGCATCATACCTGGAATATCAAACCTTGCAGAGGGGCCTCCATCTGTAAAGTTGCATGTGTAGTTGTTTTTCTCAGAGGATCTGACTTGTATCTTGCTGGTGACCCGAAAGAGTTGGTCTGGTGTTGTCACAGCGGAGGTGTTGGAGCTGATTCTCTGTATGTTTCTATCAGTCCAGATGACTGAGGCAGTGGGGTATCCCTCAGACTCGCAGGTTAGCTGCACCTCATCTCCCTCTGAAGATTTCTGGATGCGTTTAGTCACCGTTTTATAAGGTGCTGGGGGAGAAACAGATGAGAGGAATATAAACATACAGTAACTGCCTTGTATTTGTGAGACTTAATGGACATTTGGAATATTGGAGACGACAGGAAGAGGTTTTATGGGAATCCACATTAAAATGCACTAGTATGAGATGAATTCCGGCATGTTGCAGTTTGGGTAAGGGGACGATCTTGCGCAACAAAGCAACACTAGTCAAACTGAGTAATGCTGGTCTTACTTTCATTTTCAGTCTGAGTAATACTCTGCCCAGAAATGACCACCTATCTGGACATTGCGCAAGGCCATTCCCATATATCTGGAAAAAAAAATTCTATGATTACATTGTGACACAGACTTAGTACTAACCTTTGATGGACAAAGTTATTTTTTTATAATCAGCTACCCCCATCTGCACCAAACACTGGTAAGTCCCTGAGTCATTCATCCTGAGGTTGGACACCTGGGATTTGAGAAAAGAAGAAAGCAGAGTCCTTAGACATCCTAGTGGCTGGCTCATGAATTTTGTTGCATGTCGTCCCTCTCTCTCTCTCTCTCTCTCTCTCTCTCTCTCTCTCTCTTTATCTCTCATTTGCTGTCATTCTCTACTATACAGCCTTCTATCTAATGAAGCAGAAATGCCATAAGAATGAAAACTTTTCTGAATATCAACACCTGTCTCTCTGTGGAAGAGCCGTTCATTTTCGCAAATACTGACTGGACTCTCATCAATCATAGGAATAACATATATGAGTTTGTAGTTGTAAGGTTGAGTGGTATTGCTCTTTCAGTAGAGTCCACACACAGACCTGCTCCAATAGGGCGGTGAATTTATTAACACCAAACTAGAAACACCTCACAGAGGGAACGTCTCAGCGCAGCTCTTTGTCCACCTATCATTTTATTTTAAAGCAAGGCGTGCCGTCCTCTGTCCCTTCTCAGCAGCTCTTCCTCAGTATCTCAGACAGTATGGTGAAGACAGAAAGTAAGGCGGGAGGAATGTGACAATTTAACATGAGCTAGGACTCCCACACAGCTCCTAAGCCGTCCTGGGGCAATCAGCGGGACACCTGATTCTCACACAGTGATTTTGAGCTAGGATAAAAAAGGGATGGCATATGCACAGCGTGTAATGTCTCCTCCTTGTTTACCACATAATTTGGAGGGAATCTTCATAGAAAACAACCCGCTACCTCCCCTAACGCCACTAGGTAAATCTGAACACACCACCCACTGCCAATAATGACCTGTAACTTGGCCCGGCCTTGGCTCAGCTCCTCGGCGAGCAGCCTGACTCGGCCTCGGTACTGCGGGTCCTGGGATACCAAGTTCTCCACGCCGCTGTCCAACCGGTACACTTCCAGAGACGAGGCGGGAGTGATCCGGTGCCAGGTCACCGTCAGGTATTCGGTATTCAGCGGTTGGGGTTTGAACCTGCAGCCCATTACAACGTCGCCTCTGAACTCGGCCTCATAAGTGCGCTGTTCTGCCTCCACAGTGAACAAGGCTGCGGAGAGTTTAGAGGAAGTACGTACTATTAATAAGTAGCCTGTATGATGTCCAGATTAAAGCAATTTTGTTCTCCAGCCAGGACATGTTCAATGAAGGAGCAACATACAAGATGCAGCACTATACAGTCACTGAAGTAATTGTTGTGCTTACTATATTGTTTATATTTCAGTGGTAAATTGCCTCATGTATGTCAAATAGCAAAGTCTCATGTAGATGCAATCTTTCTGTATTTATACAAGTCTACAATATACTTGTACACATGCATGTATCAGTACATACACTATACACGGTACATTACATACCTGACAGAAATGGCCAAGACGTGACTTGCAAAAAGAAGAAGAGCGGCCAGTCCATTTGACCTAATGAAGAAATCAAGGGGAGTTTTATGCATTTGAAACCACTTGTTCCTGGTGATATGAGTCAGTTTACTGAATCAGACCGTATGTGAAGTCACCACAACATTCTGGTCTGGTCTGGTTTACTTAGTTTTATGATACACAGTCATTGCCATTTCGTGGTAAATAATCATCATCATGTTGCTGTGATATATATCATGTTATTCCTGAGTTAAGCATGAGTCAGCACTGGTGCAAACAAGCTGCAGAATTTTTACTTCCCTCTTGTTTCTGATAATGAAGCACAAGACTAGCACATGGACAATGCTTGTCGCCCTCTGGGACTATGTGCATGCACACACACACACACACACACACACACACACACAGAAAGACAGAGAGATGGGGAGAGAGACAGGGAGAGAGAGAGAGAGAGAGAGAGAGAGAGAGAGAGAGAGAGCAGTAACAACCTGCAGTCTGTTTCACAGTTAAGTTTCAACTGGTAATAAAGGTTCATATGACTTCTGTAGAAATGATTTCAGAGGATATCTGCCATTGTGTGAATGTTTTTATCCAAACCCCTCACATTAACGTGAGTGTTTACATTTTAGTCTTTTTCTTTACTCTTTACTCCCAGGTGAAGAAAATGATAAATATTCATTGTATGAAATTAAATATGTGCAGAAGCTCTGCAGAACATCCTTTGAATGTGGGTGAGCTGTCATTGATTATCAAGCTCAGTCAGCTGTTGTTGTGACTGTCACATAAGTCATGCAGCTATATGAAGACATCATCAAATTATGTATTAGCAGCAGTTGTTGAAGATCAAGTTCAAGTGAATTTATTTATATAGCCCTTCATCACAAGCATGTCTCAAAGGACTTTGCAATATGCTATCACCATACAAATGTAACTGCGGTAACTGTACCAGTCTTCACAGTACAGTCCCTCGGTCTCACCGGCACCAAGTCCTCCACCTGCCCCCTGGACCCCATTCCCTCCACCCTTGTCAAAGCTTGTCTCCCTTGTCTTAGCCCACTCATCACTGGCATAATAAACTCCTCCCTCACCTCTGGCAATGTTCCCTCTCCCGTCAAGCTTGCTGCCATCACACCCATCCTCAAGAAGCCTGGCCTGGACTCTGACAACGCCAACAATTTCAGACCCATCTCAAACCTCCCATTTCTTTCAAAAATACTGGAACGTGCAGGCGCCACTCAGCTCAAATAACACCTCCACGCCAACCAGCTATATGAAACATTCAAATTAGGCTTTCAAACACACCACAGTACAGAAACTGCCTCCTACTCTCCTCTGATTCCGGCTCCCTCAACATCCTCCTCCTCCTCGACCTCAGTGCAGCCTTCGACACCATCAACCACCCCATCCTCCTCAGTCGCCTGCAATCCTGCATTGGCATAACTGGTTCAACACTCTTGTGGTTCAAATCATACCTTTCCGATAGATTTCACTATATCTCCATCAACAACTGCAAATCCGACACCACCCCTGCCACCCACGGTGTCCCCCAAGGCTCGGTGCTCGGTCCCCTCCTCTTCATCCTCTACATGCTCCCCCTAGGTCACATCATACGGCGCCACGGACTACAGTTTCATTGCTACGCCGACGACACCCAGCTCTACATCTCCACCATAACCATCACTCCTGCCATTCTCTCCACCCTCACGAACTGCCTCACTGAAATAAAAACCTGGATGGAACAGCAACTTCCTCAAGCTCAACAGCAAAAAATTGGAAATCCTCATCATCGGCCCCAAATCCCTCTTCACCCTCCTCCCAGGACTTCTCACTCAACATCGACGGTCACACAGTCACAGCTTTCCCCCTGGTCCGTAACCTTGGCGTCACTTTGGATTCCACCCTCTCCTTCATCTCCGCAACATTGCTCGAATTCGACCCACCCTCTCCTTCTCATCCACGCATTCATAACCTCCAGACTAGACTACAGCAACAGCATCCTGTATAGCCTCCCTTCCACCGTCCTCCAAAAACTACAATACGTTCAGAACTCAGCTGCCCGGTTGCTCACCCACTCCAGAGATCACATAACACCCATCCTTCAACACCTTCACTGGCTCCCAATAAAGCACCTAATCCACTTCAAAATCCTCCTCATCACATACAAAGCTCTCAATAATAGAATAGAATAGAATAGAATAGATGTATTTCGAACATGTTAAATATATATATATATATATACATAAGAAAACAAAACAAGAATAACCAATAAAATTAACAGTAAACATATACAACAAATTATCAATAAACAACATAAATAAATAAATATTACATGTCCGAAATGGAGTAGGAAGAAGTAAAATACTTATTTGGTCCTATCCCTTTGCTAAACTTAATCAATGAACTTAATGTTTATAGTCCAACTATCCACCCCAGTGTCCATCATACACAACTTAAATAATTAATTAATCTTGCCCCCTCATACCTGATAAACCTTCTCCATCACCGAACCCCCACCCGCCACCTCAGATCAGCTGATGCCAACCTCCTGACCCCCATCACCAGGACCAAGCACCACATCTTGGGGGACAGAGCCCCGACCCTCTGGAACTCCCTCCCTTCACACATCAGAAACTCAGGACTCACTAACTTCATTCAAAAACAAACTCAAAACCCACCTTCTCAAAACGGCCTACAATATCTGACTCCCACAGCCTCTCCACAAATAAACAAACTGACAACTGGAAACCAAGCACTGTTTTTATCAATTCTACTCTACTAATATGCACACTCATGTCATTATTTTTATCATCTTCATTTATTATCATCACTTTCGTATCAATAGTTTTATGTATTTTTATATATTTCTTTTCTTTTTTTTCTCTTAGCTGTTGTAAAGTGTCTGAGTACCATGTAAAGCGCTTAAAATTAAAATTAAAATGCATTATAGTCCCACTCAGGTTCAGATTCAAACACTTGGCAAAGAAAACCATTGTGTTAAGAACTAACAAGGTGCTAAAATAAATACTGACAAAAAAATCACATAAAGAGGAAATGTTGCTCTAATTCAACCATGCAGGTTTATTAAATATTAAAATGTAAAATTGTAGAAAGCCATTCAGCAGTGGCTGTACACACAGTTAATAACGATGTGCTCTTACCTGCGGGTCATAAAACAAGCGGCTGTTCTCCACCGTTAGACCTTCCTTCCTGAAGTCTGATCAGCTTTAAGTAGCCTGCTTGAGTGTTGTCCGTCGCGCACGGATATGCGTATGCAAACACAAGGAGAGGATGTTTACTTTTACTTTTCAGCTTGTGGTAAAATCTAATACCCGGCAAATGGGAGATCGGGTTAACTTGTGTCGTAGCTGTCCCGTAACTGCTAAAACTACGCTGGGGAAAGGTAAGCGATTAAATGACCTGCTTAACAGAAGCTGTAGTATCTGCTGCTAATTAACCGGTAATGGGTGGGGTACCTGGGATACCCCATCTATCTATCTCTCTCTCTCTCTCTGTCTCTCTCTCTCTCTCTCTCTCTCTCTCTCTCTCTCTCTCTCTCTCTCTCTGTCATCATCACAGTTAGTTGAAGTAGACTGAAGTAGTTACAGTAAGGGAAGAAGGAAACACATTAAGTCTTATCAGTAAGGTGTGGATAACTTCAAAACAGCCATAAAAAAACAGCTACATTCACAGTGAAGCTGCCCCCGTCCCGTCCCGATTTCCCACAACAAGGGCGGGAAATGATCCGCTAAAGGGGATGATTAATTCGCCTCTTCCACAGAATCCTTTGTGTGGGCTTGTAACCGTCCGGAGGGAGGCGGGCGGAGAAGGAAGTAGACTGCCGTATGGTTACTGTAAGTCTTATCGATAAGGGGTGGATTACCTCAAACAGCCATAAAACAGCTGCCACATTCACGGCGAGGCTCAAAGCTATATGGGCTATATTACCCCCACCCACCCTGCTATAAGCCCAGCCACTATTCCCATTACCTACCTGGCACCAACAATTCAAATTCAACTATTAGTAAACAGAGCAGACACAGTGACGCTCTGCTGCTTAAAGACTGTTGATCTATATCAGTGTGAAAGATGATATCATACAATGAGATACAGCATTCAAATTCTGTAAATATATCTAATGCTTGAATAAAATGGTTTTACATTCTTCAACTTTTCCATGAACTGTTGTGGAATTGGTCTCAAGTCTTTGTCTGTCTGTCTGTCTGTGTGTATGTCTCTCTCAGTAATAGCACAGTCCAACAGTTTGGTTTATATTTTCTTTTTGAGGCTGTGGGGAAAAAAATCTCTCTTCCTCAGGACAATTGGTATCTCTCTCACTTTCTCTCTCTGTCTCTCTGTTTCTGTCTCTCTTTCTCTCTCTCTCTCTCTCTCTCTCTCTGGTCTGTGTCATCGTCACAGTTTGATGATCTAGACTGCAGTTACTGTAAGTGAAGAAAGAAACACAGGGAGAATTGTGTGGATAAATCTCTTTCTCTCTCTCTCTCTTTCCCCTCTCTCTCTCTCTGAGGTTGGTTTACTGTTCACTGTTGTTATTGCTGTTGATGTTTTGTGTGTGTGTGTGTGTGTGTGTGTGTGTGTGCACATCTGGGTGCATGGGTGCAGATGTGAGTGTGAGGGGCTGTGCTGGCATGTGAGTTGTTTTTTTGGTAGATGTTTCATTAAAGAACATCAAAAAGTCACCCCCCCCCACCCCCCTCTAATTACAGTCATTTGGCAAACTGGAATTTACAATAGATTGACAAGTTGATATGACTTACCAAAGGAAGTTACTGCTAGAAATATAGTGTCGTCTTTATAATGACGTTATTTGTAAAACCTGGAAATGTGAACACAGGGACAGATAAGGCAGAAATTCCATGGAAGACAGCAGGTAGAAGTTCCATGCAAATTGTTGCAAAGTTGTCAGCCAGCTGGAGTTTCCGTACTGCAACAGACGGAGATGCACTCATGAATAAATTACCTCTATCTGCTACAGAGCCTGTCCCGTTGCTATATATGTTTCCGTGTGAAACCCTCATGGGCTTTCCATCAATTAAGCTGCGGGCTCCATGCTGAATGAATGAATCCGGACAGAAGTTTGTGTAAAATATGCATTTGAGATCAGATCGATGTTGTTATCGCTGGGGAGTTTGTACTCAGCCAAAATAACAGTGATGATTTGTTTCCCGTGTACCCCTTGGAAACACCATGGGAAATCTCCAAATGTTGAAGGCTTCTTACTATCCGTGTCACAAAAGGCTCACAGACAAAACGCCTGCCTCAGCAGAAGAGGCTATTTAACTTGTTGAATAAAACTCCCAGATGTTGTCTCTAGCAGTTTATTCATTCATTCAGCATGGAGAGAAGTGCAGAGTATGCAGCTCTCTAGGCCAGTGGTTCTCAACGTGGTGTCCGGCGACCACCAGGGGTCCTTGAGGGGATTCCAGGGGGTCCCCAGCAAATTGAGGAATTGTTAAACTTCACCATTATTTCATTTACAAGAAGTTAACACAATTAGAGAATGTAGAAGAATGCATATTTTGGTCATAGTTTCACTGTTATCTCTCTACCTACAATACAGATAGTCATGGAATTCTGGACAAAATCAGATCTAACAATAAAAATATTCTCAGATTTGGGTCCAAGAGACAAAATCTCATCAAATGGGGGTCTGTGGATTATGTTGGAGGCTGGTACAGAGTCAGGGGGAGTGATACTATCTGTGAGTCTCATGTCCTTGAATGATGGAGACAGGCACAATGCTCTGGTAAACAAGTTGTATAATGACGCAGCAGAAATAATGAAGCATACTATGATATTAAAGAGTAATACAAATTAAAACATAATAACTAAAGTTTAATTTCTTCCACATACCTGCTTTTGTATTGTATTATTTGTAACCTATTCTGTAGGCGTCAAAAATCTTAATGTAATCAGTAATAAGATGCTTCTAGTTAGAAATCACTGCTTAAAAGATTTATTTTCAGTATTTTGAAAAGCCCAAAGCAGTATTTCCGAATGTTGCAGTTTTTATGCATTTATTAAAGAAGTACTTGTAATTTGTATCAGGAAATGTCTCTGTTGCTGAGGTGGGTTGCAGTCCTGAAACAATGGTGGAAAAGCAGTGTTTTAATGTGTCCAGGGGGGTGAAATTAGGCCAGGCTTCTCAAAAACTGATGTAATGCGTCAATGAAACAAGATAGCTTGGCTTGATATGGTTCACTGCAAAGTAGAGTTTCTGGATCAGTCCGCTGCATTTTGAACTTTGAACGAACAAAGTCAAAAGTGACAACGAGACAGTTTGGGATGCCAACTCACTCACAATTTTGTCCTACTAGTTAGTATGATCCCATTAATTATACTGGAGAACAAGTGTCCTTAAACCTCTTCATCCCAGGATCAAAATTAAACAAATTTAGTTTTGTCCTGCAATAATCATGTTACACATAGAGCAGGGCTGTTTGGGAATCTTTGGCATCTTCACCCCAGTAGACCCAAATATTAGCTTAGACCTGTAAGAGACCCACAAATACCAACAGAGGGAGCCATTTCTCAACTAACTGGAGCTAATCCACATGGTGTAGATATTCTGCTTTAAATTCTTAGGTTGTAATACAAGCACTGCATATATAGTATAATCCTCCTAACCAGAATAATTGTCTTATAATGCCACAGTGGCTGAATATTAGACATTGGTGATCTTCTTTTCTGATGTCTCCCTAAAGAAAAATCACTATGATATTCTTATAGAGACTTACGGTAGGCTATAATGTGCTTCTGGTACTTAATAGTGAGTTTATAATATTTATGGTATTTCTTATCTCCTTTGGTATCACTATAATATTCCTATAATATATTATGCATTGAGCTGAACTAAAGATAGATAGATAGATAGATAGATAGATAGATAGATAGATAGATAGATAGATAGATAGACAGACAGACACAGACGGGTAGGATGACAACATGCGACAAGGGTCCAGACCAACCAGGACGCCCCAGGGTTGAACTTTGTGATTTAGAAAGCTGTGTCCTGCTGAACACTGAACCTGCCCATGTCCTGTTTGGGGTTTGTCACCACATTTAGCTGCATCAAGCCAGCGATATCCAGAATAAAACCGGAAAAGGCAGCGTTCTACCTTCAAAATAAAATAAATTATTGAGCAACAATTGAGCCACATATCTGTAACTGATCTTATGATGTGATTAGGTTACCATCCACATTTGCATTTCCGGACATATTGATAATCTGAACATTTTATAATGCATGTCTGCATATAGTCTTTAATACTGATTTATTTGTTATATTATATAGGCCTACTGTATTTCTATTCTTCCCTATATCTCTCTCTGTTCTGCTGTAACAGCCCAATTTCCCCACGGGGATCATTAACATTTCATTTAAATCTAATCCAAATCTAAATGGACATTTTCAAGGTAGTAGACATCCCTCCAAGTTGTATGTTGATATGTTTTGTAATCGAGTGTATTTTTGGCAGCCCCATATATTTGCTACCTTGCCTAGGCTTATATGTGTCTGCGAATATGTTCCTGAAATGAAAATGACATGTTGGGAAAAAAAATATAACGATTGTATTTTCATTTATTACATGAAAAACCTTGGAACACATTTTTGTCAACACGGGTTTTATTTTGAAAGGTGTGACCGGAAGTAATATGTGTATTTTATATTCCAGCTGGTTTTGACACTGGTAGAATTGACCAATGGAAAGCACTTCGAACTGTTTTGGGCGGTGCACAAAGTTATGTTTTTGTTTTTTCAATAAAGACAGATATGCCCTTGAAGCTTCGTTAGTCCTGCTTTGACCATTATCTATATATTATTTAATCGATAGCTATCTATAAAATATATTTGGTACGTACAACGCTGTCACTGTTAGTTAGCAGTTAGCCAACATCCCACTGAAGGTGAAACCACTGTCCAAGGTTTGTATCAGCGAAGCATGGGAAGCTAACTTATTTACTTACTTGCTGTCAGTTAGTTCACTAAGCTAATTTGGGTTAAAAATCCCCAACATTGAACTATAACGATAGCTGTTAACTGATAAGTTGGCCACAAAGCACTGAATCATAAGACATAGCGTTGTGTATTGTTATGTATTACCATTACCTAAAGGTAGCAGTTTACAAAAAACTGTATGTTAGACAGTTTTAGCATCTATTTGTTTGACTACAAAAGCTTTGAAGTGAAGTTACAGTCCGCAAGGGTGCAGTGAAATATTGCCAATATTACTGGATGTTGAAGCCATAACTGTTTTAACGTTGGCTCCCTGTTATACACATTAGGGATTTGGCAGTTAGACCTACTGTACAAGTAGGATTCATTGTGTAATATTGCGCCTGGTGATATATTGACCTATCTGCTGAATAAAATACATGATCTTGTGTTGTTTCTGTGTTCAAACCAACAGCAATAACATCACCATGGGGTTCCTGTTGTCTAAATCCATGGATGCAAACTTGAAAAAGCAGCAGGAGTTCATGCTTCACAATGCACGGCTGCAGGTGAGAGAAGGAGCACCCACTGACATAATATCATAATAATCAATATGAAATCTGTCTTTCTTTCTCTCTGGAATTATTACCACACAGTGTCAAAGACAGAGAGAGACACTCCTCTCAGCGTGTCCATTCAGAGACCAGAGGCTTTATTGCAATCATTAATTTTTTTTTTCATTTAAACAAACAAAAGGTTGTATTTTTTTCTTCTCCATTTTGCGGCCAATATGTTATGATTTATTTGTGCCTGTAAGGTGCTGGGCAGCAGGTGGGATATGATGACTGTCATAACAACAATGTCATTATCCGAACTACGCCCAAAAGGTCTATTGTCCTGTTTCCCCTGTTATTTTCCCCTCCTCTTCCAGCTGTAAATGTGGTAGATGATGACTAATATCGTTTAGTGGTGGCCGAGGTTTGGCAATTGAGTTTCAGAAAGCCCTTCTTGGGGTCGTGATGGTGACTCACAGGTGAATATTTGGTGTGTGTGGATTGCTGTAGTGGATCTACATCTTTTTCTGCCTAGATTTAAGGTTATTCACTTATGCTGTATTGAGTGAAAGCCTGCGGTTTGTGATTTAACATTTAATGTTGTGCTTTTTTATTGTTTTTGTTTTTGACTGCATTTCTTATAATCACACAGTATGCCTATATATTCTAATTCTAATATATTCCAATCCTATATATTGCAAACTTATAATAATAATAATAATAATAATAAGATAATTTCATGTTTTTCAGAATCATTTTTGAATGTAAGTTTGTAAGATAAGATACAGATATTCCTAATTTTTACATTATCGGTTTGTCTGTTGAAAATACAGTAAAAGTGTACTTGACAATAGCGCAGATTGTAATTTTATGAATACATAAAATCTTTCAGATCTTGGCTAAACAATACATATTCAAACGTATAACATTTAGCCAAAAATCTTCAGGGTTGCGTGGAGACAAACATAATTGTCTGTAAGTGGAAATCATCAATGCAACTACTTCTCTTTGGCAACATTCAATTTGTAATTGGACACCACCGACGTTAATGAGTAAGATTGACCCTGGCAATTTCAGGATTTCTGTGGAGCATTGCTGTTGCCTCCCACCGCATTAAGATGTCAGACATGATTGCTTTCCAGTGTTTTCAAGTCACATCACTCACAGCAAATGACTCCTTGCCACTCTCTTGATTGGGACTCTAAGCCAACGCCATTGAGCATTTTGTTTGAATCATGGTATATCATTTAGGTTATTGCAAAATTTAGCAGGGATGGGCATTCTTGTATGACGCATGTCTTCAGGGTAATTGAAAGCTCTGACGTTTTTATTCAATTCATTTTTAAGAATAGGTAGCGTTTTGGCTACTAATAACAGGTTTGGGCTTTTCTTCCCGATGCACTGGAGGGGGTTGGTGTATAAAGTAGGAGGTGGTGAGCAAACCGCTCCCCGCAAGGCGTTTAATTGTTACTTTTTCAGATGTTATGGCCCCCTGCCATCACTTTCTATAGCCAATGCAAACATCATATGAAAAAGCATTTATACATGGAAATCACAATTACATAGGCAGCTGCACAGGAGAGTCGTACTAAGTTGAATGCCAATTACTATGTGTCAGCTTTAAAGGAAGTCTGACTTTCACCACATTTATATGTGAGTTTTCAAAGCAACAAGTGGAAACTAACAATGTTCCAAAGAGGCCAAATATAGACAAAAGTAGCCATGTTGTTGTAGTCATTGGGTCCGATGATTGCTCTTCATAGTCCTTTAATACCCAACGTATACTGTATAAGGCCATTTTATAGGGATCAGGTGCACTCTTTGGTACAAACACTGTAATGGAGGAGCCTGATTGATCACCCCAATGACATACACACACTCAACCCTGTAGCATTTAGATTAGGTGGTTTGTGAATGGTGCTGTGTGACAGTCCTGTAGGTTTAGAATGGCATAGCCTGATGGTAAGCATTTATGGAGTTAGTTATTTTTTTCTTATGACATCTGCATTCTGCTTCTGTATGAATGCTCGTCCTGGATTATAGCACAATTGTTAAGGGCAACATCACATCCTTTTGTATTGATGAATGTTTCAGACCCACACACGGTCATCACACAATAGCCTCAGGTTTCTTCTTGTGGCTAGGAAAAGATAATAACTGTAAAGGGCTTCAGAAGGGGAATAAGAGGTGATGTCCAGGGACCCCACATCAGCCGGTATATATGATATCCCTCCGGATATCAGTACCCGTGTCACTGAGGAGGCAGGCACTAGTGAAATGCAGGGTTTGGACAGCAGTGATGTCAGCCAGCCAGGAAAGTTAAAGAACGCTAGGCAGAAACCTGGAGAGAAATGGCTGCAGGCTGCTAAGAGGAGTGAATAGGAAGCTGTTAACAAAGACTTGTTAAGGGCGCTTGATAGGTTTAAAGGAACGGTTGAGAAGAAGCTAGAGAAAATGGGAGATATTATTTACGATTATGGGGTAGAATGGTTTGGAGTTCATGAGAAATTTGAGTTAAGCCCAGGCTACAGCAGGATATCAATAGACTCATCCAAGAAAGGATGCATCTTAGGAAGCAGCGGAGGAAGGCGATAGAGATCGAGAAAGAGAGTATCAATGTCCTGCAAGCAAACAAGGAAGAAATGGTTGGCAGGTGTGAGGAGCGCAGAATATCTTAGGAGAAATAGAAACAAGGAAGGAAAGAAAGAAAGTAAGAAAGCTAGGATAGCATTCTACAAGGATCCATTTAAATTTGTTAAGGCTCTATTTAGTAAAGAGAAAAGTGTCAGGAGTTGGAAGACAACTTAGGAAATGTGCATACAGATAGGGAAAGGTAGGAAAATAGAGCTGCCACCAGATATCCCACCAGTTGGAGTGATAGGTAGATTTTCATTCTCAAACAGAAGAAGATTAGTGAGTTTCGCTCTATTTCCCTCCTTAATTGTAGAAAAGAAGTTTTCTCTTAAAGTGTGGTGGCGCAGAGATATCAAGTTACTTTGAAAGAAATAGGATTAATTGACGCAACAGTGCTAAATGCTTGAACTCCAAGCCTTTTCCAGATGCTTAGCACACAAGCATGACTTGACAACAAATTCAGTCAGCCAAACAGGAGAGAATAAATATTCATGTGGTATTTTACATAATAGTCTGTTTGTTCCTTTTTTATCTGTAGCCTAGCCTTTTTAAAATATTAAATCCAGAAATAATGGCAGTTTTTTATCGTTTGATTCACTAAGAAAATAGAATCGTATTCTGAGAGACCCGAGACCGTCCTGATAGCCCACGCTTGGTCCATTAAGTGACTTTTCAAACATAAGGCTGCTTGAAGGACACCTGCCCACAAAGAATACTATTTAAGTTAATTTAGAAGTCTTATGCAGACAATGCAAAATAAATACTATGGATATTTAGCATCATTATTTAAATGGTCAGAACGAAATACTCATGTAGACCACCTAAGACTTAAATAGACATGAAAAACTATGGCTTTGTCTACTTGGCTGGACAAATAACAGGAGATACGTGTTATAATGTGTTAGTTGTAAGTAGCTGGGTTGACATTGTCTCTCTCTCTCTCTCTCTCTCTTTCTCTCTCTCTCTCTCTCTCTCTCTCTCCCCCTCTCTCACTGTCTGTCTGTCTATGACTTTCCCTCCTCTCTGTCTGTAGACCTCTGTATGGTACTTTGTGTGTGTCAGTGTCGGTTTTCCATGTGGTTTCCTGCACGCTCTGTGCCTTGTGTCCTTTAGGAAATGTCAGTGAACGTCCCCATGCAATTCAGCTCCACTTTCACTTCGCCACCTCCAGAGTGGACTCCCTCTGTCTCATTTCTTCTTTTTTGCCTTTTCTTCTCTGCTTGTTCCCCTCGCTGTCTTGCAGCCATTTGACAATCCACTTCTACCTGTCTCGGCTTGCCTCCAAAATACAGGCTACCCCTCCTGCTGTTGACTCTGAGATGGCGATGATACTCAGTCGGTTGTCTACTTTAAAAGTCATGCACAAATGCCAAAAGTGACAATATATTGCTCATAATGCTGAAACGATTAGTCGATTCATCTATTAGTCGATTGGCAGAAAATTTATGTCATTTTGATAATCAATTCATCGTTTTCGTCATTTATCGGGTAAAAATAAAAAAAGACTGGATTGCCCTCAGAGCCCTAAGCCGCTCAGGGAAAAACAGTAATTCATCAAGGATTTGAACATCATCTCTGCACGGTGTACTGTATATGCGCCCAAGAGTTAAGCTTGTTTAGCAAAAATACTGCTTAGACTTGAAAACAGTTACAGAAATCAACTGTCACTAGAAAGATAAATATATGTAGGTAAAAATGGACCAACTTTGAAAAGAGAACAGAGAACGGGTGCAGATGCTGTTCTGATGGACTCACAAAAGATGGAGGAGAAGACTGGGGAGAGCTCCAAGTTACAAGACTTAAGCACCCATGATTGGATGCCGTCCGGCCCTGGAGCCTTGATAGGTTTACACCTGCTCAGCTGCCAAAAGACATCCTCCTCTGTGATGGGGGCAGGGAGCTAAGCAGACTTTGGTTCTCATCAAAGGAGTGTGAAACCGTTTATAGAAGATGTTCAAATCCTCTGCAATAGAGGCAGGATCCAAAGTTCGGCATCTTAGGGTAACGCCCAGTGAGTCTTGTTGGAGTCCTGTTTGGTGTTCATATTACTGAATTCCCGTTTTCACTGAGCAGCTTATGGCTTTGAGGGCAGTCCAGTCTTGGCAGTGAAACACCTGTTGTTTTTCTTTTAGGCTGTATTTAATTGGGAGATTTGATTCAGGGTTTTGAATCGAGGTGTCTCTTAAATGTCTTGTCCAGGATTGTGGTTGACATACAGAATTCAATGTAGGCTGTGATGGTGAAAACCCTGAGCTGACATTTAACGAGGCGTGTACAGTGACAGAAATCTCCGGTACACAAACATTGTGCGTTCTCGGGGAATTACGGACGTGTGGCGGGCCGAATATCTCCTGGCACGTCGCCAGACATGTCCGGATACAGTGCGTTTCCGTACGCATGTACAGGATGGAAACGTAACTTTTCGTCCAATGAATAAAAAAAACAAAACAAAAACGCAGCATTCGAATACTGATTTGGACGTCGATTACCATGGCAACGGTAGAAGCTTCGAAGCTTCGAAGCATTCGGGTCAGCCCTAGACATTTCCATGTTTGTCTGCTCTGCAGAAGCAGGAAAATAACATCATGGTCTGTGAAGCCCAGTGACAGGTGTGGTTGTGCAGTTTACACATCATTAATGTTACAGTATAATGTTATAATAGGTGTGTTTCACTTAACACCTTGTTAAAGCTGTTAAATCTGGACTGACTTGCCGGGCTGGTGGCCAGCTCTGGGTGTGCCTCCTGCCAGCTAAGCCAAAAATGAGTAAGCTAGAGACTGACAGAAGTCCAGTGTTATATAAAGCCAATTTCTATTCAAGATTTTAAGTGATATACTGTAGCTGCATAAACCTTTTTTTGTGTTTGTCCCTTTCTCACTTATGCACTTTTGTTCATTTCTGTGTTTATGGAGCATTAATACACTTACTTTTTGCATTCAAGGTACTTCCTATCTGTTTATTTTTTGATTTGCAGTGAGGAAATTTGTCCTAACTCAGGTAGAAATAGCCTACTTATAGCCTTTTCTGTGTATGGTAAACTAACAGGCACAATGCCCCCAAGCATACTTAATGGAAATTCACTTTTTTTCCTGGTTTTACTCTGATCACACCTCCATTAGGACTTATTCCATCCTCAAGACAGTGGTGTCATTCTATGAGGTTGTGTTATTAGGTCCAAATAGCCTTGTATGTACATGACTATGGATGCTTCAATTGTGATTGTGTGACATTACATACTTATACTGATGACCTTCCCGTGCTCTTCCTCGTTGTCGACACTTTTTTCAGTGTGCTACCGAATAAAAATACATCAAACACACTCTGGAAATCAATGTGATCTTTACAAGACTTCGCATTTGATCTAATTTGCACATTGCACATCTCTCTGTCTTCATCTCTCTCTCCTTCTCTACTTATTTCTTCACTCGAATATTCTTTTACCTCCTGTTAAAGCCATCTCCAAGGCAGATAGATGAGAAGAAAAAAAAAATAATAATAATCCTTGACTGGAATCTTGAAAAGGGTTTGTTTCAGGTAGACTGTGCTCTGCGTGTAGGTTTGAGTCAGTTTGGGTCAGTGTGTGTGGGTGTGGTCATGTGAGCATGCACAAACATGTGAGACACACACACACACACACACACACACACGCAAACAGGTGTTAAACTCAGTCCCCTCATTAGTCTGAGCTAGATATAATGTGATTTCTGCCTCATCAACATCACACACTTTTTGTTTGGTTACTACTTCAATGTTGTCAACTCATTATTACAGCATCAACTCATTGAGTTCAGTATTGTTCTCTAATGTCGTTCATACATCGACACACAGTTGAAGAACAAGCAATGTTGATTATTCAGGCTGTTCCAGCAATTTCCATGACCATAAGTGTTCTCTCATGTTGGCTACCTGAGGCTTTTAGAGAACCTGTCCACACAGGTTAAAGCAATACTCCACCCTAAAACAGCATTTATATATTGCTAGTGTTCTGTAAAAAAACAGCTTTCTCCAGTTTTCCATTTTTTAAATTAATGAATTAGCTTATTTGTTATTGTAATTGACAACTAACATAATCTCCCACGTATAGCTAAGTGATTCATGACCAAACTAGCCCATTGATAATGCATTGTGAAGTGGGAAAGATACAGGGCACTAATGGGGAAGTTTACCTGTTTTTTACTTTATTTATTTTTTTACTTTAATTTATCTTTAACTGCTCCCAACAGAAACAGAAACAGAAAAACAGAAACAGGACGGACAAACCCCGTCTTTATTTGGTCACATGCAACCATCTACAACGCGTGCACGGCGGCTGGCACACACACACACACACATGCTTTCAATGGCGCCGTGAAATTTATCCTCCGCATTTTCAGGTGAAAACACATTTCTTCTCATGCATGAATACTGAGGTGCTTATAATTGGCTCTCTGCATGGCCTCCAGCTTTGGGAAAGAGTTTTTTAATGTTCACAAATTTGGCTTGAACTCTCCACAGTCAGTGTAATGGCATGTTTGAAGTCCGTATTAGGGTGCATGCTTAACTGCGCTTCATTAGCTGAAGTACCTTTTACTTCTACCCGCCAGTGACGTCACAGCCCTGTATTTACTGCTCAGCCTTCCTGTGCCGTTTTATTTGGTTTTGGTTTATTTCAGTCAGCAAATCACCCCACTTGATGTTATTCACACTGACACAGCAGGAGAGAACAGGACACGTCATTTTGCTTCAAGTACTCAACACCTATC
This sequence comes from Centroberyx gerrardi, assembly GCF_048128805.1. Taxonomy (NCBI): domain Eukaryota; kingdom Metazoa; phylum Chordata; class Actinopteri; order Beryciformes; family Berycidae; genus Centroberyx; species Centroberyx gerrardi. The sequence continues at coordinate 14,028,761 of NC_135998.1, read as the reverse complement.
ATTTCTTTTATGAGATACGCCCATTGATTGGTATAAATGTAGTATGTAAAACTTTTTGAAGCATGAAAATAGTGCTGAAATGATTAGTTGATTGACAGAAAATTAAGCGATTATAATTTTGATAATTGATTAATCGTTTTAGGTATTTATCAAGTAAGAATACCAAACATTTGCTGGTTACAGCTTCACAAATGCTAAGATTTGCTTGCTTTACTCTGTATGTCATTATAAAATTAATTGTGTTTTTTTTGGCTGCTACTCAGACTAAGTAAGCAATTTTAAGAGATCACTTTGGGCTCTGGTAACTTGTGATGGGCATTTGTCTTTATTTTTGACATTTTATACACTTAATCAAAAAACAATCCATAGATTAATCGATAATGAAAATAATTGTAAGTTGCAGCCCTACATGAAAGCGATAGTGATGCATAGAATCCCTTTACATTACAAGTTATACATCATTGGGGTTATCAAGTGGGCAGCTTCCTTCACTGATGTTTCGATGAATTAGACCCATGGGCCAGGAATGCTCAACAATGGATTCCAGCGTCCCATATTCAGACCAAACAGACTTGTTGAATTTAAAAAAGTGCCATCTTATTATGCTGTCTTGTCCCGGTGGTCTCGTTTTTTTGGTGTTTTGTGGGCTCCTGTGCTCAAGGATTTCAGTTTGCCAATTATCTGGGATCTTTGCCTATTCCCTCTGCACACAGGAGGCTCGTTAGCCCATGTCGTCATAGCTACAGTACGTCTGTAACTGTTCTCAACAGATTTAACAACATCGAATTTCTTCTTATGCATGAATACTGAGGTGCTCAAATTTCAACAGCAGACCAAATGGAAGAGTTTTTTTTTAAAAGCTTAAGTTGTGGTTACTTGATCCATTAATGTCATAGTTTTGTTCTCGCATGTCAACATGTAACCTCTGTGGAAATGTTACCAGGTTGTGACAATGGCAAATTTGGTGGAGCTGAATCTCCACAATTTTGACTCCGGCACTCATTCACACCTGAAAGTGAGAGTTATAGTCTTCCTCTACTCTCCAGTTAGAAATACTGGAATTGGAGGTGCCTTGCTCAAGGGCATCTCTAGGTAGTTATTTATGGAAGGAGATGGCGTCACTCGTTCACTCCGACTACAAAGGTTTTCCCTGCTGGTCCAGGGATTTGGATGTGGACCATTTGCCTCATGGTCACAGAACCATTTCTAACCTTTAGGCTACTGCTATTCCCACAGATGCCTTTTAGTAAAGGTAGGCCTAATTTGCTTAATAGTCATCTGTTGTTTATGTATTTAATTCATATATGGTAGGGGGTTAGGTATTATGGGCCATTATTATGGGCACATACACTGCAAACATTGTGGTGTTTTTGCAACCGTTGTTCAAGTGAAGATATGTGAAGTGGATTTTTGTTCACTGGCATGAGTTTTTTATCTCCTCAGGAGGTAATCATCCTGATTGGGAATTGTCTTTTAAGCAGACCATAAAAATAGTAATTTTAGAGTGTGATGTAAGCCTTTATTAGCTCCCGTTTTGCATATTTTCTTTCATCCTTTTTGTTGTTACCCCTGTACCTTTAATGCCAGGTAATATTCAGCCATTAATGCAGATATAAAGAATTGTCATATCAATGAGGAGGGAAAAAGAGAAATCTAAATCATGTTTCTCCGACACGCTATAATTTGTGATCCATTTATGCATACTTGAATGTCACTTTAGCCTTTTCTCTTTTGCCTCAGAGGCTCGTCTTTGACACATTGACTTTTCCAGAACAAAAGCTTTTTAGAGCAGAATGTCACTCATTCAACTCAGTAGCAACTGCTATACAGGAAGCACGTGTGTGTGTACATGTAGGCATGAGTGTTTGTGAAACAGGAAACGGAAGAGACAATAAGCCCCACCTCATCTGATTGCGGTTCACCAGTGTGGATTCAGTGTCTCTGGGGAGAGGCTTTCTCTCTGTACCTCTGACCCTTTTCTTTGTCCCTCTGGCTGCCTGTCTCTCTGTCTACTGTATCTGAGAACTTTAAGGTTAAAGGGAATCTGTCTGCTTCTCCATCTGTCTGTGGGTCTCAGTGTCAGTGTTTTTATATCCATCATTCTGCAGTGTCCTGGGTGGACAGGTATCCCAAGGCGGTAGCAGCTGCTTAACATAAAATAAAAGATTTCTCTGACATGTGACATGACTTGTAGCCCAGGTATTCTGCACAGAATGCCTTGTATAGGAAGTTGCCTGAAATACCTTTCCTGTAATACCAAATGCACTCTCTTGCAAATTGGAATTTGCATAACTGAATATATTACGATTTTGATATTTACTCTATTAGATACATGCAAGTTACATGCATTCTGTTATCTGTGTGTCATTGTTTTTAGGCTATGACTGTAATTATATATAACTAACTATGCAACACTTTGCTTCTTGTCTCCGTTATTTTTGTCTTGTCTTAAAGGATAATTCCAACGTGATCCATCCCTTTAATGTTAATTTGACTGTTTTTACATGCATGCACCACAATTAAAGATATTTTTAAATCAGTTTTGCCAAACCTCTGTGTCTCATTCACTCCCAGTAAATTTCGGCATAGAAACGGCATAGAAAACAACTCCAGAGACTTTGAATTTGGTCGGCAAAGGTAATCCATCACTGTGAATGAGAGGCGGCGTTGAAAAGTTGCATCAGAGCTATATCAGGCTATAAACGTACATTTTGAAAGAAGTTCCAGTCACCATTTCATATTAATTCATTAATTAATTTCATATTAATGTGCGTGTTCGGGGACACCGTGAGAGCCGAGACGAGACAGGAGGGGCGTCTTATTTCTGCTTTCTGCTTCTCTGATTTCTGTGTTTTCCTCCCCTAAAGAAAAGTTTCAACCAATAGCTAAGGTTTTCTGCAGTTACATTAAGACCCACCTTCTGTCAATCACAACCTATTCAAGCCAACAGACAAACCAAAGCAAGATGCTTCCGCCAGCTATAGTCCATCAAATTAAAGGGAAAATAAAGCTTAATTTTAGACAATTACAGCTGAAAATTGGCACCCTCTTCTTTACTGGGAGGACCTTGTAATATTTAGACAGTGTTTATTTTAAAAATATTTACTTTGAAAAACAACTAAGATGAGGGAGAAATGGCAAATATCTCATAACTTGATAAAAGCACTGGAAAATGATCTACACTGACACGAAACAGTAAGGGAATGCAGGAAATGAGCAAAAACTTCAACTTCGTTGGAATTGTCCTTTTAAATGTGTTTTTTTTTCTGACCTGGGTCTCGTTTCCCAATAACAATCGCTCTTAGTGGTAAAGAGTGTTTTTAAATGTGATCTCATGAAGGTTCATTTATTGCGTACGTGCGTTTCTCAAATCAGCACTCGGCCACTTTAGTCAAGTGTATCTTAAAGCCGCTGTGACGCTGTCAATTTGAAAAGTGCTGAAGTGTTTGCTGACTTGGTTTCATAGTAAGGGATTAATCATACTGTAAATTATGTGATATTGTGTAAATACATCAAATGCTAAACAAAAATGAAACACACAACAGAAACAATTATATGCTGTATGCTTAGACCATAATTTACATTATTTAAAGACGCAGATGCACAGTAAATGACTGGTCTCACTGCACGTCAACAAGTTATTGAACATTTCATTTCTCCCTGTCCCTTCTCCAGAAGCTCACCACTCCAGTTGCATAAATCATTTGCGTCAGTTGCATCAAGTTTTTTGTCTCCTTTTTCACGGTTCCCTCAGCACGCGAAAACTGTTTTTTTTTTGTTTTTTTAATATCATTATAATTCAGTGTTCCCCTCTCCTGGGGCACACCACCCCATTTACATAAGATGAAGCTAAACTATAATATGAAATATTAAAACATAGCCTAATAAACCTTAAAATCCTATGTTAAAACTTTGGAATGAGTCCTTTTTTTTTTTTTTGTCTAAAAGTTACGGAAACGCTAAGTGCATTCTAGGACTGCTCAGAGGCAGTCATTATCTACGATCATTTTTAAGAGCGTCTTAAGTTAAGATGCTTTTTGGAAACACCTTACAAACTAAAGAGGCTTCGTAAGATGGATGTTACGATCATCTTAGTCTTAAGATGCTTAACAGGCCCAGGTCATTAAAGATTTGATGTTATGAGACAGCATTGCTATGTATGCAGTGTCCATTGCTGGCCTTAAAGGTCTGTTATGTCTGATGACTTTTTCCACGGCCTTACTCCCAAATCGTGTGTGTGTGTGTGTGTGTGTGTGTGTGTGTGTGTGTGTGTGTGTCTGTGTGTAGATGGAGCGTCAGATCCTGATGCAGAACCAGATGAGAGAGAGGCAGATGGCGATGCAGATTGCCTGGTCCAGAGAGTTCCTCAAATACTACAGCACTTTCTTCACACTGGCCACTCTTGGACTCACTGTGGGGTGGGTCTGTTTGTTACAATGCATTTGCACACAAGCATGGATGTGTATATACCAGAGGACACACACACACACACTCACACACACACACACTCACAGAAAAACTTAACAGGTATATGTTAATGTTATGTGTTTTCTTCAGGATTTTGTATGATTTTATGATATCACATAATGTGACCATGAAGGGTTTCTCCGCTGTATTGAATGTGACAGCTCATAGAGATACTTCTATTTAAACACACACACACACACTTACACACAGTAAGATGGCAGCTTGTATTGGTGGCCTATATATAGCAGCTGTAAGGTGTGAGCCTCACTGATCTTAAGCTTCACACCGTCAATGTTAAACCAATCACACCTTGAAGTCCAGTGGCCTTTACTGGTGCCGGTCTATTTATGACTTTGTGAGTGTGTGAGTGTGGATGAGCAAGCTGGTGCTGCCCAGACACATCCAAACCTCTCTGTCCTCCTTTATACTTTCCTTCAGCGCCATTAAGAGGAAGAAGCCGGGTCTGTTTGTTCCTGTCGTTCCTCTTAGCTTCGTCTTGGCCTATCAGATGGACATGGCCTATGGAACACTGATTTATCGTATGAGAGGTAAGGCCATGTAGCAGTCACCTCCACAAACAAAGCCTTATTTTTGGACATAAAGAAATGAGCTGTTTATCAATCCACTTCACTTTTCTTCCCACAGTGAAACCACTTAAACCACTTGGTTAACTCTGCCTTTTGAATCATAATTCTGAGCAATTGTATTTGACTCATATTTTTACCAAGACAGTATTTTTTGTTGCCTTTTTTTCAAACAACTCTGAAAGTGAACTGCGAAAATCTGAAATAATCATCAGTATTTTTCATTTGTTCAGAGAATGATTTGGTGTAACAAACAAAACTTCCTTAATTACAAAAAAATCTTGACATTACTACCTCTGATATCAGAACATCTGAGTATTCCCAAAATATGGTCACATTCAAGTCTCATTTGAAAGTATTTTACAGGGTCCAAAGTGAATAAGAGCACTTCCATTTGTTTTTATATTCCTGAGAGCTTAACCTTTCTTTCAAACTGGTTCAGAGAATAAATAGTGCAGTTGACAAAAACACGTTCATTAGGAAGCCCCTACAAAAACATCAGCTTATGATAAACTTCTGATGAACTGTCCTTTGCCACTACTGGCAAACAAAGGCAAAGGGAGATTGTAGAACTTGAAGCCTAACTATCATGAAACAAAGGCAATAAATCAACATAAAGCAACATATAAACATACAAGAAAGCAACATACAACAACATACAAAAAAACAGACCAGTGGCTCATTTCAAGGTAATTCAGCCTGACAAAAATGGAAATTACTGACACAATACAGGCCCAACAGGACTCTGATTTATAAGGGCAGCCACATGAATGTTACAGTATTGCATAAGAGTTAATCAAGAAACTGCTTTTTCATTTTTACAAGTAATAAGAATTATAATTTACATAGCACTTTTCCAAGCAACCATTTCAAAGTGCTTTACAAAACAAATAAGATACAGTTAAAGAGTGGCTAAAACGAAACAGACAAAATTAAATGGAAAAAAAAGAGACAAAATTACAAAATAACACAAAAAAAACCCACCATGGACAATTTATTCAGTGAGTGGAAACACAAGACACAAACATTTTTCATTGCTTGGTAGCGTGATGGTGTCAGTCTCCATTCCAAATAGATCCAATATCCTTTATCTTGCCTGATGGCATAGTGAGAACTTTATGCCCTTAGTGTGTAGTTTGGATCCCCTTAAATGTGGAGCGCTTGTAAGCTGGGCTCTCATCGGGAACAATCTTTTTCCCTTGGTTGACCTTGTTTCCATGACGATTCCATCACCTGAACCTTCTCCTGATACTGTAAGAAATGCAGCAGGAAAATCGATCTTGGCCTCAATCTTCATCTGCTGGGTTCGCTCAAACTGTGCGGTGCGCTCTATCCAGTTCTGGTGGTGTGGTGAGAGTGTCGTCCCCCTGTATGTCCACGAGAAACTTGGCCATGAAGTCTCTTGTTGAATGACGCTCACTCTTTAGCTTTCAAAAAGTCTGAGGCTGTTACACAGCTGTACCCATCTGGGTTACTGAGTCACTGTGGCCGGACGAAGCTGTTTGGACCTCATTCAAGTGCGGGCTGTAAGATTCCACTTTCGAATGGACTGCATCCAGTCTTGACTGTATAGGCTGTAAGGTCATCTTAACCTCTTCTGCCAAAGCTGTGTCTTCTTCAGTTCAGCTTGCAAAGATGTGATTAGCAGGTCGGTCAGCCGCCGCTGCCATTTTTGATTTCTTCTCCTGACCAGGACCGCCACCCTCAGTTGAGTTTACCGGGGGTTTACCCAGACATATTAGGTGATTCCATAATTACTCGCTTGACAGAATAATTTGTTTTCTTAGTAATGTAAAGGCTCAATTTGTACACGTTAGCTAGAGAGCCACTCTCCTTGCTTCTTCTGAGTCCAGCACAATACTGGAAGTCTGCACAGACAAAGTTACGGTGTTCAGCTGCTCAAAAACATCCACTAGATAAGTCACCCACACTAAATGGCACCTTGGCTTTGGCAGTCTCATATGTTCAGAAAACACATTGCAGGCTCTTGACCTGTCTAGCTTCCATGGAAGTAAACCCATATTTAATATACTTGGGGTAATACTTGTGTTACCATACTTTTGTAGCTGATGCCATCTCTTTGTGGATGATAAATTCTGTCTTCAGTCAATTAATGTCTGCCCAAGATGAGTTGTGCTTGTTTGTTCCGTCATGGTTTGTGAAAATGTGTTATGAGGTGCTGCATGAAGCTGGAAATGGATGCATTTCAAAATAAGTCATGTACCGGAAGATCTAAAATTTGTACAAAAAAGTCTGATGGATTTTTTTGATTTTTTGAAGGTTAATGCCCATAACCTACTCTAAATGGCTCTGTGACTTTTAGGTTGCGACCCACTGGTTGAGAACCAATACAATCGTAAAAACCCAAAAACAGAAAACAAACAAAAGAAATAGCAGCAAATTGCCACATACCCTGTAAAGCCATGAGAATACCAATATCTTAGTTTCAACACGACCTCACTTTCTTTCTGTACTCAGAGCAAATAAAGGTCGCTTTTGTTTGAGCCCAAGTTGTGTGTTGTGAATATTGTATCCCAAGAACCTATGAAACCAGTTAAAACACATTTTATGATTTTCAATTTGAAAATAAAGATTTCTTAATTCCCGAAATTCTTATTTTTTGGATAAGGGTTAGAAAACAGCACAATGCTCTCTACACACTATCCACAGAGGTAACTTGGCTTTTTGAAATGTTTTGTTTGTATTATTTACATATTACGCTAACGAGAAGTGCACAGTACTGATGGAAAAAGTAGGCTATATTTAGTCTTCCCTCTGTGCTTTCTGAAAAGACAGAAACTTCATAATTAACCTCATGACGCAACAGTCGTTCAACTGGCTTATTAGTGAAGAGAAAATTAGAAAACTAATAAGGGACACAATGGCTATTTATGTTTTGTTTCCTGTTGTCTTTAGGGGAGGCTGAGAGCATCATGGTCTCAGAGCATGACCGCCTGGACCTGCCTCACGGGACGCCGACCTTCGACAGCATAGAGAAGGTCCGCCGAGCCAAAAGCAACCTCAGCTCCCTGTTGGAGAAATGATTCGTTGGTTGTTTGAGTCTGGGTGACTGGGTGGTGACAGAATCAGAATCGTCCAATCGGCACATTCGGCGCCTTCAGAAGTATTTTCTGGCCTTGATTACGGAAGCCAAAATAGTCTAACACCAACTGCCTTTTTAATGTTTTTGCACCCATGATTTATTTGCACTACTTTCATCATATCATGGACCTGCAGTACAGTATTTGTACCGATAAAACACATAATAATTGTATTATCATGACATGGGGGGTGGAATATTATTACATGGGGGTGGTGCAAGCGATTTATGCATTGTATTTATCAAAGTTTTCATTTATGCTTTGACATTAAATTGTTTTCTTTATCTACAGTGCAATGGTCACTGCTAAAGCTATATTTGTACCTTCAATAAAGAAGACATGCTACTGCAAAGAGCTTCTGTTCTTGAATTGTCTTTTGTGACAAGGTTCTTATTTGATGTAAAGCCTTTGTGGACAATGTTTTTTCCCAAAGCGTGCTACAACTGGCCCCAGTGTGAACACCTAACCTTCACAGTGTTGGTGACAATCTCTGCCCACTGAGGTGCGCAAGACCTTACGCATGTCTTGGTCTGTCTCAAAACCAGCACCGCAACCAGTTGTTGGTCCCCCCCACCCCCCCAACTGAGACAGCCCATCGAAAACTTTTCTGACGATTGTAGTCGTACGTGGGTGTGAGTAATGTGCACGCAAACGCATCACATGAAATCATTATATTAAGCCAAATAACTCAAAGTACGTCATTATCCTGCACCAGAATGATGTTTGTGTGCTTGTGTGTGAGAGACAGAGAGAGAGAGAGAGAGAGAGAGAGAGAGAGGAAGGGCTGGGGTTGGAGGCACAGGTTGATGAGGATACCAGTGAACCAGTGACTCATGATGGAGAGGTGTGGACTAACTGTATATAAGGTTGCATCAGTGACCAAGAGAACAAAAGAAGAAGAGACCAAGAGAACAGAAGAAGAAGAGACCAAGAGAACAGAAGAAGAAGAAGAAGAAACAAGAATCTGCTCCAAAGACAGACTGATAGAAACTTATTTTCGAACTTGAACATCTGATTCAGGTTGTACACACTGGCAGCAACCCCCTGTGAAAGACCACTCTCCTAATAGAAAGAATAAAGTCTTAGCCGCCTGAGGAGACAGAACAGGATCCGGACCACCTGCAGCTCTGAGGCGCTCGGCTGATCACCTGTGCAGAGAAACGAGCCCGGCTGGTCCTGACAGTCTGAGGGGAGAGAAGATGCTTTTGAGGCTGACTCTTGCCGTGGTCGCGGTGTGTGTCGGGGGTCTGTGCGGCGGCGTGACGGCTGACGGGCTGAGCAGGGTGGTCGTACCGAGGGACTACGGGGTGAAGCTGTGCGGGAGAGAGTTCATCAGAGCCGTCATCTTCACCTGCGGCGGCTCGCGGTGGAGACGGGCCGTAGACGGCGACTTGGGTGAGTTCCATTACCACGCTTCTCTTAATGGTTCATTTGTGCACACTAGCCTGACTGCAGAGGTCTATATTTTAAATTTCCCTTTCGAAAAAGTACATTTCACATGTAGGCCTACTTAAGAGTATGTTTAGATAGATAGCCTCTATGTTTCAAAACATAGGCTACAAAACATGGGCCAAAAATGAACTAATTTAACTAAATTTTGCATATTTTGAAACACATCTTAAAACATATTCTGAAGTATATTCGAGGAGTATTTTCTCAGTATGACCGTATATGTGAAGTTGATTGGAGAGACGAAATGTTCCGTAGAGGAGGACTTGGTGCGCTTTAGCGTTTTTCTTCAATTGTTCTTCAATTTCTAGGGGGTTCATATTAGAAATACATGACATCCTAGAATCCTTAGATTTCAGCACCGTGGCCAGCTCTCGTTAAGGTGGGCTCCTCTAATTGTGAAATGGAGTTAATATTAATAATCTCTAGTGGCTAATTACCATATTTACTGTATAGTTAGTCCTCTCTTCCTAAAGACAGCTCTGAATAAAAGGAAACACTCCCTACCTTACCACGATTTGCCCAACTATAGCACGCATGTTTTTATTAGATAAAACTGAGATAAAATCCTTAAAAATGTTAAAGCCACCTTTGTCAAATTTCTTTGATATAGGCTTCATAAATTGGCTGTTTAATCAATAGAGAGACCAGCTGATTCATTCATTAATTTAATGGGTGTGTGCAACTCCTGAGTAGCAAACGTGTTTTGTGTATGCAGCAGACACTGCATTGGCAAGTGACATTTCTCTAAATAAAAGGGTAAATAAATGAATTAAAAGTTGCCTGTCTTTCCTTCGACCCCCCCTCCCCTCCAGACCCCTTCCAGTGGAGCTCCTACAGTGACATCACAGAGGGAGACCAGCAGCACACCTGGCAACAAGAGCTGACAGAGAGCCGCTCTCCTCTCCACATCCCCTCCTCTTACTCCCTGGCAGACCTCTTGGCCCTGTTTGGGGCTCTAGGAGACAGGCGGCCAGCGAGCGACCGGCTGCCGCTGGGGGAGTTTCAGCAGTCCGCAGTATCAGGGGAGCAAGACCCGACTGTAGACTGGCCCAAACCCTTCAGGAGGAAGAGGAACTTTTCCCTGGGTGTGGCGGGGATGTGCTGTAACCAAGGCTGCACCAAGAACGATATCGGACGCTTGTGCTGAGGCAGGGCGAAGGGGGTGGGTGCAGTGGATGGGGATGGGTGGGGTGGGTGGGGGGTTAGAGGGATGAAGACAAGGGGTGAGAAAAGGGGGGAAGAGGAGGTAAAACGTGTATTGTGTATTACTGTGGGTGACGCGTTACCCACAGTAATACACAATACACGTTTTATATAATACAGTGCTGTCTGACTGGAATACCAACAGTTATCACACCACTCAAGCTCCAGCTCCAGGTCCAGGTCTCTCAAAATCACCTTTGTTCTATTGTAAAAGTGGACAAAGATGATGATAACTCTCAGAAGGCTTTGGAAAAAAGCAGATTAGTTTGTGTGTGGGAATGCAAGCTATGGTGTGTGTTTTCATTCGGTGGTCAGGGGAAGAACACAGTCAGTTTCCATCTTTACTGTTTACTGTCTGTCCTTTACTGTGGAAAATCAGCTGCGTAGGTCTGACGGAGTTTCAGGTTTAGATTTAGGTTTTTAACAAGAGACAAGTTTATTTATTTGTGGTTCACCCACCACTGAGAACTGATTCCTAGCAAATAGGTTTTTCATCTCCTCAGTTGATTACTATGTTGCTGAAGCAAGAGCATACTCTGTATGTGTTCCTATTACTAATAAAACAATTTGTCGACCTGCCTAAGAACACATTGAAATACTATGTAAATATGAAATATTGAGCACTGATGCAGATGTCTGTCTGAAAACAATTAAATATTCTGATTATCAAGTTTCTTTCAGAATATTGTATATTGTCCAATACATTTCTTTATATATGCATCTGCATATGCATGGGAAGAATATAAGATTTGGAGCAATAAACAGCACAAGCCAATATCATCCATTACTGTCAGTCAGGCTGCTGTGAACTCCTTGCTGACCTCAGTTCACAACATTACACCTGCCTGACCATTTTCGGTATGAGAAGACACCCTAAGGACACCACTGCATTAGATCTGATTTTTTTAATAATCGCTATCTGACTCAGACAAAACATTTCACGTCATGTGCAGAAAGATTGTAACAGTATTTTTGGTCTAACTGTGCAAAGGTAGAAATAATCGTCAACTGCTGTTGGGTAAAAAAAAAACTTTGGTTTAAGAAGAAAAAGCTGTCAGCTTCCAAATGAAGTTTCACATTTGATAGAGGTGCGAGGCCGCTGGACTGTAATGTGATCAAAAACAGCCTTGAGCTTTTTGTGCACAGCTAGCCGCAGTTCGATGAAACTCAAATTCAGTTAGTTTGGATATCTATACTTTGTTCAACTGACGGCTGTTCATGTGCGCTCAATTTCTTCAGTCCCTACAGGAAGCTGGATGTAGGCTAGTCTTACATTTCGTTTAATGAATAAAGTATATGCATAACTGGAATATATGATAAACCCATCGTTGATCTTGCTATATATATATAGATATATCGATATATATCTATATATATCGATATATATAAATAAATTTCATTCATGCTGCACAAAACACTGCAATAACACTGTTAACCATTTTATCAATTTCTTTGGAATGTATTAAGATAAAAAATGGCACATATTTCACATTTAATCAGTGTCACCCAAAGCAACGGACACATATGACATTTAACAGTGGTGCTGTTGGTAAAAAATAGTAATCTGAAATAGGAAAATGATATATATACGTATATCTATATATATTTTTACCCATCAACATTAATGTAAAAAAAAAAAAAAAAAAAAACAATAATAACAATATGATAAATATTTGCATCACAGCCATGATGCAAACATCAGGCAAACTCTAAACAAACAAAGCAACCAATGAGTCTCATTAATGACAGATTTGTTTAAAAACCCGGAAAAAAAAGATTATTTAGAGCAGCCAGGTTATTGGTACAAATACTGCAAGTATTAGATATGGCAGCTTACAATTAACAGAGAGTGTGTACGTGTGTGTGTGTGTGAGAGAGATAGAGAGAGAGAGAGAGAGAAAGAGAGGATAATATTCTTCTTTTCTGTGACTAAGTTTAAGCAATGTCACATGTCACACCATGTTTGTCTGCACATGTATGCAGTACGTTCACTTGCATAGGTGAAACATCCTTGAATTTATAAAATGACATTTTTTGGGGGGCTTTTTTTTTTGTTTGAAACACAGCATTCAGAGAAAGACGCTGCTCTGCACAATTCTGATTCTGTTCTGCTTTCCTCTTGCCAATCTCCACTCATATCACACATGTGAAAATGACCAAGCCCATTTCATCAGTCATTTACATTTGTTACATCAAGTTTTAAACTATCAACTTAAATAAAATCCTCTCCTGTGCGTATTATTCTTGCAAGGCAATTGTAGATCCACTTCAAAAATCTGTGGTTGCCAAGGTTTGTGGACAATTGTGGGCATCGCACTGCATACACACATTCATCAACATGTTCATCATTCAAGGGGTGAGAATATCATGAAATGAATGAAAGTGAAAAATAAAAGTTTTAAATAAAACAGAAGGAAACAAGAAGCTACTGTAGAATGTAAAAGCATCTCCCTTTGTTACTTTTTCTCCATCTTCAACATGAACAGATTTTCACATTAGATATCTACAGGCAGATAATATACCTATACAACATTAAAAAAACAAAAAAACATTTACACTGTATTTATAAAATATAGACCCTAATTATAAAAAGAAAATATCATACTTTCTCGAGTTAGTTCCCTTCAGAGAAAAGAATGATATGATTCCATGATATGACAAGATAGAAACAGTCAAAGAGATTTATGATCGGTTATTGCTGTGCGGCTCTCTGACTTATTTTTACCAATGTCACTATCTGCACGTTGCATAAAAAGTGGAAAGCAGTGGCAGTTTTAGGCAGTTTATGTCACAAGTCTGACGTCTGTTGTTAAGTAGATGGTGTGGTCATGCCATACCATCACTCAGAACACGATTCTGGCTTGTTCTCCTGTTGCTTCAGCACCTTAGAAAAATTGAGAATCATCATCACTGTGCAATAAGTCAGACTTTAATTTGACTCTTGGTTACTGAGAACACTGCAGAGGCCCGTGTTCCTCTGCTGTAATGACCGGCTATTAAACACAAAAGTCCACAAGGCCGCCCGAAGCCCCGATGATAATCTCCAACACCACATTTACTTTTTAGGTACATCAGTCTTAAAAATATAAAGCAAGAGTCTGTGTGTGTGTGTGTGGGCACCAACAGCAGGAGGCCGGCAGTAGTTGCAGTCAATACTAGAAGTGCAGCCACACAAGAGCAGCGCAGTTACGCTCAGTTCAGCTGGATCTGGCTCGGTGATGTGGAAATCATCTTTCAAGTCCGTTCTTGATTTCAGGTGCGGTCAGACAGTCTATTCGGAATCATCCCATGGTCTCTTTGGTCTGGTTTCATACAACAAGTAGGTGCTGCTCACTTAAAGACAATGTTTGTGCCTTTAAGTAGGACTGGGCATTAAAAAATGCTATTTATTCGTAACAGTTTTTGGTGTAAATTTTGATTTTAAGGCATCAAAAGCCAACACAAGTTACTGAAAAGTATTGAAAACCTTGGATTCTTAGAAGGTGATCTCCTGATTCAATTTGTAAAGCAGATGGCATATACAAATATTACAAAGAAAAAGTGCTTTCTGTTATCAAAGAAAAATATAAAAAATATCCTTTCTGAACCGGTATAAAAGTGTTGGCTGCACTATGAAGCCAAATCTGATAATTAAGATGATTAATATGTATATTTCATATAGCCAGGGAAAAAAGTGGGTATACTGCTAAAAATCTATCTATCATCCTTATATGAGTCAATGTTAATTAGGCTGATAGATAATCATAATCTACGCCCAGAGAAAAAAACTAGGTATATTTTACATGTCTGTAGATACCCTTGACGACATCACTGCAGTAATCCCAACCACCGCCATCAAGTCCACTGCTACTGGAACGATCTGCGGGGACGAGCCCCTCCGAGTCGAGCGTTAAGGGTCGAAGGCTCAGGGATCAAAAGCCCCTCATCCCTCCTTGCCGTCCCGGATGATGTCCACGCTGTCATTTACATTTGTTACATCAAGTTTTAAACTATCAACTTAAATAAAATCCTCTCCTGTGCGTATTATTCTTGCAAGGCAATTGTAGATCCACTTCAAAAATCTGTGGTTGCCAAGGTTTGTGGACAATTGTGGGCATCGCACTGCATACACACATTCATCAACATGTTCATCATTCAAGGGGTGAGAATATCATGAAATGAATGAAAGTGAAAAATAAAAGTTTTAAATAAAACAGAAGGAAACAAGAAGCTACTGTAGAATGTAAAAGCATCTCCCTTTGTTACTTTTTCTCCATCTTCAACATGAACAGATTTTCACATTAGATATCTACAGGCAGATAATATACCTATACAACATTAAAAAAACAAAAAAACATTTACACTGTATTTATAAAATATAGACCCTAATTATAAAAAGAAAATATCATACTTTCTCGAGTTAGTTCCCTTCAGAGAAAAGAATGATATGATTCCATGATATGACAAGATAGAAACAGTCAAAGAGATTTATGATCGGTTATTGCTGTGCGGCTCTCTGACTTATTTTTACCAATGTCACTATCTGCACGTTGCATAAAAAGTGGAAAGCAGTGGCAGTTTTAGGCAGTTTATGTCACAAGTCTGACGTCTGTTGTTAAGTAGATGGTGTGGTCATGCCATACCATCACTCAGAACACGATTCTGGCTTGTTCTCCTGTTGCTTCAGCACCTTAGAAAAATTGAGAATCATCATCACTGTGCAATAAGTCAGACTTTAATTTGACTCTTGGTTACTGAGAACACTGCAGAGGCCCGTGTTCCTCTGCTGTAATGACCGGCTATTAAACACAAAAGTCCACAAGGCCGCCCGAAGCCCCGATGATAATCTCCAACACCACATTTACTTTTTAGGTACATCAGTCTTAAAAATATAAAGCAAGAGTCTGTGTGTGTGTGTGTGGGCACCAACAGCAGGAGGCCGGCAGTAGTTGCAGTCAATACTAGAAGTGCAGCCACACAAGAGCAGCGCAGTTACGCTCAGTTCAGCTGGATCTGGCTCGGTGATGTGGAAATCATCTTTCAAGTCCGTTCTTGATTTCAGGTGCGGTCAGACAGTCTATTCGGAATCATCCCATGGTCTCTTTGGTCTGGTTTCATACAACAAGTAGGTGCTGCTCACTTAAAGACAATGTTTGTGCCTTTAAGTAGGACTGGGCATTAAAAAATGCTATTTATTCGTAACAGTTTTTGGTGTAAATTTTGATTTTAAGGCATCAAAAGCCAACACAAGTTACTGAAAAGTATTGAAAACCTTGGATTCTTAGAAGGTGATCTCCTGATTCAATTTGTAAAGCAGATGGCATATACAAATATTACAAAGAAAAAGTGCTTTCTGTTATCAAAGAAAAATATAAAAAATATCCTTTCTGAACCGGTATAAAAGTGTTGGCTGCACTATGAAGCCAAATCTGATAATTAAGATGATTAATATGTATATTTCATATAGCCAGGGAAAAAAGTGGGTATACTGCTAAAAATCTATCTATCATCCTTATATGAGTCAATGTTAATTAGGCTGATAGATAATCATAATCTACGCCCAGAGAAAAAAACTAGGTATATTTTACATGTCTGTAGATACCCTTGACGACATCACTGCAGTAATCCCAACCACCGCCATCAAGTCCACTGCTACTGGAACGATCTGCGGGGACGAGCCCCTCCGAGTCGAGCGTTAAGGGTCGAAGGCTCAGGGATCAAAAGCCCCTCATCCCTCCTTGCCGTCCCGGATGATGTCCACGCTCTGGGCCAACTTCGTGAAGGTGGGCCGCTGGCTTGGGTCGCCGCTCCAGCACTCTGTCATCATCTTCTGAATCTGACGGGAGACAGCAAGCATTAACAAGAGAGAAAACAAACAAAAAAACAAAACGAGAGAGGCATCAGTTACTGCCCTCCACATGATAGGGACTACTAGAGCCAGATTCACAGTCATGGAATAAGCCTGGGTCTTGATTTTCAATGGAAATTCTTTCAATGGAAAATTCTTTAGAATTTTTTTTTTTATATCTGTATTACAATAACAGGATTCTCTGTTCATCTATTCATTGGATAACTTGTTTTAATGACGTCCAATGATTGCTCTTGATGAGTCTTCTGCTTCCCTTTCCATTCATAAAACTCCCCAAACTAGTGAGGTGGTCTCTGAAACCTCTCTAAAAGGAGAGGGGAAACCCGGTTTGGTAGAGTTGTGAGTCCCTGTTACGAGGCTCTGGTTGGGACAAAAATCTGGCTGCAGGCCTAATTCTGGTGTGTCCACAATGACAAAACTAGCAATAGTATTGCATTAGCTTGGGACCAAGCCCTGGGCAAGAGAAAGCTCCCATTAAGTCTGAAGAACAGCCCTGGTCTTAGGTACGCAGCAGGCATAGTTAAGAGTTACTGACCTCCTTTGGGCAGTTGTTGGGGGCCGGCAGCCTGTATCCCTGCTCCAGCAACAGGTCTATCAGGTGGTACACAATCATCTGGCCCTGCTTTTCACTACCCATCTTGTCCATAAACACCTGGAAGAGAAACAGTAGCTTTCGAAAAACAGCTTGGTAAAACAGCCCAAAATTCAGAAGTGTGTCCTGTTTTTGAGTACATGGCACTGGGGAAAAGCAACAGAGAACAGTAGTCAATCAACTGATTTCTTTAATCACTCACATAAAACACTACAAGTTAATTGTACTGGCAATTGCTCACATACCAATTAGTCAATCGGACGGATGAAAAGGGAATAAAGTGTGGTAACGGAGAGACAATAAGACACAGAGATGAAGCGCAATGGAGGGTGACAGAAGAAGAGGGCAGATTGGAGAGTGAGAGAAAGAGAGAAAATAAGAGAGTGCCGTACCGCTGGTGGGCTGCAGTTCTTGTCACTGTGAGTGAAAAGCTCGTAGAGGACCACGCCGAAACTCCACACGTCCGAAGCCACAGAGAACTTGCTCGCCGTCAGTGACTCTGGAGCGTACCTGGAAAACACTACGACTCAGTCTTACATACGCAACGAGGAACACGTCTTTCAAAACACGTCATGTATTCCAGTCCACGCTACAATACAAGCAGACATGCATGGATTTACACTTAGAGAGCCTGGATGTACAGAAACAGAGAATCTGATTTTTGTCCCCATGTGACCCAGATGATCTTATTTTGATTTAAAGCTTGGTCAGACAGGGTTAAAAAAATATTTTCTGCACCTGTAGAAAAACCAGTCAGAGATATTCATACAGAGACAATTTTTTATGTTCGCAGCCAGAAAATGATACTTTCACTTCTCAGAAAGCTCTTCGTCAGCAGTGAAGCATGCAGTATGTCTTCCTCACCAAAAGATGGGGCTTTCCCCAGGCTCTCTGACAGTGTAGTACTCTTTGTCCTGCGGCAGGACCTTGGTCAAGCCAAAGTCTCCTATCTTCACCCTCATCTCGCTCTCCACCAAGATGTTCCTAGTGGCCAGGTCTCTGTGGATGTACCGCTTAGTGGCAAGGTAGTCCATACCCTGGAGGAAAAACACACACAGACGGGTATATATTTATACTTATTTTGTTACTATTTATAATGCACAGAGGTTTCCTCTGGTAAATAACTACCATTGTGGAAAACTACATTTTTTAAAGAATCATTTTGATGGCATTTCTGCTTTATTGGACACAGTACAGTGGGCAGAGACAGGAGAGATGGTTGACATGTGACAAAGGCCCCAGGCCAGATTCATAGGACATCGCAATTACAGGGTATGCGCCTAAAGCCCAGGTCAGACTAGACGATTTTAACACTGATTCTAAGTCTGATTTATATCTGGGCTAGTCAGGGTTGGGGAGGGCACTCAGGCCCGACGGTCGGTGCAGACTATCCTGTAGTGTGAAACGGTCCAAGACTCACCAAGACTGAAATCTGAGAATGACACTGGCAACAGCCAATGGGCGTTTAGACATACCACATAAGGATTCAATTACAAATTAAGTGAAAGAAGTCTCGTACAAAGTTCCTCATCGTTATTATTGTAATGCTGCCTGTCACTTCAAAATACATTTGCAATGTAAATGTAACTGTAGCTTCTGTACCATGAAGCAAGAAACAATAGAATACCTGGACGAATAGGTAAATGTTTTTGAATGGCAGAATCGGGTAGCGTGTGATCCCATCTTTGTCCTGTTGCCTAGTGTGAACATCCTCCTGACCGGACGGCAAGCGTTTCTTCTGAACTGCCCTAGTCGGGAAAGACTTGTAGTCTGACGTAGGCTTCAGCCAACTAAGCCACCAGGATGACCCTTAAATCCTAATTTTTATATTCTTTTTACATTGAACTGCGGCTCCAGGAGGAATTGCTGCAATATATGCAGGGTATACGGCAGGATGGGGCTATATAAAGACTTTAAAGTCCACAACAACTTCCATGTTACCTTGCAAATCTGTGAGGCATAGTGCAGCAGTTTCTTGAAATCAAAGCGGTCCTTGTTCTTGATGAGGTAATCTCTCAGACTGCCGTAGGGGAGGTACTCCATGATCAGCCTTAGGTTCTTTCGCCCTGGAGAAGGAACAAAAAACAGTGAATTCAGGGTGAGTAAAGTACAATATGCAGGAGAGAAATACGAAATGGGTGAGCAGTGCAGAGGCCACAGAGAGGAGATCTGGCCTAGATAAAGTGATTTTGACCCACTAAAAATACAGAGGAGAAAGAACTAAAGAACTGAGTCAGGTTATGCAGGTATAATACATTAAGACAGAGCGAGGACGCAGAGCAGGATATAAAATCCCAAAAACTTATTGTGGTTTTCTGACAATTTGCATTCAGCATATCAATATCAAACAATGTGCTCGTACCAACGCTGTAGCAAACTCCCTTGTATTTGACAATGTTTTCATGCTGGAGGGATTTGAGGATCTCGATTTCCCGCTCAAAGTCCCTGAGGTGCTCTGCTGTGCTGTGCTGTAGTTTCTTCACCGCAACCACCTCCCCTGTGCTGTCCTGCAGGGGGTCGTACCTGCACATCTCCACACTACCAAAGTTTCCCTGGAAGAAATGGAGATAAGAGATATAGATAGAGAGATATAGACACATAGAGAGACAGAGAGAAAGAGAAAGAGAGAGAGAGAGAGAGAGAGAAGAAAACAACCGGTTGATTGAGTATAAACAAGGTAAAACTAATGAGAAAGAGTACTGAATACAAACATATGTGCAAACCCACAGACATAATCCAATGAAAGAGATGAAACAGAAAGTCTGACAAATAGTAAATCCTAGAGAAACTGATAGTTGAAAATGTTAGTATTGTGATAGTGAGATCATTGGCACAGTGAAATAACTGATAAATTACTGTTATTTTATCAATAGAACTTGTTTAACCTGGAAGACCAAATTTTTCTTTTGATGACTGTACACAAGCCACCAGCAAATAAGTCCAACTCTATCTCAAGGACCCAATGCGTTTGACTGTAGCATTTTCTCCATGACTTTTTATAATATATAATATACTTTAAGTCTCACTTTGTCTCTAAAGTGTGTTTATTTGTGTGTGTATGTCTGTATGTGTCTATATCTCTCTGCATGGCTCACTTTGCCCAGCTGCTTGAGAAAGATGAGGTGCCTCTCCTCAAACTGGGCAGGCTCGTGGCTCTCGGAGGCCCATGGGAAGCCGGAGCCTCGTGTCCTGTTGGGCACCATGTCGCTCTCCACCAGCAGCTCATAGTCTGTCACACAACGGGATGCAAAGTTAATATATATATATATATATATATATATATATATATATATATATATACGCATTATGCACAGACGTGATCGGGAAAACAAAAAAAGGAGGGGAAAAAAAGCAGGAAAACCACAATCTCTCTTTAGAAATAAATGAATGGGAAATGAATGTATGTCCAAAAGACCCTAGATGTGTGTGTGTGTGTGTGTGTGTGTGTGTGTGTCTTCTTACCTGGTGTGAAGAGGCTGTTGAGATCTCTGATGACTGCCCTGAAGGAGGGGCGGTGTAAAGGTTCATAGTCCATGCAGCTGTTGATCAGATTGGCCAGCTCGGTCCACTTGGGAGCGGGCAGCTGGTGCCGGTCTACATAGAACAAGTTCTTCTGCAGGAGAAACGGCAAAAGTTACGACCCGCACAAACACCACATTTTCAAAGTGAACCGGCAAACTAAGGTACTGGGGCAGAAGATGCACTTTTTTTTTTTAAATGTATATGGCACTGTAAAGTTTCAAAACTATTATACATATTATGATTTCTGTGACCTTGGAGGAGTCCAGGGTGCTGAGTGGTTTGTCTCCCCCACTGCAGATCTCCCACAGCGTGGTCCCAAAGGCCCACTTGTCCGTGGCCTGGCTCAGGTTGTGGGGGTCTTCGATGCACTCAGGAGGCACCCATGGAATACGCTCCACCAGAACTGAGGGACGGATGTAGGGAGAGAGAGGCACAGAGAGAAGAGGGGGAGACAGAAAGAGAGGGGAGGAAAGAATCGAGTGGATGGGAAGGTGGGATGGAGGAAAGAGAGGAAGGATGAAACAAGAAATGAAGGGTGGGGTTGCAGGGAAGGCAGGCAGATACGGGGTAGGAGTGAGGTGAGTGAAGGGAAGAAAAGGAAAAAGAATATTTTTTTAGGAAAAACAAACAAGTCAACAGCAAGTGGTCATTTCTGCCCAGGTGGTGAGGGTTCATTGATTCATTTGGTTTTGATATATTCGGCAGCACGTTCCCAAATTAACCCCTAACAAGCGCCACATGCTGGGAGAAGCTCAAACGTGAACTCTCAAACTTTGTCCCTGTTGGCTGCTGTACACTCTTTCAGATCATGAGCCAATCAAATCAAAGCATCTCTGTATCTAATAGGCTCCTGATTGGCTGCCTGCCTGGCTTTACACGAAGCGGTAACGTCTAAACTTCTGCAAACCTTTCCTCTTGTTTCTCCCCTGTCTGGATGGTTAACTAGCCTAATGTTACTTCAAACGGTTCAAACTTAATGTTATTCCCATGTGGCAACACATAGTAGGTGTGAGGCCACTAAAAAGGAAAAAATGTTGACCGAGACAAAAAACATCCATTGTATAAGTGTGAGTGCAAGTTTTAAATTAAAACTCTAAATCTACTCACACAGTAGCTGATTCTGTACATGAAATAGCACTGATAATGGGGAGGGTGGCATATTTCTTAATGTGGCCGGTACAAATGATTCTTGGCAGGTAAATTGTGAGCCAAAAAGTTAATTTCTGACATTTTCTGGCAGGTGTAAACACATCAGTCAGAGAAAGCGCTTTTCACACGAGGACAAAAATATGAACTCTTGTTTCTCACCATCCCGGGGCAGCACGGTGATGCTGATGCCAGGGTCACTGAGCTTGATGAAGGGCAGGCTGCCCGTCTTCCGATCCTCCTCTCTGATCAAAAGAACGTTCTTGGCACAAACATTTCCATGAATAAGGTTCTTATCCTCCTGCGTACACACAAGGCAGGGACAGCATAAACAAATTAAAATTAAAATGCAAGAACTCCGAGATTCGATTTTTGAGTCTTGGTTAAAAGGCTCAATCTGTAAATGATGCCCCTTGTTGCAACCCTTTGTCCCCAGCACTCGTTTTTATTTACATAGTTATTAATTGAAGATATTTGTCTTTACCATAAAATTTCTGAACTTTCGATAAAAGGACAGACATTATGCGACAGTATGTGTACAATGTAATAAATAAAAGTTCAATGACAACAAAATCTGACTGTGCAGAACTATGTTCATTTCTGAGCCACAAATCTTTACTAGCGATGGCATTAGTTTGCTAGAATGTAAACAACTATTTAAAAATGTCATTACAAAGTGCAAATAATATCATTTGGATGGAGAGCTTGTAAAACTGTGATGGGCAAGCCGTCTCATTGGTGATTACTACAGCAGAACAAAATGGAGCCAATATCACACTTCATTTTTCTGCCCTACGATACATATTGTCACATTCTTGTATCACGATATATTGAATTTCGATATATTGTCCCATCCTCAGTAAACATGTCATCACTGTCCACCTTTGGGGCATAAAACAAACTCTGAAAACCACTGTTGTAGGTTGTATGGGCTGGTGTGAAATGTGAACAGTATTACATGTCAGCAGTCTTACCAGGTAGTGCATAGCCCAGGCCAGCTGCTTGGCCACTTCTAGTTTCCAGGTGATGTTGACACAACTCTTGTTCTTTTTCAGGTAGGTGTCCAGCGAACCAAATTTACCGTACTCCTGCACCATCATGTCTGACAGGCAGATGAGAGAGAGAGATCATTTATTTATTTGTACCATTATTCATATAGAAAAGCTCATAAAGAAACCTTTGTTATTAAAGTTCCACTCAACCAGTTTGTGGTTCAGTGTATTTCCTGTGGTTCAAGGACACTTTGTCGGCAGTTAGAGAGAGAGAGAGAGAGAGAGAGAGAAAGTTGCTGAAGCAGGAAGAGCACTTTCCCCTCCAATGAATTTCCCCACCCATATTTTTGCATTAGGTCAGGAGATTTGAGCCAATAACTTTAATCTTTTCTTAACTATTAGGCTACCATTGCAACATATGTTACGTTATATGAAGAATGGCAAGAAAGTGTTTGTTATGAACTCCATGACAAGCAATAATAATAGTTGTGAGAGACTGTAAAGATGGAGAATAGGGTATACAACTCAAATGATATCATCAGAAACATGGACTACAATAAATACCCCTCTCCTCTTTCCCTGTGCTCGGAAATGTGGGTAATAGAGGTCCTCAGACACATGTGTGGGCAGGAGCAGGAAGAGTAAATATCAAGACTGTGGTGGCCCAATAGTGACTTGATGATCCCAAGGGCTATGTCCAGTCAGAGTGGGAGTCAGGCCAGAGCAGAGAGCAGGTCAGCAACCTTATTTCCTCTCCATTTATGCTTTCTATGTTCATCCGATGTCCACATAGCAGTTTCTCTCTCTCTCTCTGTCTCTCTCTCTCTCCCCCTCAGCAGGTCAGCAACCTCCTCCCCTCTGTATCGATTTCTCCTGCATGTCTGACTGGCCACCAGATAATACCCTCTCTCTGCATCCCTGTCTATTAAGGCATTCTGTCTTGTCTTTATCACACTGTCCCTCTCATCTACACATAAGCTGTTAAACTATACTTAGTTTAACTACACTACTGGTTCACTCCCCATCTCTTCATTATGATCCATTCCTTTGTGGCCATCACTGGCCAGTCCATGGGACCAAAGTCCACTTGAAAACTTGTAATTTGTCTTGTTAAAAAGTAAAAAAAAAATGTCTATCACCATGGCTAAACTTGTATCGTTGTGTTTACATACACAGTTTGCACGTTTTAAATAACAAGACACAGAAGTTGTAAGTTGTGATTGCTTTGAAACAACTTCTGACTGTCTTGTAGGTACCTTAAAACTTTGCAGAACATTAT
The DNA here is from genome assembly GCF_048128805.1 of Centroberyx gerrardi. NCBI lineage: Eukaryota > Metazoa > Chordata > Actinopteri > Beryciformes > Berycidae > Centroberyx > Centroberyx gerrardi. Next base: position 14,004,575 of record NC_135998.1, on the reverse strand, counting down.
TGCATTTTTAAATCACTAGAACTAGCCAATCAGACATCAGACAGACAGAACGGCTTTTGAAAGGATTTTGGCCCAATACCAGTGTCTTTCTCCCCATACCAATATATCTATATCCTGGAGTGTTCTCACTACTGTATAAAATACTGCCACACACTATGAGCCCTGAACTGTAATTGTACAATAAGTGCATCGAGACTAGAATAGGGTCATTGCAAAGATGGGGGGAGGGAGGGCAGGTAAAGGGTTAAACACAGGATGAATAACTAATGGCTTAAACTGTGACATTAAGGTGGTGTGTGTGTGTGTGTGTGTGTGAGTGTGTGTGTGTCTGTGTGTGTGTGAGTGTGCAGGTGTGTTGTATACTTACTCTCCTCGCCACAAACACACACACCGTAGTTGACGAGTAAGTGCTTGTGGGTGAGCTGGCTCATCATACTGGCTGCTTCAAAGAACGACTGTTCACAGAGAGAAAACAAGAGAGCAGATAGGAAGATGAGACAATGTCTGCTCTAGAAATAATTAATGATCCTTTTTCCAGACAGAGACAGAAAGAGACAGAAAAAAGACAGAAAGAAAGAAAGAAAGAAAGAAAGAAAGAAAGAAACAAACAAACAAACAAACAAACAAAGAAAGAGACACAGACAGAGACAGAAAGGTGAAGGCAGAGAGGAAGAAAGAAAGAAAGAAAGAGAAAAAACTAAAGAAAGAAAAAGAGACAGACAGACAGAAAAGGGAAGAGACAGGAAGAGAGAAACAAAGAAAAACAAAGAAACAAAGAAAGAAGGAAAGAAAAAAACAGACAGAGAAAGAGACAGAAAAAAGACAGACAGAAAGAAAGAAAGAAAGAAACAAACAAAGAAAGAGCTCACTCAAACAGTCAACCTCTCAGTGATTCAACCAACAAGCCAACCTCAGAATAGTTGCGGTGAGCCTTGTCCAGGATCTTGACGATGACGTCTATCTGATGCATCTCTCCGTAGTCTCCCAGCTCCTGCCGCACGCCGCAGAAGATCTTGGTGAACGTTCCCTGGCCCAGACTCTCGTTCTAGAGGGAACAGTAAAATACAGGAGCTTATTCTCGTGTTAAAAGCGTAGTTTTATGTTGGAAATAAGAACCGACCATCCGTTGTGAAAAGACTTTTCTTCTAGAATGCAGTAATACACAGCAGCTTATGCCGGCCACAGACTCCCAAGGCCTTTAAAATTGTTTTTAGAGTGTGAAAAAAAAGAGAGCATTTCATACTGAACGACAAGTATTTACAGAGGTTCCATGCGGTTGGAAACATGTGCACACTAAGCAGTACAGGAAGGAGTACAGATCACACAATAAAATGTCTGCAGGGATTCCTGATGTAGTTTTCAAACATGCACAATTTTGACCAACTCTAAAGAGACCCGAACACAAACATTGTAAGATTCCCATTCTGAAACACTCATTCTGAAATTTTGTTAAGTTTTATTTGAGCATGAAGTTATGATACAATAGTGATTAAATGAGACATCAAGAAAACAAAATTCCCAGGATGATCCCAAAATAGACAATTATGAAGAGCATTTTCTCTGCTCTTTCTGAATCTTAGAGAATGTCCCCTGGCCAGTACTCTCCATACTCTAAACTCCATAAGTAGCATTATCAAAGAACAAGCACAGATCCTGTGCAGACCCACAGTGCGCCCTCTAGAGGCCATCTGACGAAGTGCAGGCTCTGTGCAAACCATCCCTGAGTGAGTGAGTGAGTGAGTGAGTGACTAGCTACGTTTCCATTCAGGTTTTGCGCAAATTCTAAGCGAACTTTTGAAAAGTCGGCAATTTTAAGCGAATAAGTAGGTTTGTGTATGTGGAGTGAGACAAGATCACAATCACAATTTTCCAAGAGTTACTTGCCATAGGAGAAGTAATAATTATTCTGTCATGTAATCTGCTGGTGGCTGTATTTCTTTCTTCCCGGCGGCGACTACTAATTATTATGGGCAATTATAGGGGAAATTCCCATTCAATGACGGCCACCATATATCTGGGAAAAGACACGCACAAAACAATTCTACAATTCTGGGAGGTCACCGTGCAAAGGCATTTTACGGACTGAGAGCCTTTGGGTGCAACAGTTTAGGACGTCCAGAACAACATTTGATCTGCTGTGCAGGGTTATCGGGCCGTTCGTTGGGCCGGTCGGGCCACTGGTTCCGCCTGCGGAACGCATCGCAACAGACTGGACAAGCTGCCAGCTGTGCAGAATACAGGGTTAAGGTAACTCTACATCATTATTAATTCACAAAATACATTTCCAACGCTGTTTTTCGAATAACCTCTTTATCGACAGACAAACAAATCCACCTCAAGCGAACGTAAAAACTTTTTTGTGATATTTGGGGATGTATTTTTTTAAATTTGGTGTTTCCATTCAGCTTATTCCCATTCGAAACTTTAATTTTCGCATAAAATGGCTTGATGGAAACGCCAGTTATGTCTCTCTCTCTGTCTCTCTCTCACTCTCTATCATCAATGTGTGAGTAATTTTGCTCACATGGAGGTGGTGACAAGTCACACACACACACACACACACGCACACACACACACACACACCTAAGAAGCATGTGACATCCAATTGCACATACATTTTGACTCATTTTACATACATTAGTCTTGAAAAGTTTGACTTGTAAATGGAAAATAAGTGTTGTTTTTTTTTTACCTCACTTTACCTCACAAACATTACCAACAGAGCCAAACATCCTACAGCCTCAAAATGCATTTAAAACTCCTGTTTAGTTGTCACATACTGTCAGCCTTTGTATCGACAGCTCAGTCAATCTGAGAGTCAGAAAATGTCTGAACAGTGACATAGAGACATAAATAGAGACAGTGGTGTTTTCAACAGGGAGCACCATACTGCTATCACAAATTGTGTCTCTAATGTATTTTAACTGCAAAAAAAAAAAAAAAAAGAAACTTAAACTTGTCATGCCGTGCACCAAGATACAACATTGATTGCTGAATTCGGTGATATTCCTCCTCCAATTTTCTATCCTTTCGTGTCCATGGTAAACAAGCACAGATCCTGCGCAGACCCTGGTGCAGACCCTGGTGCAGACCCACGGCGCGCCCTCTAGAGTGAGTGACTGACTGAGCGAGTGACCTGAATTTGCCACTTTCTGCCCCTGGCCGCATGGTGCGCCGTGGCAAAAAGAGGACCATATTGAAAATACTCTGGCCAAGATTGCCTATTAGTGCAGGCTGTATGCTACAAATTGCCAAGCAAAGACATTTCAAAAGTGATGAGATGAGACAGTGATATTTTGATGACTGCCCACCTTACATGAACTACAACAGCATATAGAAATAGCTAAAATCCTATGGTGCTTTATGTTTTGTATACACAACACTGTTGAGAGACAATGCCTGGGTAGTTTCTCAGAGTTTTTGACCAAAAATGTATTCTTTAAATTCTATTAATTGGTACAGTACACATCTCAGTAGAGGCTAAGACATACTTCCTTACCTGAAATCAAAGTAATGTGATATGAATGCTAATAAATTGCACTGAGACGGCTCTGACTGCATTGATGACCTTCTGTCTTTAAACAGTCAAGAAGGCACACACCAAAACGCCGACAATGATAATCATGTCCAAACATTTCTTATGATATTTCATAGGCATTCATCGTGAAAAGGTAAATTTGAGCTCCTCTATACAGCTAGTCTATCAGTGTTCTCTGAGTTTTCATTGTCATTGGTGCCATTTCAAAAGCCAAAGGAAAGAGACACTCAAACTCTTGGAGATTTCTCTGAAGTCTTTGTCATTGAGTTCAGATACCAGTATTGAGGATGAGTAAATCCTCAAAAATGTGAATATATCCATGCTGCCATGGCTGTCCAAGCCAGCAGACACAGACTTGCCCTATCTGAGGCCAATAAATCTATGAGCTTCGTGACGTGCCCTCTAACCTCCAGCCCAGAAGCCGAGGTCCCCAGCGCCCACACCTGCCTCCCTTCCGCCAGGACTGGGCTGTGACTCAGCCAGCTAAACCCCATCTGACCCTGTGGCTATGGCTGGTTTAACATTTAACATCAGAGGTATAAGGTCAGGATCTCCGTCTCTAAAGCTGCAGACTAACTCCACGACAAAGTTACAGGAAGTTTTGAAATGCACTTGTTGAATCTGTTGAAGCATGAGGGACAAGGTACTACTAGAATAAAAATCGAACTTGTTTAACTAGTGTGAAGGACCGGTAGTACAATACCTCAGATGTTCAGGTGCTTCCTCAGATGCTTTAGTGAGCTTAAATAACAGAAAATAAGATGAGACTGAAATGGACCAGCGCTGTAGAATGGAGGTGAGATGAAGACATTTGCATACACCACAAATGGACACACACACACACACATACACACATCCAAAGGGATCCCTATTGACGCTGAGCTGTGCTGACCAACTATCATTAATGGACACTGAACGAGTAGCAACTTTCACACCAACTCTGGTCAAGAGTTCTGCTAGGCTGGATCACATTGAGAAGCTTAATAGTATATGGACCATGTAACATATATATATATATATATATATATATATATATATATATATTGTATATATATGGCCTGTGACATGGCCCATCGCTGTGTCTTCAAAAGGAAAGCACCAGTATAATCTGGCTTTAGACTCAGTGCAAACATTGCCTCATACTGATAGAAAGGGACTGGCCATTTTATTAATGCACAGTCTTCAACTACTGTGCCGTTCCAGACTCCATTCTCTCCCATTTTAATCCTAAAGACATCAAAAACAGTTTGCAGAGGTACAGTCACTACTTTAAAAGCATAATCTATCGCCATACCCATTCATCATACCATTCCCAATAAAAAATAAGTGACAAAAAAAAAGAAAAGCATAATCTATCATTGAAAATAAATTAATATTTCAAGCATGACTTGTTTGTTGGTTACGGATATCTTCATTTTGCAAAATCAATGAGCCAAAAAGCACAACTCAACAACAATTTGTGTCTGTACTTTAAAAAGGTCAAGTGTCAACTTATCAAGTGGCAAAGCAACACTGATACAGAGAGAGTGTGTGGAAGTCAGTCCACGCCTCCTGGCATGCGCACTTCAAAGTGTTAACCTCAAAATGTTAAACCTCGGGGCTTGGGCATGGCAAATGACAAAAAAATTATACTCCTCACATTAGAAATCCATAGCAAGCTTTTCCTGACTGAATTAAAATGTGTGCAGTGGATTTTTAACCTGAACAAAATGCACTGGTTTTGGGCTTTGTTAGTTCAGCAGTTAATGATAATGTGCGACTTCTAGCCACAACTAGCTATGAGTCACATAACATTAGCTGACCAGATGCTGTGATTAGCTAGCTAAGAGGCTGAAATTACCATCGGATGATCAAATGATCAGTTAAATGAACCATGCCTGTTCCATACTGGAAATGCAATCAGCTGTTGTCAAGAGCTGAGGACTACCAATATGGCTGTCAGAGGTTGCACCACGTCACTTAAAAGCCCTCGTTAAGTCCCTAGAGTGTCCCCCTTGACCTAAAATAATGACCTTAATTTGTCCCATCACTTGATTTGTCAAGCTCTTGTAAATCCATAACTCTTCTACTCGGGGCATGAAAGGGACACAGAGTCAAGTAGAGGACATGCGACTGCAAGGTAACAAGAAGTTGTGTTTCTTTATCATTCTTTAGGGAGTCTGATTGTGGTGGACCTGTCTGATGTTGTTATGGACTGCTACAAATAAATATATGTATGGGAAGCACTGCATGGTACACTATATAGCAATACAACATACAGAGACTGAAGAAATGGCTTGGCCTTTTCTGCTGAAAGGAAAAGCTAAAGCAAGAAGTCAAAGAAGGATATCTTACGATGACGAGGTCCTCTTTCCGGATCTTGTGGAAGACCATCTGGCTGATGTTGTGTTTGTGGAGTGAGGGAGAAAGAGGAACCTCTGCCCCTTGGCTATTCCTACACACCAGCAGGTTGGACTTATCTAAAGAGAAAGGTAGAGAGGGATTAAGACCCATCACACACAAGCAGTGTTGGGTTATAACACTTCATTCAATGAAACATTACAGTGGTGTTATTACTTTCCTCTGTAACGTATTGTGTAACAAATTAATGATTTGGGTAGTAATACTACAGCTAACACAAAAAAAAGAAGAAAGAGAAATTTCCTCATTAACAGATAAAACCTGGTCAGTGGGTGTGAACTGAGGCATTATATTAAAAATGGGATGGGTGTGTGTGTGTGTGTGTGTGTGTGTGTGTGTGTGTGTGTCTGAGACAGCGAGAGAGAGAGAGAGAGAGAGAGAGAGACAGACAGACAGACAGACAGACAGACAGACAGAGAGAGAGAGAGAGAGAGAGAGAGAGAGGCAGATCCTGACCAAGTACAGACTCAGTGACCACCAACTGACCACCAACAGAAACAGGAAGACACAAAAAGACATGGCTACCCAGAGAGGAGTGAATCTGTGGTCACTGTTGGACAGGAGAGGTTGAGACAGATGCACTTCCTCTTTTCACTCTCACAGAAAAGTTCTCACAGATCAGAGAACTTTTACAGACAGAGTCCCTAACTTCTCATCTCTAGATGAAGAGAATAAACTGAGAATACTGATGGGTGAGTGTGAAGCAGCTCACACTGCTGCCCAGCACGCCTTTATGAGCCACAATGAGTAAAGGAAAAAACAAACAACAAAACCTGTTTACACATTATACGTCAGCATACTCCATTACTACATTACTTTTATTGGATATATTTTATTGTATTTTCTATTATACTATATTACAGTAATGTGTGTGCCCCTTGGCTATTCCTACACACCAGCAGGTTGGACTTATCTAAAGAGAAAGGTAGAGAGGGATTAAGACCCATCACACACAAGCAGTGTTGGGTTATAACACTTCATTCAATGAAACATTACAGTGGTGTTATTACTTTCCTCTGTAACGTATTGTGTAACAAATTAATGATTTGGGTAATAATACTACAGCTAACACAAAAAAAAGAAGAAAGAGAAATGTCCTCATTAACAGATGCAACCTGGTCAGGGGGCGTGAACTGAGGCATTATATTAAAAATGGGATGGGGATGGGGTATGGTATTGTTACCACTAAATTATGGGCAATATGTCAGAATGAGATTACTGAAGAAAGGCATTCTAGTATCTTTAACCACCTTCTTATATTGTTATTGTCTAATGAGGTCTTTCAAAATGTCACAAAAGACTTCTAACATCCAATGTTGTATTTATGTCCTATTTATTGGTCGGTGGTTTGCAAGTTCTCTACATTTTATGTACTTATGTGGACACTGAGGTCCACATACTGTACATGTAGAGCTTTTATGCTTTTGCTTAGCATGTCGTTGCATCATCTTTACACAAGGGGTAGTGCACAACAACAGTCTAAACAGGCGTACAAAAAGCCTGCAACTAATGGATGCTACAGGAGTCCAACAAAAAGTAGTTTCACCATTTTTTGTAATATTTAGTAATATAATAATATTTATTTTTTTGTAATATTCCTCAAACGGAGTCATCACTGGCTCCTTGATTGTTTACGATTCTCCAAAACAGGAAGAAAGGAGCACATATGATTCGACATCTCTCCCTATTCACAGTCAACGAAACACACAGTTCAAATGTTTGGGAGGTGCACCGTGCACATAGCCTACACAGAGAGGCTCTGTGACCTAGGCATACCCAAAACCACCTGTCTGTGGCGCTTATAGAGAATACTGTAAACTGTTGTGTCCTTATGTTCATCTCTGTGTTCACCTGTATGTGTGTGTGTGTGTGTGTGTGTGTGTGTTTGCTCATCTGTGTATCATGGTTTGTATGTGAGCTCTGACCTTTGGTACTGGGTGGGCAGCACTTGGTGAACTGGAATGTGTATCCGTCAGTGCGGAGCGCCTCCTTTTGGTAGCGGTGGAGAAGTTCCCTCAGCGAGCCAAAGCTCTTCTTGGCGCCACTCAGGATGTACTCTCCTGCCTCAGTCTTCACGATCTGACAGTGCTTATAGTCCACCATAGTTTCATACTGAAAATGCAAGAAAAATGATGATGCACTGTGCTGCAACAGTGTTGCTTAATTGATACTGTTTGGCAATAATCAAATAAGTTGCGCTGAAACTGCCTACAATACAATTAGATTGAATACAAAGGACACTCCCTGATGAGTCAGTCAATCTCAGTCAGGACACGTAAAATGGCTAGATAACGTTTAAAAAACTGCACTTTCTATTCATTCTAAATCTGTGTCAATCCTTTGCAATACTGGCACAATTCTGAAAATGCTTTAAGTTAATTAATTGCCATTCATTCAAGTGAAATCACACCATTGTTGTTGCAGCTAACAATCACTTAAATCCGATGTATAAAGCAGTTTTATAATGGAAGACATCCATCCTGGTCACAGTATTACATTGCATATTAGCTGGATTCTACATGTGAAAATCAAAGCTTATTGCTCCCTCTAGTGGTTGATATGATGAGCAACAATTTAGAGGTTCTGGTGTACTTTGAACAGGGAGATACATTTTGTTACCACTCCTAATTCCAAAGTTCCTCCCCTACAACCCCATTTCCCTGTCTTGGAGGTGTGCACACCCCTACGACTACTTGCTTTTTGGCCAACCAGTGAGCAAACACAATTAGCTTGCTTCCTTTACAGAAACACTTTTTGTGACACAAATTTCGAGAAGAAGAACCATCTTCTTCCTTACTGAAAATGCCATTTGAGTGTGTTTATCAATCATGTCAAAGCACTACATTGCATTTACAATATGGTTTGACGACCCTGGTTGTTGGTGGTTGTTGTACATTGTTGTGTGAGTTGATGGATGAGCTAGTTTGGGAGTTGGGAGGGATACAGGTAGTTGTGGGCTAAAGTAGAGTAGGTAGGTGCCAACTAATTAGCAAGGACTGTGCTGAATAAGCATGTCTATTTGTAAAGTCACATGTAAGCAATAAAGGCCTGTACAATTGATTATGAGGCATAAACTTCTGAGAAAACTGCAATTTTGACCAAATTAAGGTGTCTTCTAACCATGACCTGCTCAGAGGTCTGGGTATATTTATGTATCAGAATGCACACTCCCTCGCCCACCATTTATCTCATCCAATGGAGACAGGCACTGCATACCTCTTATTTCATAACTGCATATCTATCAAAATACTGTGAGTGGGTGACTATTTAACTCCTACATTACAGCATACCGTAATCATTAATCATTAATCATCTGGTAATGATAATGTTAGAACTTGATCCGTGGTATGATGCAAATTTTAGTTATCTGGCAACAGAGGATCTGTCCCACCACTGCCTCCTTAACCCCTCCAACACATGAACAGTACTCACCCCCACCACAAAAGACATGAAGTATTTGCTGTAGTCCCTGGGGCTGCAGCGAAGGATGTACAGGCCTTGGTGGTTGCCAGAGCGACGCAGCTTACCAATTGTAAACTCCATTCTGTGATCAAAGAGACACAACAGTTCAGTCCAGTGTGTGTGTGTGTGTGTGTGTCTGAGACAGAGAGAGAGAGAGAGAGAGAGAGAGAGAGAGAGACAGACAGACAGACAGACAGAGAGAGAGAGAGAGAGAGAGAGAGGCAGATCCTGACCAAGTACAGACTCAGTGACCACCAACTGACCACCAACAGAAACAGGAAGACACAAAAAGACATGGCTACCCAGAGAGGAGTGAATCTGTGGTCACTGTTGGACAGGAGAGGTTGAGACAGATGCACTTCCTCTTTTCACTCTCACAGAAAAGTTCTCACAGATCAGAGAACTTTTACAGACAGAGTCCCTAACTTCTCATCTCTAGATGAAGAGAATAAACTGAGAATACTGATGGGTGAGTGTGAAGCAGCTCACACTGCTGCCCAGCACGTCTTTATGAGCCACAATGAGTAAAGGAAAAAACAAACAACAAAACCTGTTTACACATTATACGTCAGCATACTCCATTACTTTTATTTGATATATTTTATTGTATTTTCTATTATACTATATTCTCTATGATATACTCTCATATACTTAATATTAACATCAATCTATTCTGTGTTTTACATATATTGTTATTATTACGATTATTATTACCATTATTCTGTTTATTTAAATTTAGAAATAAAGAGACAGTATGACAGACAGCATGCTTGTGTGAGCATGTGCTTGATTGCTCGAGTTAGTGAGTGAGAGTGAGTGTGAGTGTGAGTGTGTGTGTGTGTGTGCGTGTGTGTGTGCGTTTGTATGATACTTACGACACAGGGCCATGACAGTAACTCTGAATGGCTTCCAGAAGTCTAGGTGGAGCCACCTCTTTACACAGGTAGTGATGGGCATCAGCTACTAGTCTGTAATACCCATCAACCAGTGACACAAATGACAGAGCCTCTGTCAGCGAATGAAACTCCAGTTCCTTTGTAAGAGACAGAGAGTTGGGAGAGGAGACACAGGAAGAGACAAACAGAGTAGAGAGTTCAGCACCTGCTTGTAACTTTAGTTTAAAAAACAACAGCTTATGCATTTATGTATTTATATGTAATTTATTTCATGTAATTTCTGTAATTTAGTGTACATTAGTGCACAATAGAATAATGAAATAGAGGAAAAAAAGCAGAGAGTACACCACTGTCTGGTCACCATCCTGATAAGACAAAATTGAGTATTCATTGAACAGAGTGAAGTTGTTCTTCTTCATGTCCAACACAGATTTGATGCTTAAAGTTCTCTCTCCTAACGGGTGAAGAATTAATCAAGCCAGGCGCTTGAACATTTGGTTTTGTCACAAAGTGTATGGAGCTTGGGGAAAGACTTTTCATCCTGACATCAGAGCATAGCAGAGCAGAGTAAAGCAAAGTACAAAGTAGTGTGGATTATCATGGAGTGGAGTAAAATAAAGAAGAGCAGAGTAAAGTAGAGTAGAGCATGGAGAAGACTGGCGTATGTACTATACCAGGATCTGGTTGTCCTGTCTGGTGAGGGTAACAATGCGACTCTCTACCGAGCCTTCCTTATTGGCCTGTTTGATGCTGATGTCAATCACCTCAGGGAAGTCACAGTACGTCTGTAGCTCCTAGAATAGCAGAATAGTGGGTTAACTTCGTATTAGGTGAAAGGGCTGATTAAACATACACACACACACACACACACTCTGTCACTGGAGCTCCATCTATTGGTACAAACTAAAGTCTGCAGCCAGCCTGGATAGCGTCATACTTCAGCTGTCCGGCCTGATAATGTAGCAATTCATTACCACGGCAACATGACACTATCTCCCCTTTCACACATGCAACCTGTTCCGTAAATTTAACAGCACAGGGGTCATGTGTGAACAGTCGAAATGCTGGCAAATCAGTTCTGGCAATTTCACTGCTCAAGATAGAAGTTACGTATCGACCGATCGATGTGTGAATAATGCCATAACGTTAACGGCATAAGCACGCACAACGTTAGGACGCTCTGACGTTAGGATGCTCTGTTGTCGAACTGTGAGCCAATCCAAAGAGATTTTGTCTGGCGTCTTGACCCACCATGTTTTAAAACTGCAGTGGCTCCAGCGCAAGGTTAAACATAATTTCCGGGAAATGACAACAGAGGAATTTAACAGTATTGCCAGCGATGTGTGAATGGTAGCATTACGTTAAAAAAGCGGAAAGGCATGTCTTTGTGTGATTCATGTGTGAAAGGGGCTTATCTCCTAGACTGGTCCTCACCTCCTCTGCTGCCTCCACCTCTTTCCCTTTAGACCACTGGATGCCCTTGTTTCCCATGACAACAATGGTAACCTCTTGTGCCGAGAGGTCGGTGACCTGGAAGTGCTCAGAGTAGAGAGAGGGCAGCAGCGACTCCAGGCTCATCAGGTATTTGAGCTTGAGGTCGTGCACCGTGGCCTTGCATTCACTGAACTGCTGGATGAACTTTCTGAAGCGATGGCGGATCCGCTTACGGGTCACAATGTTGTACTCCTGGATGCGGGTCCGCATGCCTCTCGGCAGGAAGGACTTGTAGCTAAAAGTAGGGTGGGGGGCGGTTGGAGGGTTGGAGAGTAGAGATGGCAGTTGAGCGTAAGAAAGAGAGGAGGGAAGGGAGAGAGAAAAACGACAAGAGACGGACAGAGAAGGGAGGGGTATGTGGAAGAGGGAAGATGGTAAAAAGAGAAAGCAGCATTGCCTTGAGCCAGTTCAAGCAGCGGTCATGCTGAGACCACCACAGTGAATAAACATCACAAAATGTACTATTGAAGATGTACTGTACAGCCAGTCATAATATTAATATGTATAAGGAGAGGGGGGACAGGAGGAATTGGACAATGAACCTTTCAAGTAAGGATACAGTTCATTAGTATGGTCCTATAAAAATAGCTGGCTGGCTCAGATTTCATTCACGACATTATCTCACACACACACACACACTGATGAGATGATTCATTCAGTTGTAGGGACACACATAATGAAATGATCTTTATGCTTCCTGTGTCCTGAGGAGTCTGTCACGCTGGTCTGAAATGCTGAATTACCTACAAGCTGTACTACACAAGCTGTACTACACACCAGTGTAACAGCTAGCATGTCACGTTATCTAGGTCAATGGTTCTCAACCTGGGGTCGGGACCCCCAGGGGGGTCGCAAGATAATTTTGGGGGGTTGCGAGATTATTTATAGGATAGGATAAAAACATATTTCCTCTATACAGTGCCTGCTTTTTCAGATTTTTCTTTAATTTTCTTAAATTTTTTTGTGAAATACTGAATTATATTAATCCTCCGGGCCTCCTCTGATAATTAATCAAATGAAACAAATTTGGGAAAATCATTCTTTGGTTGAACTGTTCATCACTCTGTATATGCAGCCTGTGACGGGGTTGTGAGTAGGGGTAACAAGCCAAAAAGGTTGAGAACCAAGGATCTAGGTAACAGTGCGTGCAGCATGCACATTTGCATTTAGCTCCCCATTTATGAATGCTTGCTTATGTGTGTCTCATGCAAATGTGGTTTCATGTCTGTACAGAATTTTTTTTTTGTGTGTGTGTGTGTGTGTGGTTTATCCTACCTGGTATCATTGTAGATGGTCACAGGTGACTGCTTGCTCTCCTTGGCCAGCCTCATCATGTCAAGCACAGCCATGCCCAGACACTCCTCCTGCACCTCATGGCTCACCGGGATATGAACCCAGCCATTCAGAAAGTCACTGCGCCACTGAAGGAGGGGAAAATGAGAGGCAAAAGAGAATGAAATGCATGATATCAGTGAAGGAATGGGGTAGGAGAAAAAAAAAGAGAGAGAAGGGACGGGATGGGTGAGGAGGAATACTGCAGGAAGAGATGGTAGAAGAGAGTGAAATATGGAGGGAGAAGGGTAAATAGGTACCAAATACCTTAACAAGAGAGACCTAGGCTTAATCCATGTGTGTGAAAATGGCTCTAAATATATGATGCTAAATGTTAGTCAAAATGTGAGTCACTCATTTAGAAACAAGACAAGACATATTCATACAAATTTAAACAAACAAGTTAAATAGAGATGACCCACCTTTTTAAGTTGATATAAATCTTTATTAACTAAATTAATATTATGCATTAAGTAATATCCGACTGATTCATGTTGGAAAATGTAGGCTCTTTCTAAGTAAACAAAACAAATATATGCTATTATCAATATGTATGATTTAAATAAGTGATTGTTCAATTCAGGGTGATAACTGACAGGCACTTGTATGTAACGATCATAGGTCAACCTGTTGACACCCAGAGCCTGTTGTGTCAATGTGGTAGTGGAGATACAGACAAAGCAGTCCAGATGTTCAGGGTTCACACAAACATGTGAAAAAAAACCCTGAAAAAGCATAAACGTACTGTTCAACACAGACATGCACGCACAAAAACACATATATGCATGCACACATACACACACACACACACACTGTGTGAAGAACCCTCGAGTACCCTTGTTCCCCCTTTGCGCCTCTCACACATTCTCTCACTACACCGCTTCCTGTTTTCTCAATATATTCAAAAGAATGACTGACACACAGACAGACAGACAGACAGACAGACAGACAGGCAGGCAGGCAGGCAGGCAGACAGATGGGTGGGGATTGGGGAAGTGTGTGGGTGGGTGGTGGTTGTGGTGGAGAGGGTGGAGGGGGTGGGGTCCAAGATTGTCCTTCAACAAACATGAAAACAAACAACTTACCCGTTTTAAGGGAACCAATCTCTTTGTCAAATTTCCACAAACTGACCACTGTTGGAACTACATACACAAAGTGTGTGCGTGGCAGATTATCCAGCTATAGTGAATCTATGGCTTCACTGATTGGCTGATTAGCATGGAGAAGAGCACTCCTCCAAATAGCTTTTGTTAGATTCTGGAGGGTTAGCTGGAGGTCTACAGGGACTTTAATTTGAATGACCCGAGAATCCTACTGTGGCGTTATTGGTGGTACTGTGGCACAAAAACCAAAGCCAGTGCAAACCTCAGGAAAATTGGTGGCTTTGAAAAAACAAACAAAAACCGACCCGCTAAATATTGGCCAATATCTTGTTCATTTGCATTACCAATATTGTATTATAACGCCATTTCAACTCTCTTCTAATAACCTTTAACACAAATACAGAACTGGAATGAATAGAATGGCCATACCTAATCAAATCAGTACTCTTAAATGGCCATTTGACTAGTACACCTCAAGATGGCTGCCACAGAATGTTAAGGCTATCATGGATATCAGCATTGGTTCAGTGCATGAGATTCATCATGTGTTGCTATGGTGATGGCATCATTTAGCTTAACATTCTGATGGCAGCCATGCCACAAAATAACAAATGCAGTAAATCAGAAAAACTTAACGTGATACTTAATACATAATACAGCAGCATAAACAAGCAAGAACTAATGCCAAAATACCAAATACCTTATACGGCAATAAATAATTGGCTTAATGTTGATATGTGGCCAGAAATAGAGCTTAAGCCACAGACACTAACCTGGGAAAACTGGTATGCCATGGTACAATCATCCATCACAGGGCTTTCCATGCCCTTAGACACACCATAGCGATGGGCATAGGACGAACTCCCACTGTTATACCAGCCAGGGAAATGGTACCTAGAGAGAACAAGAGAGAATACAAAAGAAGATCGAGTGAGGGAGAGACAAAGAGAAACGCTGAATGAATGAACAAACAAAGAATGAAAGCCTAAAAGAATACATGAAACTCCAAAGCAGAATAAAAGAATGAACAAGCTAAAAATGAAAAGACTAATGAACAGAAGAGTGAAAGAATGGCTGAAGACATATTACAAATATCACTTCCTACCTGACTCTGAAGAGCAGGCACTCACTGGCTGACTGGTCCAGTTTAAAGACATGATTAGGTGGGAACCACATGCGGTCGCTCTCTCTCATCAGACCAAACAGGCTGCAGTACATTGGAGAAATCCCTGGGAAGAGAAAGAAATCAAAGATGCGTTCCAACTCCACTAAAAGGTACCATGAAACATTGTTCCCTGTACTTTATGAAAAATGGAATTTGTTGATATACTAACTCCTGTGGTGACTCAACTTGTAATTTGTAGATTGCCATACCCATAATCAAAATAAAGAATTCCCACTTGCATATTATTATTGTTTTAATAGTTGAGCCTAAAATAAAGAACCACGTTTTACTACTTTTTAGAGCTTTAACAACACACTCACACACAGTGCCCAATTGCTAAATATGAACTGCTTGCTGGAAAAATGCTAGAAGTAATTGGAACTAAAGAATGACAAAGTGCCAATGTGTACACGCAAAGCAACACATGAACGTGCCCGTGCTCGTGTGGTGGTAACACAGAGGTGGTGAGACATTCCTGTCGACTGCAAGCAGCTGTGCCTTGACAGCGAAACATGAAGAAACGGACTGCTGCAAAGGTTTTAAATTTTTCTTCCGCCCAGGGATCAAATGATAGATTTAGTCTCTCGTCCTGAGATCCAGACTCATCAATACATGGCAATTTTAATATTCTAATGTCTTGTATTCTCTACTCTTATTGTCTTATCCTTTGTGAAGCACTTTGTAACTTTGTTTTTAAAAGTGCTATATCAATAAATCTATCATTATTATTAATATCATTATTATTAATTGGAGACCCACCAGAAATAGGCGGGTGCACTATTGTGTGTCTTGGCACATAATTTGACAAGAAAGGTTCTAATTATTGTAGGACATATATAACTGTATGAGCTGCATCACCTTCACTCCATGGAAATAGCCCTGTTTGAATATGATCTCAGTTGGGTCTAACAGCTGTACTTAATTTGCAAATCTTAAGCAGTGTAAGGACAGTAATATAGTGTGGTGCATGCAGCGGCTGTTGAAGAGGCCACAGCACAATGTTCATGATGAGAAAGGCCTACCAGACTTGGACTAATTAGGATTCCTGATTAGTCCGTATTGCCATGTCATTTCTCAATGGTATATTTCCGTAAAATTACTTGACTGACACACTAAAGGATAAAGGTTACCTGCTCAAGGTGTCCAAAAAAGCATAGCTGTCACCATGATGACTAGTATTTATAATGATCTGCCTTGTGATTGTGTCCGTTTTGCAAGTTCTCGTGTTTAAAATACCTGCTAAGAAGGCCTTCCAAGAGTGAGTTTTGAATCAAAAGCACCAAGAAGGGTCTATAGGCCTATGTTTTACAGTACTTATCAACCATTCCCAAAGCTCCTCAATCTGTCAACACAAACAGTAACAAAATAATAATAATATAGCAGTAAGGTGTTTTTAAAAATAAAACTCTAGCAGGCCAAGTGGGTCATCAGCAGACAGGAAATGTCATCACAGAGCAAGAAGCCACCACAAGAGTTAAGCAATGATATAAGCACAAGAGAGCTGTGTAGGGAGGAAGTGTGCTCAACCACAACAGGGAAGTCAAGGTTTGTATTTATCAAGTTTCTCAGTGAAACAGTCCCGATCAAGGATTGCTGAGCAGATACTACACTTCTTTACACAATCTTATCCATAATGCCCCTAAAAGTCAAAACATGTGATTCACCATCGGCACGCCTTTTCACACAGAGCTCCTTAAGGCTCAGCGTGATTTTCATATCAATGGAAAACAAAGAGAATACCAAAAGGAACCCCCAAACACAATGTCCTTGTGCTCAGATGTTATAATGTAATCATGGCTCTAACTTCTGTTGAACAGTGTTGAACTGTAAGGAAATACAATATTTTATTATTTATATATATATAATAACTATACTATTAACTATAATTACTATAATAAAGAGTAAGGCTATTCTTTGCCTTCTAAACAGCTTCAGTTCTCCTGGGAGTGCCCTGAACTGTGTGGTGGGGGATTTTGGACCATTCTTCAAGAAGGAAAGCCTCTTGTTCTTTGAGAGATGAAGCAGGAGGAAATCCTCTAACCTCCTCCTCCACAGGTTCAGTGACATTTAGATCTGGTGATTGAGGTCATGCAAAACATTTGAGTTCTTCCTGGTGGTGATTCACAAAAAGATCGTAATCAAATAAGAGTTCAGTCTGCCAACTCACTGACAAAAACGGGGCAGCCAAAATAAATACAATACTTTGAGCCGTAATGCTGTAACAGGATATTATGAATTTTGCAAAATTGCTATGCTTCTGTTGAGGATTGAAGTAAGCCTAATAAAGTGAGTACCTTTGCTGTCACCGTTTGTAAGACTAAGCAGGTTCTTCTACCCATGTACTGCTTAAGATAGACAAAATAAAAACCTGGGTTGCTCTATTTTCATGCTAGCGATTATCCAGTGATGCTTTTTACCCCTCCACCAACTGTAGGTGTAACAAAATTGACTTTTGGGTACGTGTCGTTTCAATATGATTGTTAAACAGTTGAAAGACATTTCCTTGTCTCCTGTGGCTGTCATTTATTTAAATCTGCGCCCAAACTTTTTCTGCTCCTCCATGGCATCTATTTATATAACATTATATGTATTTTATGACATCCAGATACCAGATTCCTCTTGTTGATGCACACTGAATATTCCTGCTATTCCTGCTTTATTTTATTACTACTTGATGTTTGGGTGGGAGTATATTGGGTTGGGGCAGGTTTGGGGATTTGTTTGTGTTTCTACGTTTGATTGTGTACAGTATGTGTTTCCTATGTTTTTATGCTGCATCTGTATTGCCCTTCGGGGACAATAAAGATTAATTGAATTGAATTGAATTGAATTGAATTCCTGACCATTTCCAAATTTAGGCTGAAATATCTGATAGCAACAATTAGATTTTTGTGGGTCTACACCTATCACATATTAAATCCAAATGTGTGTGTGTGTGTGTGTGTGTGTGTGTGTGTGTGTGTTATCACGACAAGATAAGTCACACACAAGTGGCATGTGTAACAAAAACAAACAAAACAATACTGTATACAATCTAATCACTCACACGATAGTTAATCCATTGTGGTAAAAGCATAACAGGGAGAATGGGAGAGTAGGAGGTGGAAAGAATGTAGAAAGTAAAGAGGAAAGTGAAACGAAGAAGAGAGGGGGAAATACATAGTGAAGCAGTCAAGAGAAAGAAAGCGAGGGGAATGTAGAAAGCGGAAGATGAGTGAAACGAAGAGAGAGGGGTTACTTCTTCTTATCTGCACAAGAGGGAACGGAGCAAGGGAGTGTGGCAGAGAGAGATAGAGCTAAGGCGGAGGGGAAAACAGACACAACAGTCAACAACTTCCTGATATAAGGTTGCTGGAGAGAGAGGGAGAAAGAGAGAAAAAACAGGCTGAGCATGGTAGTTAACACCGAGCTTGTGACTCTGGCTTCAACAAGCCACATGAAAGATAAACTGGAAATCCTTGCAACGAATTAAAGCTGGAGCAATTAAACCTAAAGAGATAAAGAAAATAACCTAAAACTAAAACACACACTCACTAAGGATTCTTCTTGACCATTAAAGGTGCTACACGTAGCATTTTAACATCAATAAATCATTACCACATTGATTTTGATACATTATCATAATTATGATAAACAAGACGATCTCTGAAAAGATAAGCAAATCTGCTGTATTGCTTTTTCTCACAAAACAGGAAGAGCGCCGTTCTTCCAGCGCTTCACCAGCTAAAGCTTTCTTGCAATGGCAGATGATGGAACGAGTGAAAGGCCGCCAGGAAGCAACAGGATTTAAGGGTTGTTTTAATGTGGTCATATTTATGAGAAACACTAGCACTAACAATACCACTCGGGTGAGACAGAGGCTACCAACCATCTTGATAGCCTACTGTATGTATTCAATGTTTGCCAAGAAATTGATTCCTGATTGATTATATATTTTAGTGTAGATACGACTAATACTGGGCAAAAACAAAGCTGAAGTGGCCCAGTGAGATACAAAATGAAAAGCAAGTGTCCTGCAAAGAAATGAAAATGATATTTAATGAAGTGTAAGCACACACAATAACTGAAACAGCTTACAAGCCGTGGTACATCTCAAAAATAAGGTCTCAAAAATACGGGCACAGAGTAACGTAACGTCTTTCAACCAGAACAGGTCTTCCTCAGGCAAACCGAGTGCATGAGCCCCACCTAAGATGTAGGGAGAAACAGTGGTAAGACATGTTCTGGCAGGTACATAAAAAGTCATGTACCATGCCAGTTACCGCGTGTAATATTACACTTCATTAAATATCATTTCTATCAATGTAGAAAGCAGGAGGATGCTCTCTTTTCATTTCATTATATATTTTAGTAAAACAGTGGATGCACAAGCCTAGACAACATTGCGTAAAAAGAGGTCGATGTACAAAACATGCTTGCCTCTCAATTAAATTCTTTAAATGTGATTTAAAGGATCAGGGATAAAATAACTCCATGAGGCCAAAACCTGTTAATAATAAGACTCTACTACAACGAATATTTTTCTGTCGATATCATAATCTGATTACACAAATCCGTCAGGTGTCGGACTGTAGCGTCGGAGAGCGCACACAATGCACAATCATCAGGATACAGACATGCGGTCAGCAGGGTGAGACAGCCTTGCGCTAACTGTGACCAGCATTTTCCACACATTTACCAGATGTACCTTGAGAAAAGTGTACATTTACCAACTGCACCATTTCCCCACATTTACAATAACATAAAAAGCTTGTGAATTTAAAAGAAATATATTAAGCTTCTGAATTATTACTACTCACGCAGGGTGTCTGAATAAGCTCCACTGGCCTTGTGTATGCTCCAAAAGGTTGTTGAAACTACAGTAAATCTTAAATACTCCTCATAAAACTTTTAGCAGGCTATTTGGCAGGTTTCCGTGATCCGCCAGACTACTATAAGCCTACCCGGCCTACTAAAATCTAGTCTACAATTGAGTGGTCTATAAGTACACTGCCTGTTGACTGCAGTCTGCCACACAGACAAGAATCACAAAGGTAATCATAATCCAGCCAGTAGCCCAAACATACACACAGGATCAAAACTACAAGGCTTTCATAGATTTACTGGATTGACACTTATGCCTCTGGAGTTGCAGAATATTTCAGAATCAGAAATCAGAATCAGAATCAGAAATACTTTATTGATCCCCGAGGGGAAATTGGGTTTCGTTGCAGTTGCTCACAGAAATATATATAGGCATAGAGAAATTATAAGAAAAATAGAAATAAGAAAATAAATATAAAAATATGTAGAATATGTGCATTATACTACAATAAAATAGAAATATGTAAAGTACCGTATTTGCATTACAAAAATATGTGCAAATAAAAATAAGTAAAGTATGTGCATTATACTACAATATATAACAACAATAATATAGAAATAAGAAAAATAAGAAATTTGTGGGTGGGTGTGGGGGAGGAGGAGTAGGAAGAAATTTCCTATTATTTCCTATTTTAAAATGTGTGGAGGATGTGTGTGTGTGTGTGTGTGTGTGTGGGTACACATGAGAACCAAAAACCTCTCGTGACTCACCACATGCTTTCGCTGCATCGACGCACAGCTCCTCTACCACGTAGTCCCCGGGTGGGTAGGTGAGCTCACTTTCTGAAATGTTAACCCCTACTCCATCACTCCCCAGGTAGTAAAGGTGCACGGCCAGACAGGTGGCAGCCATTTCCCGTTTGGAGTCAAGTCCATGGGCGGTGTCAAGGTGAGGGAGGCGGCCATTGTGACGTGCTGAGGGACAGGAAGCGGGCAAGTCCATGTCCATCAGTGTAACACAGACCATGTGCAGCTCAGGACAAACATCGACCTGTCAGGAGAGAGAGAGAGAAAGAAAGAGAAACACTTAAAAAGCCATATCTCGTATCTGAGAATCAGTTAGACATTTAAGTCAGTATCATCGCAAACGTGGGATGAATATTTTCAAACTTGCGTACCTTTCCAAGAACAGGCTAGGGATATAACGGTATGAAATTTCACAGTAAGGTATCTACCAAAATACCACGGTATACGGTATTTCACAGTATTAATTTTTTCCCCCTTTTAATTAAACGTACTATGGCAAGTAAGTATTTTGCTTTGAAGAAAAATATTGCTTTATTGAACTGAAACGTGTGCGTGCCTGTGCGTGTGTGCGTGTGTCTGTGTGTATTTAACTGAAACTCTCATGCATTAGCATTGTAACATTTACATAAAAATATTTAACGCAAGGGTCCTCCTTAGTGAGATAACGTTAATGTTCTAGCACCCTGTAGTGCAACATCAGATAGTTTATTTTGCATTAAAGACAATACACACAACAATCTTGTAATCTAGTGCAGTTTAATAATGTATATTAAATTACAAAGTCCACTGTTGCAATTCAATATTGCTAGCAACTTGAAATGTGATGTTTCATTTTTTCCCCTGGCTGTCACGAGCGGAGCTGGGGATAGGTAACCCTCCATTGTAGTGGCGTGCGGCGCTGCATGGTGCTCAGAGTAATCTCAGTCAGCGGCTCTTCTGCGTCTCTCCCTCTCCTCTCGCGCCGTGCGCACGCAGGCAGGAGTGAGAGTGAGTTACTATGCTTACGGGGACGCTCTGTGTCTGTCGCTCTGAAACTTTCTCACGATTCCCAATAATAGGTTTTTAGGTTAGTATGCCTATGCAAAATAATGAATGTAAGCACCTCAATGCTGAAATCTAGTAATATAACATAATTTAACATTTTTGGTTAACATTATACAGGGTTGCTGTTTCTTGACTTAATCCAAGAGGTTAGGTGGTGTAGAAATGCAGGAAATTTGTTTTAAATTACTATTTAAAACCCCCCCGGAAACAAATCTCACTCCAAACTGAAGTCAAAACTTGGCTGCCCTGGAAAAACTCTCCTGTGTATGTCTCTTGGTAGGTAATCTCATTCTAAAAATATAAATTTTGAATGATCTTTTGTTTCCAGATACACTGTATGCAACTGACTCCCCCTCAATTGTTCAAACTGACGCCCCAACAGTTGCCACTCATCTTGATGAGCTGTCTACCTTGAAAAGTCATCCAGCTTGAGGCTGAGGTAACAGCTTTTCTTAAGACCACAATAGGTGTTGAAGAAGCAGACAATGAATGCAGGCAATCAGCAATAAAAAAAAAAAAGCAATGCCAATGTTCACCTGTGTTTTTGAACAGGTCTTGTCTGCCACATGTTTAGCTTCACTGTTCTTTTACAACCCAGCTGCCTACAGCAAAAAGTATAAACCCCAAAACAGCTTTGAAAAGCCAATTTCAGGCAAAAGGGGGGATTTAGGCATGTTCACAGAGGGTCACAGACAGACTGATAATGTATAATATATTATTCATTGTTATTTATATGTCAAAACAGTTGCATATTGTAGCTTTGCAACTTAACATAGACAGCTGGCCAAATCAAATTGTATCTAGTGAGACTTTTTGATTGATTTCCAACGGGAAATTGTCTTTTTGTTTTCTTTCCTCCACAGGGCAGGTACAGAACAGCCCCCCTGGAGGGATTCATTGTCTTGATCAAGGACACTTCAGCTGGGCAGATGCTTGCCAATATGGGGACTTGACCTCGGGTCCTCTGGCTGCAACCACTGGTTTCAATATTTGTGAAAATATTTCTCTACCGCATGAATACATCCAAATTTCAGTAGCTTGTTTCCCATATGAACTTATGGTTGCATATAGGAATAATATCTTCTCAATTATTGAAAAATGTTATTCTTCCTCTTCCAGTAATCACGAATATATTCATTAATGTGACTTTACTTGTTTGCTCTACAAGTTACTAAAGGTGGAAAATGAATATCGACTGAATATCCAATATCAAGCTAACTTCCTACGTCCACTCATACTCCAATCACAAGTTCACGCCATTCTCTCTGGGTTGTCGAAAGGCATTCTGGGAAATGTAGGAAATTACTAACTGAAGTAGAAGCAGACAAGGCAGGTTGAGGGAAAGTGAGTACAACAAAAAGGTAAATTATAACACTTCATCACAAAGTATGTGAGGGTGGAATTTTACTTTAAGTTTGGGGAATAATAAAACATTTTTTAATTCTAAGAGGCTAATGTTATGATACTGAAAGACAGCTACCCCACCGGAGCGTATGGACATAGTAGAGTGGATCTATCCTTCTTGACACTACACTGGTAAATTAAGTGGTTATCCTGATTATTCCAGGACTATAGTAACTTCAACTACTGCAGCAGTTGATGCTGCACACCTAGCTAGGTGTTGAGAGCTAACATGTTGAGAAATCTAATCAGATATGTTTAGAAAACAAGTTCTTAGCTATCCAACAAAGTCTCGATGCAACCTCCAGATTTTATCATTTTTTTCCACAAAATCCTGCTTTTCATGCCGTTGCTACTGCCATTACCCTGGTACTCAGGGTGTAGAACATGGGTAGGGTGGGAGATCCTATCCTCTGGTAGGAGCTTCATAGCCCACAGCGTACGCTCAACAGGTACTCCTTTGTACCTTTATTTTTGATGATGACTTTTGATGATATAAGCACATTTATTTTAAATCAACGAGAAATCCATCTGACAGAGGTGACGGAAAGTGGAGGAGTCCTCTGCGTCACAGCTGACCAGGTGGTTTCCTGATCTTATTGTTTTAAAGATTTCTGGTATGGTGTTCATGCTCCTCTTTCAGCTGATACTAACATTTTAGGAAGAGGTTTTTAACATTTTTAAACCAATTTGAAATTGTGATTTCTAGTCTGAGGACAAGTGGTTTTACAGGTACTGGGATAACACATAATCACATAATTTACCAAAAATATTAAATATTATAAAATGAATGGTGGACTTGTGTAAAAGCCATTCAGATGATTCTCTCTGATGAGTTTTAACGTTAGAATTGTATTAATTTTAAACAAGAGCAGAACTTTAATTTGTGGGGCATGTTTGTCCCAGGTCTCAAGAAGTGATATGGGATCAGTTATCAAGTCCCAATATATTTTTCATGTCAGTTGATCCATTCTGGCCGATCGTATGACATAACAAACATCTAAGTGACAAGTGTAAGTGTGGTTGCGTTTTTGTTTAGGTTTTCAGACAGCATTGCTTAAATTCTTGCCACGCCTACGAACCCTTTGCAGGCTTATTATCATTCTCAAAAGCCTCTTCAATACTCAAGTTCACGTTCACTTTATTTAAAAAGCACACTTAAAAAAAACAAGTATCGACCAAGGTGCTGTAGAAGTAGGCTATACACAAAACACAAAGAGAGAAAAAATCCCATCCTTCCCTTTTTTATTCATAAGTCTCCTTTACTCTGCATCCTTGCTTGCTTTCTCATCTTTGCCAGCATCCATCAAATAATGATCTGATTCTATTGTCGGTATCCAAAATAAAATGGACCATAAACTGGGGCAGACTAACAGACTAGCAAATTTCTCAACCTTTTAGATACACGTCTGTTTCCTGAGGCAGGGCGACACATCATCCCCTATTTATTTTGGGATGATCAAATAATCTAAAATGGGCTGGCTTTGTGGTCAATCAGAAATGGTTCAGAGAAGGTGTGTGCCAAGTATCGGTTACGGATTATGAGGAGGATTATGAATGAGCAGAGAAAACCCTGATTTTGGATTCTCTTAGGGGAAAGTGTCAGAAACAAACCATCATATAAAAAATAATTTTTCCTCAGTCGCCAAAATGTTTAAATGGAGACAGTATGAAGAGCCCAACTTGTCTGAAGGCTATTGCTATATGGTTCACTTATCAGTACATGGATCCAGCAAATGCGTTCAATTGCAAGTTAAATTCAGGCCTGTAAAATATTTGCAATCCCTGAGCTGTCAATGGTTCAGGATCAATATTGTTTTTGGTCCTAATAGAAAGAAGTGTAAGAAGAACACACAAAAGAATGGAAGAAATCAGTCAGGCTCTCAGCTCTCCAGCTCAGTGAAATGTGGAGTTCATTTGTTCATAAGGAAGTTGAAAATTGGGTCAAACCGTCAAGTCTCAAAGACCAAATGTGATTACCCTTAGTGATTTCTATTGCTGTACTAGACGTCGTAGGCAGCCAGCAATACATAAAGATAAAGGTAGGAAAGTACTTGGATATTTCCAGTCCGCATGGCAGTGTGTATCTGAGCTGGCATAACAGTAAACAGCAGGGGCTGCTTTGCTTACAGCAGTCTGTTATGAAGAATGAAATGTTTTATACTGAAACGTACAAAAAAAAAAAATATATCAAGATTAGGTTAAATTAAATTGATTGTGAAATATGGAAAATGCAGATGAACAGCACATTTCACCAGTTTGCTCAGTCTAGTTTGCACTTCAGCCTAAATAGTTTTATTTGAATCTACCTGCAAGCAAATTCTCACAATTACACACAATCAAGAGTATATATTTTTAGACTGGTACATTTTTGGAGATTAGAGCCATTGGGTTGGTTGGTTCAGACCTCAGAGAGTCAGATAACTGAAGTTCTACTGTCCAGTATCCTCTTGCACACCCATCTATACTACATGGGGCTATTCAGTCACTCAGGTGGTGCACTTAAGGATCAGTGTTGTTAATATAATCTTATCATCAATTATTTTTATGATTACTTATCCTGACATAGCCTGGTTCCCGACTCCTGAATCGCGACCCACCCACTCTTCAGATTTGTCGAGTGATTCAGGGTCTGGTGTTGCTCTATTCAACGGCGATTTCTCGATCGGAAAAACGATCAGACCAATCAGCGCCTGTGTGGGTGGGACTAAAGTTTGAACCGTTTGTGCAACGGGTTTTTCATTGGCGTTTCGGCAGAATAATATTTGTTGAAATCATTCCTTAACCAACATATTGTCTTTACAAAGATGATATTTTTGTCAAAAACGACCGACATTCTTGGTAAAGTTAGTAAATACGCCCAGCATCAGTGTAATTGAAAATAACGTCAGAGCGGCCGGATACGTCAGTCACTAGTGATTGGTTCGGGGAAAATCAAACCCCCCACACAGAAAACGGCTAACAAGGAGGAAATGTCAGACTGAATAATGAAGTGGTAATGAAATGGCCATTCAGTCTGAATATCAGGCTAATCCTGACACATATGACAACTCATCACACGACTGCACTACTCTCAGCATTCCTTGACTCTGGACAATATGTGGACACATTTCTGCACATCTCTGCACATGAGACGGTACGAATTACACTTTACCTGCTACAGCTTCTGATAATATGGTGATACTGTGAACAGATGATAATGCACATGTGTTTTTGCACACTGCCATTTCTCTGTACATATGGTACCTCTGTCCTGGAGCTTTGTAACATGGGACAGCTGGTAATGTACATATATGAAAGGCACATTCTGTAAAAATGCTACCTAGGCTATATCTGTTCAGTGAATATATTTGATAAAGTTTGTAGTTTTTATAGCGCTAGTCTGCAAGCCAAAACATTTTACGTACATACTGTATATATGGCCTTCTAGACTTCTTAATGTCAATGTACATTTGCAGACCATGTACATCACTGTAAATTAATATAGCCTACTCCACTTATAAAGGGTTATCCATACTTAGCCTATATTTACAGTATATAGGGCCAAAATTGACATTTACAGAAGTTGTTACCCTTCTTGGTAACAACTAATGGGGATCTAAATGAACAATTTTACTGTCCTTATTGCTTATTTTTTATATTGGCTTTTTTATATTGCCTATATTCTATTTGTTTTTTTCCCTGCTGAATCCTATGACTTTGAAGAGGAAATGGAACAATTGAAAAAAGATTGTTGGATTTAAGACTTTGGCTGCTTCAAAATACAAATATTGAAACAGATTGAAACATTTTTTTCTCTGACATGTCTGGTGAGTGACACTATTGCTAGTCTGACTTTGATTACAGCCTTGCTGAACAGGCAGAACAGAGTTGGAGGCATGTGGTAAGCTATGTCATTTCCATACTTCAAGATTTTTTTGCCTTGTTGCAAAAAGTGTGATGCATCTTTTCTCAATCTGACACAAACCACACATTTCAGCCCTCTGATTTTCAAGCTAGAATAAAATGGGTGGTTGACACGGCTCATAGGTATATAAGAAAGAAAAAAATTGGATTTTCTGTGTTAAGTCTGTTTTTGAGTAGTCATGCATAAAAAGGTGAAACTGTATTTTCTAACTTGGCAGAAATCAAATAGCAGAGAACATCCTTTCTCATAGTCTTGTTATCTACTGCATGACAGTCAATCAAGTGTATGGTCTGAGAGTTGAATTTCACATCAAAGCTAGGTCTAGACTAGACTACAACGATGACTCAAAAACAGAAAAAAGCACTATACAACATCTTCCCCTTGATCACACCTTGGGTAGTCACACAAAGTCTGCATTATCAAGGGACAGCAGTCAAAAACCATAAAGAGGAAGTGCAACAGTATTAACACAAACATCAAAAGCAAGGCCTACACAAAAATCTCTGGGAGATAAACTGCAAAGCATACCAAAAAATACATAAACGAAGCCAAGGGAAATATACTTGGGAGGGCAAACCCTCCTTTGAAAACATGGAAAAGACAAATCCCAACTTCACGTCCAATCTCTATCTAATCTAGCCATGGTAGAAGTCCTCCATCCTGCATCTATCCTAGCCTGGTAAGACCATCCTGATCACGTGACCTCACATTCTGTTTTGCTCCACGAATCAGTCTGGACTTCTAGCCGCACACATCAATTTCAGTGGGCGGGAGTACTTGCCTTGTGGTTAACTAGCCAAGATTACTTGAGGATTACTTCAAAACATTCTCTTGTAATTTGAGTTCTGTTGCACTTCATAATAAATTACAAATTTGATCCATTATATAAGTTAGTGAGCATGTATTACATTAAAACTCTACAAAGATTTCAATCCAATGTTTCACACAATACCTAATTCTATACAGGAAATGCCATTAAAAACTGGTGGGAAAGAAAATGTATATTAATCATTTGGCTGGTCAAAATTATTCTTGGCAAGTAAAAGGTTATTTTTTGGGGTTTACCAGCTCCTGGCAGGACAGCCAAGATGTTAGTTTTGGACCACTGTGCTACTACAAAGGGAAGCTGAGCATATGCTTGAGAATACAGGAAAACACCATTTTCCCACCATTTTTTGTGCGTTTGTGTGTGTATGTGTGTGAGTGTGTACACCCATACATTTATCATGTAGGAGACAGGCAGAGTTAGACCAGTTCCTTGTTGTATTTTATCAGCGTGCTAGCTGAGGTCAGAGCTATCAGCTCAACCAGACTGTCCTTTATGGTCGCTCTACTCTACTGCGCACTACTGATGTCACCCAACTTTCCCTATCTTTCCGCCTGCCTAACTCAGCCTCTGAACTTTTTGCACTTTTTGTACTCGGCAACTGGCAAGATGGACCCTGTAGGCTTCTTTCAAAGTTTGGATCAAGTTCCAAAGCGATTAAAAAAAAGGTCCTAAATGCCCTTTGCTGCATGTCATCACCTCTCTCTCTGCCCTGTCTTTCCTGTCAATCTCTACTGACTTGTCAATAAAGGTAAGAATGGCAAAAAAAAAAAAAAAAAAGAGAGAGACAATGGTAAACAGGGCAATGGTCTGCAAAATCAGTTTGGCATTTTGAAAAAAAAATTTCTAAAATGTGGATGCTCAGAGACATGTTTGAGACTACAGTCTTGGCCAGCGTGGTGAAACAAGCGCCAAGGCAACTTGCCAAATGTTCCACCTGTCTGACAGGCTCACTTGCAGACTGTTGTCTTGCAGATGGGTGTTTTGTTCCTTCAACCGGTTTGTGCCTGCCGCTACCTGTTTATTGACCATTTACAGTCATTTGTTTAAAGCTGCGCCAGGCAACTTCCCATGTTGGCAGCTCCAATGGCAGTGAGAAGTAACTAAAAAATTTGAACTTCAACACAGAGAAATCAGGTGACATGACCTTAGTAAACTTCATACAGCACTCATTTTTTCTAAATGTTCTATGAGTATTCCCCAATGAGTCACTAGATTACCTTACTCTGAAAACAGCAGGCCGAATGACCACAGGAATATAATTTGTAAAACAAATATGCCAACAGATAGCGCTTTTACAAAATGCAATAGCAATATTTTACAATGTTTGAAAATATAACAAAGACGAATAAGGTTTAAATTATGCAAAGATATCACAAAAAAGTAGCCAGGGATATCATCTCCAGTTATCTTCATGCTAGAAGATGAAATATACTGTATGTGCCATGCCACGCAGTTCAGTTAAATGTTAAAAAATGAGCATTCGTCAGGTTTTACATTTTTTAAATTGTAATTTATTTTTAAAAAAAACCTTAACAACAATCAGTTTCCAGGTGGCTTGAGCCAGGGGCATCAATTCACTAAACCCTAAGATATAGAAAAGTCCCTGCATCTAATATCATTTGCCCCCAAACCTGTGACAAAATTTGTGTACAAGTGGAGCAATGACTGATGACTGACAAAATATTTTATGGTCAATGTGATAAATTATTAGACATCATCAAAATATTAGTTTGCATTGGTCCAGGATGTTACCCAGATGTTATAGCCTAATCGCTTTTGATTTTACAAGTTAAATCTTCTTGTTCAAAATGTTACAGCCCAATCCTAACGTCTACAAACAGTTACCAGCTGCATGCAGCATATGGGATTGGTAAAACACTTGGAATGTGCTTTTACTAACAGGCTCGACTCCTCTGTTATTCCTCCAACCAACATTGTTGAAATGGCCAATTCCTGTAACCAATAACATTTAGCTGGGCCATTAACATTTTCTGGCACCACTGTTTGACATAAATGAGTGTTAACGGTCGATTAAAGATCAAATTTCAAATTTCAAAATCAAATCCTCCTACATATATTCATGAAATACAGGATGATGAAATTAATTGAATTAATGAATTTAATAGATATTGTCTCCCGCCTTTCTGCTACTTTCTCTGTCAATTAAAAAAAACATTTAAATATGATTCATGAAATGTTATCATAAAACAATTAACAGCAAAGGGCCACCATCTCCTACAAGTGCATTGCATCTAAAAATGCCTACATTGATGACCGTCTGCAAGAGCCAAGCTCTACCAAGCCTTCCTGCAGCAAGGTTCTCTATCGCTGCAAAATCTTGCCTAATGTTTTTTCGGCAAGCTGGGGAGGACCCTAGTACAACACATCTACTGTAGATGGACATCTTGGATACTGCCTGCCTGTCAGGTGCAAAAGTACCTGAAAGTATTCAGAACCTTTGACTTTTTCCGTATTTTGTGGTATTAAAGCCTGATTTCCAAAGGGAATAAATTAGTACTTTTATCATGGATCTACACTCAATAATCCATGTCGAAGTGGATTTTTATATTTACACTTTTTTTATATAAATGTATTAAAGATGAACAGCTGAACATTTAATAATTTACATTTTTAGTAGGTTTTAATAAGTATTCAAATCCTGCGCAGTGACACACCAAATTGAGTTAAGGGGCAGCCAAATTCCTTTGAATGTCCTTGAGATGTCTCTACAACTTGATTAAAGTCCACCTGAATAACCACCTGAAATAATTTAGAACGAAACATAGATATCTATGCAGATGACAGAGCATGTCTGACCAGACTCTTCCTAGAGCTGATTGTCTGACCAAACGAGCAACCGGACAAGAACCTTGGTCAGGGAGGAGACCAAGAGCCCAAGGGTCACTCTGAAAGAACTACAGAGTTCCTTGGCCTCGATGGGAGATCTCGCCAGAAGGACAACAGTCAGTGCAACACCTCACAAACCTGGGCTGTACGGCAGAGTGACCAGAACAAAGTGAATCCTGAAACCAAGAAAACATGTCATCCCACATGAATGATGCAGGCACTACTTGGGCCAATCAGTAACAAGATGCAACATCCCTCCAAGTTTAATCAAATTCAGACCAGAAGCCGGTTGCACCAGCAGTTTGTAAGTTCAAACTTAGCCTCGTTATAATGTAAATGTTACCTAAATTTAGATTCACACATCACTAATTTAAAACGGGTTGCACCACACAAACTATCTCTAATGTAGAACTTAGTTGTTACAAAATATTTATATAACAACTACTACCACATGTAACTAGGGTTGGGGTACGAAAGCATTTTATAGAATCTGAATCCAGTATCAAAATCTTATCAAACCTTTTTATATAATTTGTTGGGGGAAAAGGATAAAGGAACCAAGCACCAGGTAACAAAACCCAACCTTAGATCTAACTATTGCATAGCTGACCAACAGTAACCAACAAACAAAATACTGCTAACTTAGCTTTCTAAAATAAACAAACAACAACAAAAACATAGGGCCCGCTTAGAGCACCTACAACAAATACTAGAAAGTGGAACTACATCTAGGCCTACTTCAGGTTGAGGTGGACATCAAGGCCTGGTACCAGTTCAGGCATTGTTGAGACAAACCTGTAAATAGATGCATTACTATTGCTTTAGCTTATAGTCTGTACTCAGCAGTTTTCCATGTCCACTGTCCATCCAGAAATTTTCCACTGTCCACTCTATATTTTGATTTTGATAACAACATTCTGTAACTGCCAGTACCATATCACACAGCTTCTAATTATAGACAGCTCACTCTCTTATCAGTATCTTCCCATGGACTTGTTAATTCCACTGTATAAACAGCCTTGCATTAGCTTTTTCTGTCTGTTCAGCATACTCCAATAACCACAGCGAGGACAGCTTTATTCCTGCTGGAACACAGTGCTACAATGCAATGTGTCTGAGATATCACCGGAGATCCATGGGGAACACCAATGCTTGGTGCTCTGATGAAGGCTCTATGCCGAAACGCATAAGCCTGATGATGCCAAAAATAAAAAAAAAAACTGGCAAACTGAGACTGAGTCTTGCTGTGTTCTGGATTTTTGGAGTGCCGCTATCCCATGTTCCCCATGGTTCTTTTCATGTTTTAGTGATAGCAGAGCACCCAGCCAAAAAGGGCCACAAGAGGAAATGCACCTGCTCTACATTTGATATCACCGGAGATATCATGTTTGATAGACAGACGGACACAGCTTGATCCATAATGACAGCAGGATTTTGCCAAAAAAAGGCAGTGAAAGGCTGAAAGCCTCAAGGCAAGATTTCTGAGCATGAGGCAAAATTCTGTGGTCTGATGCAATGAAATTTGAAATCTTCAGCCGTAATGCGACAGACTTTCTCTGTCAGAAACCGGGACAGCTCATCACCCATGTAACACCATCCCTACTGTAAAGCATGCTGTGGAGGGGCTTTTCAGCTGCAAGGACTGGGAGACTTGTAAGGACAGAGGGAACAATGAATGGAGCCAAATTCCTCAGGAGAACCTGCTTCAGATGATTTATGCTTCAACAGGAAAATGATGACCTTAAGCATACAGCCAAACCAATACTGGAACGACTTAAGCACAAGAATGAAGATCCTTGTGTTGGCAAGCCAAAGCCAGACCTGGAATCTGTGAAATGAATTGAAGACAGCTGCTTACAGATGCTCCCCATCCAACTTTGACAAATCCAGATGTGCCCAGGTGATATGTGCCCAAGAAGATAGGAAAAAAACATGTTTTCACTTGTCATGATGGGGTAGTTTGTGTAGACTGTTGACAAAAAAATCTCAATTTAATCCATTTCGAATTCAGGTCGCAACACCACAAAATACAAAGTACTGTATGTCACTGTTCCTCTCTTGCCATGTCAGGGAATGGCATTTTTCTCATCTTACTGCAAAGCAAATTCAATTAACATGGAAAAACCGGGCTAGATAGTGTGATTACAACAGTGTAGAGTAGACTATGTCCAGTTACCACATATTCAACTTTGATACAACTGATAACTCTCTTCTCAGAGCCTAAATGTCATATACTAGATGTCTGCTTCACAAACAAACAATAAAAGCAACAGTATATGGGTCAGCAGTGTCAGGATTTAGGAAACACTTACATGTGTTGTACACACTTACATCTGCTCACAAGTACTTGGAGATTGGCAAGCTGTCCCACAATTGATACTTTAATGACATGCACTGTGGCGCAATATAAAACTTTTCCAGTGGGAAGAAAAATGTCTCCTCACATGAAAAAGGTGAAAAGCTGCTATTTGTGAAGTTCATTGGTGGAGCGCCTATTGTTTTGAGGAGGGGGTTAACATAAGCTCTACACAATCTGGCTCGCATTGAATACCAGACATATCTACCTACACACGTTATACAAGTGAAATCACCAAGGTCCTTGTTCCCAATGCTTACTGATAGCATGTTTTGTCTTTTATAGAGACAAGGTCCCTAACCCTTAGCCACTGAGGCCCATCCTCATCTTAACCTATGCATTGGCTAGTTAATCAAGGGCACCTTCAGTAATACTGTATGATACTCCTAAGGAAATCCATTGAGGATGGACTGAATGGAAATTTCATGTGGTGTTTGGTGTTGTTTGAATCGGTAGTGTAACACCACCACTCCATACTTCTGGGCATGTTTCCATGTGACTAATGTGTACTCCTCTAGGCTTTGTTTTGCATACAGTGCTTTTTCTTGATTACAGTAGTCATCATTTGTCAGTGTTTCAGTTGACTAATGAACCCAACATTGATCATTCCCTATGGCAGACCTCTGAGTAATATTTTACAAGTAACCCCAGTTCCAAGTTTTGTTATTGGTTGTGAATCTCTGAAAAGGAAGCCATTATGAAAATCCCCCTTCCTCTTAATTTTGAGACAAGATGACAACAAGCTGGCAGAAGAATATCTAAAAGTTGGTCTAACTATTGGCTGTAATCCTTAGTCACTGAACAAACAGTATAATAAGAGAGTTGTGTCTAAAGTTCATATTGCCCTTAGCAATACTGCTCACCCACTTCCCATATAGTGATGCAACAAAGTAGCCATTTCAGCAATATGTTTACACTTCCCAGAATTTCTACATTAAGTTACGAAAAGGTGCTTGTTCCTTGTGCGATGATGATGATTCAACGATAAGTCTGTGTGAGTTGTACCTGATGCATTCTTTCAGTGTCACTTCCCAGGAAAATAGGCACATATCATTATTGACTGTATGTTTCAGTTCCGTTGTAAACAGCGTCCTGATTTGTTCCGTACATTGTCAATGTGGAAACAGTAATCTACCACTATAACGCTCACATTTTCTTAAATATTCTATAGACTTAAATGTATCAGCTAAACTGCCTTTCACGATTGCTATTCTGAATGAGAATACCCATCTGTTTATTTGTGTTCTGAGAGTTCATTTTAACCTTTTTTTTATCCAGGGATGGTTTGCTCTTTTTCAGCATTACAATGCTGCAAAATAGATAAAATGCAGTATATAGAGACATGACATAGCCTTGTTAGTTAGAACAATTTCCCATAAAAGGACCCTATAGACAAATCTAGTTAACACACTTACAGTACAAATTTGGAACATGCACACCCCGTGAGAACCTCAAGCACTAAGAGATGTCAATCAAAATGTTATGCCCTCATGTGCAGGCTGAGTAAGTTCATTGAATGTTCACTGGAAGAATGAATTATTTTAGATTTGTTTGAGCACAAAAAGTCAGTTTTCACTTCATGTTGTCTTTGAGTTCCACTAGCAGAAACTACAGAATGGAATACAGATCAATATGATGAAAGACAGATGGGGAACAGACAGGCTTTTCCTCTCCCTGCGGCACAGTGCGGTGCATGTGTGGCTGTTTGCTTTGGCTATTGCTATGTTAGAAGGACAGTGGCACAGTGGTCGCAGCTAAAAACTATAAAAAACCGAATCAATATTATGGAAAAGAGGAAGATTTTTGAAGATAGCATCCTCCTCGAATAGTCCTCTTGCTAGTAAAAAAACATAAATGACTGTCAAAGTATTGCCCAAATGGAAGAACTTGGGCAGATGGTCAAATTGTAAAAATTGCAAGATGTAAAATGTGTTGGCGAGGTTTTTCAGTCAACCATGATGGAATAGCATGCCTCAGGAAACAGACAATTCATTTGACCCCAAGCCACACCATGGTATGAGATGTTTCATATTGATTACATTGTTCAGATCTAGATACAAGTCTATCTATGGTAAAAACTCACATGAGATTAGAGTAGGCTGACTGGACATTATTTTGACCTAGCAGTGGCTGTGTGTTCCCTTTTAGACAAAACAACTGAGGAGAAACTATTTCTTACAGTGACTCACAGAATGTTAGCATCATCTTCTTTCCCCATTAAAGACACATCTGTGTCACAGATTATGTTGTTCCAGTAAATATTAGGCTATAATACAGAAGACAAGAAAAGTACTTTGATGATTAATGGGGTCGGCACAGTCTACACATGGAAAATGTCACACTAAAATCAGGATCTTATGTAGGCCTACTTGTTTTTTTAAACTTAAATGAACATTTAGACAATAGTAGACTATTTAGAGCATGACTAGCCCTAAAACAGGTTAGCCTATACTAGTCTACAGCCTCAGTAGCCTAGTAATCGAACTGTCTTGCTGTAATAATAGCTGTTGAGTTAGTTTCAATGAGATACTGTAACCCTTAGCGACATTATTTCTATTGTCTAGGACTGTTTAATCCATATTGTGAACAACAGCAGCTCTCTCTAAGTCAGAGAACAGCACCAGCATTAAAGCTTGAACCAGAAAATGAATTGGACTGCTTCAAAGAGAATGAAGTGTTGTGACCTGTTTCCACAATTAATTATCTATGGAGCAGCAGCAGATAGACTTTCTATCCACAACGATCCCGTGAGTTGAATAAATAATATCCCACTTGTTGTCTATGGAGCATCCTCAGGTTTTACAACTTAATGACATGACAGACTCCACTCACGGTTCTCTGGTTCCTGTCTTTGGAGAGAGTGGCTCATGTTCACACATTCACACCGAGAGTGTCCTCTATACCACAGGAATAACGGTAACAGTCAGATACAGCCGAAAAGAAATGGCTTGGTGGAGCATTCAACGACAGGGCGATCATACATGACAGATCAGATGACTTAACTTGCTAAGACAAGCGCTGTATAGCTGACGTTGATGCTGGTGTTAGTTTTCGGGACTCAGGAGACACGAATGACAGCTCATAACCATCAAAACACACTACTTAACTTACTTGTCAGCCTGTCGTCTGCTGAAGTGCTGTAGTCGGGTATTTTAAATTCCAAACTCAACAGAGATTAGTCTTTGTAGTCCACGACACATTCAACCTAACTGGATAACTAACGTTAGCTAACTAAATTAAGCCACTAACGTAATAGCTTACGTTAGGCTGCCAACAAAGTAAGTCTTGCGTCGCTGCTGGTTTGCCCCGCCGCCAACTTTCATTTACTCGGTCCGGTGAGTCACTGCCTGCGAGTCTTGTCTCGTGTCTTCATTTTCTGGTGCAGGCTTGCCATTCTGTAGCTCCGAGCAAGCTAACTGAGTTGTGTTTCACTTGAGTTTCGTTTGGCAGAAGCGACTGTCTTTACCCAGCACCACTACCCATGACTCAACCTCAGTTGACCCCCACCACAGTAGCCGTTGTGTCTGAGGAGGGCGGGGCAGGATGCGTTCATTACAGCTTAACGTTTACTCCACGCCTCCTCGGTCAGTGCGGCTCTCCTCAAAACAACCCGACTGGGAGTCTACGGTTGCTGGACAAAATAGAGATGTACAGTTTGGCCATTTTCAACACGACTTATTAACGTGTCGCTGTAACTATAATCCAAATTCTGAGCATAGTTTGAAGTGGTAAGTTTTCTTTGAGTGAATTAGATAAGCACGACCACCCCCAAGCGGTTTGTTGTGGGCGTTGCACCTTTTTTTGTGCTACTTTGTTGTACAGCCTGTCATTGCCAATGAATCCGCATGCATGTCGTTTGAGTGAATAACATATGAATATAACGTTGTCTCGTTTAATGTCCCCTCCAACAGGATTCCCCGGTGCCCTGTACAATAAAGGCACTGAAGGGGTTAATTAATTCATGTGCTCCTGCGCGCAACATGCAGTGCCTAAATATGCCTCAGAAGCAGGAAGCCGGTCTTTGGCCATGGCTCTCACGTTTGAGTGACCGTCGCTTATCGTTGACCGATGCATGTCATCCTTCGACAGATGAGTAGGTTTTGTTTTTTTTTTGTTTACTGTAAATAAAACGGTGTCGGACATCAGGCGAATAAATATAGTATCCTGTCTGCCTTTTATAATTATTCTCTTCAGCCAAAGCTCGGGGCTCGTGCGCTGCTTACCCGTTAGGTCCATCATCTCAGAGGATGAGCCTGCAGTAAAAGGTGGGGTTGAATTATCTAGTTCGAGTCCATTTGTGTACTCTTTTATTCTGTTTGCATAACTGAGATGCCTAGATTTCGCTTCACCTTCAACCATCTGATGATGAGGATATGATGGGAGACTCGTGATTTAGCTGTGTATCAGTGGGTGTGGGCTACTAAATTGGCAGTGTACCTAATGCAATTTACTATCCCGGCAGTTCCTAAACTTTTTCACGTCAGGACAAAATTCCAGTCATACTTTGGGATCCAGACTCGTGAAAACTGGAGCTCTTGCTATGTGGACACCTGCCAGAAACAGGCCCACAATGCATCCTGAGCCACAGTGTGTGTGTGTGTCTAAGTGCACGTGTAGTGTGTAATATGCATGCCCTACCTAAGTATACAACTGTGGAATAGCATGCAGCCTACTGTACGCAGCATAACAGCATTTCTGTCGACCCATGTAGTAACATTGTAACAAAACTGTGTCCTAACTATTCTCTCAAACAGAGACAGAGCATCATGTCAAGCTCCTCTGACACCCTGCAGTTTCGCTTCCCCGCCCACGGTGACTCCATCCTCGGCAAAATGAATGCTCTGAGGGAGGAGCGGCGCTTTTGTGATGTGACCCTCCTCCTCGGGGGGCCACGAGGCGCCACTGCTCCCCATCCTCTCCACTTCCATGGCCACCGTGTGGTGCTGGCGGCGTCCTCAGACTTCCTGCGTGACCAGTTCCTGCTTCACGAAGGGCGAGCGGAGCTGAGTGTGGGTGTAGTGTCCAGCGTGGAGGTCGGCAGGAGGCTGCTGCTCTCCTGCTACACCGGGCTGCTGGAGGTGCTGTAGGAGTCGCTCTTTTACTTCCCTAGACTCTTTAAAAGGATCGGCTCTTCTCAACACATGCAGAGAAATTTGGGACAGCAGCCATCGTGTGTTCAACGCAGCATGATAAAGCAGCACAAGTTGACAAATAACACAAGATGTGTTGCCCCAAACTACAGATGCGTTGAAAATTCACGCATTCTTTTTGAAAGTTTACTTGTCAGTGAAATAATTGTTAGCATCGGCTGTTTGTTCTTTGTTGTTTGTTCTCTTGGTCTGTTTCTGGGGGTTCTGCCAGACAAATAATATGATGTGTCACCCATCTCTGAGACATCTCATGTCCAAATATACAATCATTTGGTGTTTCAGTTTGGCAAACGTCAAAAGATATGTCT
This sequence comes from Centroberyx gerrardi, assembly GCF_048128805.1. Lineage (NCBI taxonomy): Eukaryota > Metazoa > Chordata > Actinopteri > Beryciformes > Berycidae > Centroberyx > Centroberyx gerrardi. The sequence continues at coordinate 13,965,733 of NC_135998.1, read as the reverse complement.
CACTCTGTCTAAGTGTTCATGACACACTTTTAACCCTTTTTGTGACAAAAAAAACTATTGAATTATAGCGTGAATGTCTCACAGATAGATTGTTTCTTTGTTTTTACTGTTGTTTACAGCAGAGTAGACACTTCTCTTTCTGGATATGTACAGTATATTAATCTATCGGCCTAATTACCATTTATATAAGGGGTAGCAGAATGGCAAATGGATCCCAATTTTCGGCCATATCCACCAAAGTATCCCTGAGCGCCGTACTTAGCTGGCTGACACTTCACCCCAACCATGGGGTAAAAAGAGAATTACCCCCTTGGGCGTCAGTAAAGTATGTCAAAATATGGAAAGGTGGGGGTGAGAGTATACCCATCTCCCCCCAGCAGTATACCGACCACCTACAGCTACCACTACACCACCGGTTTACCTCCATTATGTCCATTTCTCCTGTGCAGGTCCCTCTGAGAGAATTGGTGAGCTACCTGACCGCAGCCAGCGCGCTCCAGATGAGCCAGGTGGTGGAGCGGTGCGCCCAGGCCGTCTCCCAGTACCTCAGTCCCACCCTGGCTTATCTGAAATTGGAGAGAAACGCAGATTGTGAAAGAGAAGAAGGGGAAGCCCAGCAGCCGGACAGTGGATGGCACAGCACTAACTTCCAAGATCAGGAGGAAAGGGACGGACCCCATCCCAGCACCAGCTTCCGGGATCAGGTGGAAGCAAGTACGGAGGATGGAGGGGCGGGTGGAATTAAGTCCAAGTCGAGGGTCAGCCAAGGAGCCAAGGTGGATAGTCAGGGACTGAGGGGCGTCAGAGAGGATGGGAAGGGGGTAAAACCTAAAGTAGAGTTATGTGAGGACACAGCCCACAGCCTGGAGACCCTGGAGTCAGAGGAAGGAGGAGACATCCATCCCGCTCACACAAACAGCCCATCCTTCCACCTCTACCACCACGCAGGCACCCACAGACGAAAACAGCGCCCTCCCACACCCTTCCGAGACCACAAGTCCTCTTCAACCAGGACAAGTCCTGCTCCCCAAGCAGAGCTGGTGGACAGCTCCCAGGACCGGGAGGGGCCGAGGGAAGAGGAAGAAATGTACATGCTGGCAGCTCATCTGCAAGAAGGCGGAGAGTCGATGGAGTCCCATTTGCTTTGCCTCACGAGGGCGCATCTGTCTCGGAGTCACTTCGCTGGAGCGGAGCTGGCAGGCGATGCAGACAGCCTGTTGGTTCAGAGGCCGTACCTGTGCAGGAGGTGCGACCGGGTCTTCCAGCACCTGGAGAGTTATGTGGGCCACCTGAAGGAGCACAGGCAGTACCTCTGCTTGGTCTGTGGGAAGAGCTTCTCCCAGAAGAGTAACCTGACCCGGCACATACGCGTCCACACCGGGGTCAAGCCCTTCCGTTGCCCTCTGTGCCACAAGACATTTTCCCAGAAGGCCACGCTGCAAGACCACCTCAACCTGCACACAGGGGATAAGCCCCATAAGTGTAATTATTGTGCTGTGCACTTTGCGCACAAGCCAGGCCTGAGGCGTCACCTGAAGGACATCCATGGCAAGAGTAGCCTGCAAAATGTGCTTGAGGAGATTGTGGACTAAAGTTGAAGTGGCAGTTACAGCGTAAAACTTAATTAATGCAATTGTTACAGTGTCATTTCAAACAAGGGGCCAGCAAGTACAAAGACAAAGCTAAGCTAATTGAATTTAATCAAGATGTAATTTTTTTGTCTGACATTGATTTTCTTAACACTTGAGCAAAATCTGGAGGCACACTTGAGCTCGCTCCCAGCTACACCAGTGTGTCCCATCACACTTGTTGAGAATGACTGAGTTAATGCGTTCATACTGTAGCATCTGGCTAATGACTGGAAGTAATGGTCCTTGTGCGATTTTTGCAGCTTTTCACTGATCTGTGTGGATGCACTGCGCTGCATTCAATTCCGTAGCATGCAGTGTGCAGATTTAGTTGTGCTATATCTGTACGTCTACCATGTATGGTACAGTGCAAGTTAATGAGCCTCAGACAGGGTTGAATTGGGCTTTGTTTCCAACAACCTTGAGACAGCTTCTGCACTTTATATTAGATATGTGGGGTGTTTATGAGACAAGACAGCGCAGTACTTGCCTCTGTTCTTTCTACAGCCAAAGATTACTCTGCTTTATAGAAAAAAATGTATACTACAGTGCCTAAAAGACGTGTATTAGAAAAATGGACAGAGCGAGGGAAGAAAAAAGTACATAGGTGTGTAGATTTCTGCGTAAATGTACTGTGAATGTATCGATCTGTAGTTGCTGTATTTGGTTGTCCTTCGCACTTCATCAGATTTTTGGTGAGCGAACTGTAGCCCTAATGAGAGACATTGTTGTAAGACCTATAAGTGTGATAAGACATTGTTGTTAAAAATGGTCTTGAATAAACTTTGTTGTAATTCTAGCAACAGATTGTACTTCAAACTCTGTCTTGTTGTTTACTTGATGAATGAAATAAAATGCCTTTACAGTTGATAGCTGGTATTTGTTTGTTGGCTCGTTTGCTCATTTATTCATTTTTGGACAATAATGGAGAATAATATTTACAGCTTCAGTCCCAATTAAATGAACAGCTTGTGACAACGTGTAAACTACACTGTTTAAAAAGTGTATTTTAATTTCAAGGCCTATGTCTTGTGAGCTTTTAATTTTGTTCTCTTGTAGCAAGCTGTCAAATTTTGCACTGATCTAATGAGTGTGAGTGGATATAATCACTAATTTCTCACTTAATATTGTAATCAGTAACAATCCACTGTAATACTCGGCTTTTAGTTACTTTTGGATTACTTTGGATTTTGATTACTTTAAAATCCATACAATATACAGTTATGTGAAGGATATATTGCAAAGATAAACTGATTTTGTTATTATCAAACCAAAATATATCTGAATTTAAAATGAAAGTATTTTTCCCCTCAGACATGTTTCTTAATAACCCTATCATCAATCACCTATAATTTAAAAACTAGCAGTAATTTGATTTCTCATTTTTTATATAATACCACATACAATAAACTGCAGTTAGTATTATTTGTAATGCCATTGCATATAATCCATTACTCCCCAGCCTTAAATAAAAAGGAAAAATATTGAAACATGATGAGAGATAGATAGATAGATAGATAGATAGATAGATAGATAGATAGATAGATAGATAGATAGATAGATAGATAGATAGATAGAGATTGTTTTGATGATTCTTCTTAAAGGCCTGTTATTTTCTTGCTTGAGCCATTGAACTGAATTTCCAACATCCTCCAAACCAACTTATGGTTCTTCAGTTTTGTAGACAGCTTTCCCAAAAAGTTTATGCAGCATATAGTGCATTAACATTATCATATAGTGCATTAACATTATCTTATCAGGAAACAGGACATGTAAACATGATGGAAGTAAATCACTGATTGCTGGGACCCCCTCTGCAAAGAAAGGCCTAAGTACTTCAAAAGTAAACACTGTAAAATGAGCTATAGTTTTTTTTAGGCTTTTAATGTGAGATTTAGATCACATAAAACTAATGTTCAGATTAGGTTTTGCAGACTGCAGTCTTTGTTGTCATCCATACATCAGGCCTCATAATCATAAACATCTCCATATCAAAGTGTGTCCAGCTTGAACTTCAATAAAACTCCACACAAAACTGTCAGGATTAACTATGAAAAAGGAATAAAACCAGTTCAGGGTATTAAAAAAGACGACGTTCAGCATTTTCTGAGGTACTTTATGCTTTTCAGTGAATGGTACCAGTCCCTTAAATACATAAATTCATGACTTGCGTATTAATCCCAGGAAATTAATCTAATTTTCCTCAGAAAGTCATACATATTCCATTCCCTCTTTGGCTTGCATGTTTTACTATCTGTCCCCTTAACCAAAATAGAAAAGTCCAGTGTGCTGATGTTTGCTAAAAAAGGACCTAAAGAAGCACTCAGTTTGCAAAGTGATGTAAACTGAACTCTTATGTTCTCAGTTTTGTTGATGAAGAAAATCAAAAACTTCCCATATTGTTCACCTCTATCTCATGTAGGCTGATATTGTTGAATTCCTAGTTGATGCCTTCTCCGTTCAGACCTGCTCAGTAATTCAGAGGTTCAGTTTTGACCATTTTGAGAAATTACATTGCATGCTATATCTGATATATTGCTATATCACACCAATTTCTTACTTGTTGAGTTTTGTTTATGTTTACTTTCGGGTATTCAATTCAGCTGTGTTCTCATTGTTTTACAGTGTTTTTTTGAGGTGAGATGCGCTTTTTGTTTTTTAGGAATTTAATTACAGCTGTTTTTAAATGTGCCTCTTCTTCTTTTGTTTTGTCGTGAAAAATAAATTACAGTAAAGCTTGCTCAGTGGTCTAGCCAGGTACAATTAGAGAACACTTAAAGGATATTTTAAGGCAGATGACAGACTTCTTTTACTCCTGTGCTGCTGTTGCTGATAGACAACATACCTGCAGCTTCAGTATGCGAGGAAGGCAGCAGCCTTTTGCTACAACCTCTGCACAGTTCTCAGTGTGACGGGTTGTTAGGACAGCTTGAGGAAAAGGTGGGACGGGAAACAAGTGGGTTGATGAAATATTCTTGATTCCATACAGCAAAGATGCAGCAGTGCAGGTGGGGTAAAGTGGGCTTAGTGGAAGCTGTCTGTCTTCTCTGAATGAGGTGTGCTGGCCGACACCTGCAACTCTCAATAAGAAGGACAAAGGAATAAAGAGAAGGGATCCCTGATTGATCTTACTGTTGGGTGGAGGAACCTAGCGAAGTCAGTTTATTCTTTTAAGTCTCTTCTAAAAACTCATTTATATCGTCAAGCCTTTTGTGATTCTTTCACTATTTTTGAATCCTCTTTTTATTGTCTTTTATTTTCATTTTTACCCTGCCTTGCTCTACCTTACTTTGTTTTTACTTTGGGGTTTTTTTAATCTTATGCTACCTTGCTGTCGTTGTGCACTTTTTATTTTGTAAAGCACTGTTTTTGAAAGGTGCTATATAAATAAATATTATTATTATTATTATATTAATATTTCTAGAAACTATTATTTCTGGAATCTGACAACTCTGGGTTTAAGACTGGGCACAGGACTGATGAACAGCTGCCATGTTTTGCATGAGAGCATATGTAGATAATAGCCTTTCATTTAATCAGAAAAGTACCCTGGATAATAATAATCCTTTATAAGCTGCGGTTCAAAGAACTGAAATGCATCAAGGCTTTGTGTGTTATCATTTACAGATGTATGCTTGTTCTTATGTTATGTCAGGCTTCAGATATACTTCAAAAGATATGTCTTTGAAAGTGGATATTTCTTATTTGTATGATAGATTCTGTGTTATTAAACAATCAGTGAGAGTTATGGATGTTCCAGCAACCAATTATTGATAGCTGGTCGTGGATGGCAGTGACAGCCTTGCAATTAGCAAATATGGGAAGGTTGTTGGTTCACTCAAGAGGCTGAAGGGTCAGAAATGACCACTGGTATTGCTGTGTTTATGAAGTGAGAATAAGCTCTGCTATAATATCACTAAGGTGAGATGTCACTTTATCATTTAGATGTGATGTAACACTTAGGCTGAAGAGTCCTTGAAAAAAGTATCCTGACTCCTTTTCATGCTGAAAAGGAACTACTTTTTCTTGCAGTATTTGCAGCTTTTGTTTTACAATGTACTATATGCTGACACCACATAAGAATAAAGGAAAGGAAGAGTCATACACAATAGAAATACTGCAGAAAGAGTATTTACAATAGCACATGTTACAGTAATGTGGATCCATTTTTTTTTCCTTATAATTACAAAATACACAAAACAAAATAGTAACAAAAACAAATATTCCAATACTGTACAATACAGTAACATTGACATAATTTAACAGTAGAAATAAAAAATCACGACAAATCATACTTACAGTATAAAAGCCAATTTTAAACATGCAGTATGTAGCATTTTTTCTTTCTCAAAATTAATATATTTCCCACATTCCTGCTGCTTCCTGTCGCAAAAAGGATGTCACTTTCGTTACGGTAATTCTAATAATGTCTCAAAATTGATGCAGTAATAATTTAAATTTTAAAGTCAAAATTTTCATTTTATCAGAAAAATCATTGATTTCTGTGGGTAATTCTGCTGCATCATGCAACTAGAATGTTGATTTGGGGTTCAAACATCAATACTCAATTGAATCATATTTTGTTTGTGTATCTGAGTTACAGTGACGCTTCCTGAGTTACAGTGACGCTTCCTGAGTTACAGTGAGCCAGCGGTTCAGAAACAACAACCACTGCTTCACCATTTGACCTGACTACATTTTGCGCACCTCACTGAGCATTCGTTTTTTAAGTGAGTGGGTTCTCCCGCATGGCTGAGAGGGTTTCCATGCTCTCTCACTCCCTTCCTTCCCGTCGTATCTCTCCTTTTCTTCCTCTTTTATCCTTTCGGCCCAGAAATGTCACCGTCACTCATCTCAGTGGAATGCAACACTAGCTGTCGGCCTCCTCAGGGCATCCAAGTTGCCATGGGCAGTGTGTGTGTTTGTGTGGGTGTGTGTGTGCGTGAATGTACGGAGAGGTGTGTGTAGTACATGCATGAATGAGAGAGTGTGTGTGCATGGGTGAGTGGTAGAGTATACTTAGAAGGACGTACATGTTCATTTGAAGTATAACCGTCTCTTTCTCTTTGCATTACAGTAAAACAAAAGACTTTATGTGTGATGGTGTCTAGGGTTGAAAGTGTTGAAAGAAGAAGCTAAAGAGAGATAAAATAAGTCTAGAAAAGAGGAAGACCTTGTTTGATCGTTACACTAATGTCTCCTCAAAACTTTCAGTGAGTGAAGATGCAACAAAACACAGTCGAGGAGCTGCTAGTGTCCTATCAGGGCCGCGCTCAGTATTTCATTGAAGTAGGTTAAAACACACACATGTACGCACACAAACAAGCACACACACACACACACATGTACACACATGCATACAGTAGATGTGGCAGTCTGGACCCTTCCATTATGAATGAGAGACTGAGAGGTACAAAAGATGAAGAGGATGAAGATGAAGGAGGCGGAAGCTGAAGTAGGAGGATAAAAAGGAGACACGAGGACAGAAGGATGGGAGGAGGAAGATGATGAGGAAGGTGAAGGAGGAGGAGGAAGAGAATGAGGGGACGGAGGAAGATAGAGGAGTACTGGTAGAGGGGGACAAAGAAAAGGAGAAGGAAGAAGAAACGGAGGAGGGCAAAGAGGATGATAAAGATGAACATATGATAAAGATAGAGAGATAATGTTACTTTCTCAGTCCTCCCTTCCCTGGTTATTACCTACAACATTAGAGCATCAGTTAGACCCAATATGTGTAACTGAATCTCGCATTTTCCATGATCTTTTTTGTAATCCAGTACGCTGGAACGGGTTTGAGAAATGCGACCTCTACACTGCAAAAATGTCTTGTTAAGACTTATATCCAGACTTATCAAGCTTATTTTAGGATTTTATTTTATTTTTTGTGAAATCATCTTACTGCCCTGGCAGATAATTGTACCGGTTTCAACAAATTTGATATTTTTTCAGGGTAATAGCCTATAACTTGTTTCAGGACATTTACTCTTGGAGAAAGTTTCTTGTTTAAAGATTTTCCTCATTGTTTTAGGATGATTTCTTGAAAGAAGTCATATTGGCATGTATCAAGTGAAATGTACTGAAACCAGCAGGATTATCTGCCAGTGCAGTGAGATAATTTGACTAAAAACAACACAAAATAAGCTTGATAAGTCTGGAAACAAGATAAAATCACTTATGCTGCAGCTTGTTCCTGCCACATCGGTGAATCCTAATATCATCTAATCATCTAATCATCACCAATCAATAATGTAACACTAGCATCAATCTTGTGGTCAGCTCCAATTAGAAGTAATGTATAGTACATATTAACATGAGAGTCAGTCCCGGCTCTGTTGGCTTGATCCAATACGGTGGAACGCCAGCAAAAGCATGAAAAAGTTAATTATTGTCTTCTGCTAAATTCTGAACCAATAGATAATTTAATTGAGGCACTAAGACATACAAACCACAAAAAGGGTCTTAGCTGAATATAACCAAGTACAGATTCTGTTCTGTCACATGGCGCATTTGTAGTGATGACGTATAAACCTAATTTATAAGTAGCTTATTTGAATATGACCTCACCTCCCTGGCACGCTAGTTGACCCATGAGTTGACCAACTGCCATTATTAATCTCTTTTATGGAGAATACAGAAACGTTAGGCTACTTGGCTTGTTAGTCAATATTAGCTTGAACCACTGAACCATTACCTAACATGGCTTATAAGATATTACACATATAGATAGAAGCACTTGTATAACAATGTGATAATTATGAAATGGTTATAAAATGCCAGAGTATGTTGTCTTAAGATGATAAAAAAGCTTAATTACACATGTATACTGCCATTCATCACTGTATCGCAGGAGTCTATGCAAACTGATACACAAACAACACAGACGTTAGAGGGAACGCTCCTTTTCGTACAGTCAGAGCCACAGTTTAACAAGGACGGCGCGTGTTTGAAATGGAGCAGAAAGCATTTTGCCGGCGAGACAAGGTGGCAACCTAAGCAGTCAACAAAGAAAGCATGGCAGATTTCTCGGATCGCTCCAAAGAGCTAAGTGTGTCATTAATTATTGACAGTGTCTACATACCATGGCTATACACAGCCTAACTGGCAGTGCATTATCATCATAATGTATTCCAAAAAACACACAGGAACAGGAACACAACAAGAAACTATCATTTTCTGGATAAATACATGGCTAATTAGACAACTGCACATAACTTTTTTCCAGCATAAAAGCAGCTAGGCCTACTTTATCAATTTGAAGTTTGCATTGCAGACTGGAATCTGGAATTTGTGTTTGTGTTTGCATCTGCTATGTGGCCACTGCTGACACATATTGCTTTCTGCAAGCTACAACAATCTTTAAATGGTGTGCAAACGACACGCACCTGGCCCGCCATAGACATACACCATAGGGACATGAATCTCGCTGGTAACACTTTACAATAACAGTTAACTAATGTGTCTGGTAATAATTTACTAATGGTGTCCATGTTAACTAAGGTATTAATTTATACATTATTTAATAGTCATCTTTATAAACTATTAAACAATGTATAAATTAATACCTTAGTTAACATGAACACCATTAGTAAATTACACAATGCTTATTAAGCATTAACTAACCCTTAACTTAGTGTACCCTTATTGTAAAGTGTTACCATCTCGCCTTCTTAGACTTAGATATGAAACTAAAGCCATACAGTAATACAGTAAAGATATCTATGAACAAGTCAATTGTGATTTTATCTGATATGATACAATTTGATACAACACGATTTGGTTCAATTCCGTGCCAAGAAGAGCAATGAAGAGTTTACTTGTTAAAATGCAACGGCAGGACACAACTTATTTTTCGTCTGTGGATGCAATGTTATAGTTTGGTTTTCTGTAAAACACAAACTCAAATGTATCACTCACTAAGTGCATGTGTGTTAAGTGTGACAAAACTGAGAGTAAGTTTCATGAGCAACCAGAGCCTACGGGAAACTTTAATCTTCAAAATGTAAACATTTTGACTTCTTCAGATGAGTTTGAACGCACAAACACTTCCAAGTTGCTGCTTTGAGCCATTAAGCCGTTCCAATAATTATTTCCAAATCATGTCGATGCAGCATAAACTGCAGCCACATTCACACAGGGAGCAGGGCAGTCATAGCAGAGCGTAACATGGAGAAAGAACGATGCAAAAGAAAGAGACACTAATAGAGAAATCATTATTCATGGTTTTGACTGTCACTTTTTGAGTGAATCAAGTTTCCCCGGTCAAAAGACGCTTCCTGGCTCTATGTTTGCAACCTAGCTTTCATGAAGACTTGTCATGGTTAGTCCTATTTGAGAAGACTAGAAAGCTCACGAACACTCACTGGCCACTTTATTAGGTACACCTCTTCGTTTACACAAACAGCTCACTCCTCCAGACAGTGAGTCACATATAAATAAAGTATAAGTATAAAGCATGCAGACAGGCTCGAGAGGTTCACTTTTATTGTCATCTTTACATTACATTTCACATATAGTGATGACAAGTTTGTAATGGTGAGAGTGTGAGTCATCAAGTGTTACATCACTAAAAAAGAAAGAACAATAGGAGGGGAAACATGAAAAAAGGGTGAAAGCAATGGCTTCTACATATTATTACAATGTATGAGCATTGTTACAATAATAAAAGAAAGCAGGGATGAGAAAGAAAACAAATAAAAAACAAATAATTGTGCTCCCCAGAGTCCCAGTTCAGTCATTATTCCCTTTATATTATTATAGTAATTAATCCATTTAGATCATCTTTTAAAAATGACATTCAGGTTCCCTCTCATTTTATAGGTTAAGTACTCTATCTGATAGAATTTACTCAGTTGAATCTCTTCACCTGCCAACCAGAGGACATGAAATTATTGAAGCCAGTTGTTATCTGTTTCAAAGCTGTTACATGTAATATTAACAGGTATCTGTTGTTCTGTATCCCGTATCTGTACCTCCATAGGCATTTTACCAAACAACATCATTTAGGAAGACTTCAGAATAAGATCTACTTTACATATATATTTCTAATACACATTTAATAATGGGCAGAACCAAAATAAATGAATGAAATTAGCATTACATTCACCACACTCCCGCCAACACATTGGTGATGTTTTATTATTGTATTTTGCTTGTTGTACTGGTGTTAAAAATAAAAATAGTGTGTCTGGAGCTGCCATGCATGTTCTCTCCAGTATGGAGATGCAGCAGTTCTATGAATACCTTTACTTATTTCTGCAAACATCCTCTGATATATTTATACTGAGTTCTTCTTCCCATTTAACTTTCTTTAAATTATTTACCAAGAGCTGCTGCGCTAATAGATTAAAATGACTAGTTTTTCTCTCTATTTTGCTATTTTGAATATAGTTCCTCACTTGTAGGTTTATGTAAAAATGGGAGTGTGGTAAATTATATTGCCTAGTAAGTGATTCAAAAGATACAACTCCATTTTCATCTGCACATTGTCACATATCAAGAGAAGAGAAGGTCCGCAGTCTCAAATGCAGATAAAAGGTTTGGTTTACTTGATCAGTGTCAGTCATCTACACATTGTCCAAATATTGTCAACCCTTTCTGTGCCCACATTTTAGAGATACTGTTATGCTTGTTTGGGGCAAAATCAGGATCCTCTTTAATCTCTCTCAGTACTATTAAGTCCCTATAGCTACAGAAGGATTTCTGCAGATTCTGCCTCACATCTCCTAAAGTATTTCTAGTCCATGTATTATTGATATCCTGTAGCCTTGTTTTCTCACTCATAGAAAAGGGTATTGTTTTCATTGAATCTTTACACAGACATTTCAATTTACCTCCATTTGGCTTCAAAATGATCGTTTATCTGAATGTTTATTACTTGTAGTTGGGCTGAATAGTAGAAATTTATTAGCTTGGGGAAGGTGAACCCCCCTCTCTCTGTGGGCGGTTTAAGTGTCTTAATTTTGACACGTTTTTTTTGCCATCTCACACAAATTTGCATAACATTCTGTCCCATCTTTTGAAAATATTTGTTAAGTACAGTGGGATTGCCTGAAGCAGAAACAAGAACCGGGGAAGCACATTCATTTTTATGACATTTATTCTGTCACTCAGTGATGAAAACACAACGCTCCACCGGTTCAAGTATTAATTTGTTCCTCTAAAGACTCATAGTTTAATTTACATAATGGATTCAGTTACTGTTCAGCGAAACATTAGAAAATGGATACTTCCAGCAGGATGATGAATGATGTCATGAAGCATGCGTCGTCTTAAGATGGCTCCAGGAACATGACAGAGGCTTTAGTTTAAGACAGCAGTGGCTATCTTAAAACTGGCTGTTCTGGCTGTTCCACATTGCCTAGATCTCAACAGAGCATCTTTAGGATGAGGTGGAACAGGATGTCTGCAGGAACTGAGTGATGCCGTCGAGTCTCAACATGGACCAAGATCCCCGTAAAACATTTCCGGCACCTTGTTGAATCCAGGCCTAGAAGAATTCTGGCTGTTCTGAAGGCAAAATGGGGGTTCTACCTGGTAGCTAGGTGGACCTAATAAAGTGGCCACTGAATGCATCATTCTTCACAGTGAGGGATTTCTAATGGTAAATGTTTGAGCTGAAGAAAAAAGTGGTAGAGAATACATGCCACGTATTTCAGTGGTGCATGCAGGTATAATGAATGCACCCACTTTTTTTATCTGGACATAATGCAGTGTGTCAATCTGTCAGCCTTTTAATCTGAAATTGGAATCACAATATGCCCTCATCATCATCAGCATCATCATCATCATCATCATCGTCTCCAAGCAGCAGCACACCACTGGAGAGAAGAGTTGTGCCTTTAGTAGCCTATGACATATTTATAACATACAGAAGCATAATGTGCTGTGACAGTCTGGAGGCCTTATGGCTCATCTGGAAATCCTGGCTAACTGGCCAATGGGCCTGTAAAGCCTATTGAGATACCAGATTAAGTCAATTAAAGATGTACAAGATGAAACTGTTCAACTAATAGGATTACAACTTCTGTAGGCTAGACGCTGCCTCTTCTATTGTAGATATACAGAGTCTGTGAGAATCCAATGTATTCATGTAGTGATGAATAAAAAGTTGGATATACTATGGCATCCGTTCAGTTAGTGCCATAAGGTTAGGGTTAACAGACATAAATATAAATATATATATATATTTTTTTTTTTTCAGAAAAGCATTACTGTGTCCTTTTATTTCCCCATTTAAAGATCATATCCTCATATAACTTACATCATTTTGATGACTATGATGTACACTATGCCTTTCTGTAATAATGATAATAATAATAATAATAATAATAATAATAATAATAATAATAATAATAATAATAATGATAATAAACTTTATTTTATAGCACTGTTCTAAAAGCAGAGGTTACAAAGTGCTTTACAGGAAGGCACAAAAACAAACACATTCAAAAGAAAAGTGCTGGAACTGAATAATGAACACACAATAAGATTAAAAACATGTCAGGTGGAGGAAACTCCATCCCATCAATCACTCCGCTGCATCTCAACCCAGAGAGTGAACTCGGGTGTGTGAGCTGAACTTCCTCGTGCTCGGCGCACTTGTCGAAGCGCATCCTCTGATCTGCCTCTCGGTCTGTTCCTTTAAAACCAAGCAGCCCACGCCTCGAAAAGCGGCTTGTTCCGGCTTGCCCCTTTACATCTTTTTATCCTTGCTCACAACGTTAAAATAGTACCACCATACGCGCATGCATTTTGACGAACTATCGACAGGTTAACAAAAAGGCATCTTAAACAGAATATGCACGATGCGTAATCCTGCAGCAGCGGTCGCCCCGTGCAGCCCGGTGCGTCTGGGGCGCAGTTCAAACACGAACACCGGCGGAGCGATATCGCCATCTCCTCTCAGCCCCGGTTTGTCAAACCGAGGGTGTGTAGCTCACTGTACCTGAGCAAACGTGTCTGTCACGTACTGTAGGAAAGGGGGGCAATGAATCGAAATTGGACCAAGGGACCCCTCTCTTAGTATCTGTATCCTCTGAAATGCCGTGCCACACCGCTTTCGCATCACGAATGATCTCCCCGGTTTGGTTGCTGCGGTTGGTTTGCAACTGATGAAGATTTTTTTATTATTATTATTTTGATGCTCGATGCGCTCCTGTGGATGGCCATGAATATGTTTATTCTAGTACTCTGGTGTAGTGCGTGAGGTAAGTGACTTATCCAGAGGTGCGCGCTACTTTGCCCTGCTTGTCAAATGGAGATTTTGTTTGAAGTGTTCATTGCTGTTGACATTTCGGCCTAAAATTAGGGCTGTTTATTTGTTTTCATTGGACTGGGCCGAATTTATTCGCCAGCTCCAAACGAGTTAGCGTTAGAAGCTGCAGATTTCAGAGATTATATCATCTGGAAGTAACCGGCTACCAGCCCGTCATCAATTTCTGCAACTGGTGATGATGGAATATTATCGTGTGTAACGAGACAGAGGCTGTACTTTCAATTACAGGCCTATAGCTTATAGTACGAATGCAAACCAGGATTTTCTAGAAAGAGTTCAGTCATTGCACGCTGCAAAGGAGCATGAAATTATAGATATGCTACTGTAATGGTCGAGACTGGTTGACTACTATTAGGCCTCCTATGGTGATATAATATTATGCAATTGTGTATATATTGAGGAACATCACTTTTGCTCTCAGAGTGACTTCTAAGCCACAGCCACACTGTTTCCGAGTTCAGGTGTTGCATTTTATTTAGCCTTCGGTCTGAAATGCAGCATTGCTGTCATAAAGTTGAAGTGTGCAGTGTCAGGTTGGAGGCTACCGTGTAACCTGCCGCTATACAACGGTAACAAGCCGATATTCTAACAGTATTATCCAAGTGTGCAACAAACAAACTGGCGGTTCAGTAAGATTGCATAACTGTCATAATCACAGTTGCTCCCACTTCCGCGCGCCACATCTCGCAGAAGTGATACAGTATATAATACAGTATATAGCAGCCTATGGGCTTTATGGTCGTTCTTCCCACCATCCAGACGCCACCCACACACACACACACATACACACACTCATGCACTATGATGCTAGGCATAATGAATAAATAATCACACAGACCCACATACTCACACTCTACAATCAAAAACAAATGAGCAATGAACAGACATGGTAACATAACTATAGTAATCCTGTATTAAATTTTAGAATGATACTATACAACTATAACAGCAAAACTATAAGTACCTACCATTAATGTCTGTGTAAACTCACTATAGAGTACCACAGACACACTGTAAGCCCCTGTAGGAATATTATAGGAATATTATAGTGTTTTTTCATTAGGGACTGCAAGTGTATGTTCATTATTTAGTGCTTTGTGCCCTATTTGTCATGTACTGTACATAGTTTGTTTCCCTGTTGAGGATCTTTCAACAGATTAGCAAAGCAGCGACAGTTCTCAAAGTTAAAGGTTAACTTTCTTGTCATCATTTACCTGCTACAGATGCAGGAATTTCTCTTAGTTACAGCCTAGACGCGCTGCTTAGAAACAGTCAGCAACATGGTTCTGAAATCCAGGAGGAGAAAGGTTTGCAGCTGTTTGTTTTCATAAACACTTTGTGTACTCAAGAATACGCCTTTCCTAGTTCTGCTTTGTTTGTTTCTAATTTAGGGCAAGGAGTGAAGTGTTTCCCGGTGACTCAAATTATGTTCTTGACTCGTATGACTTAAAACTGATACTTCATGTTTTCAGCAAAAGTTGTGGGTGTGAAATTTCAGTCTGCTTGTGCTTTACCCAGTATGTTGCTCTTCTGAAGGATGTTTCGCAGACCTGAATTGACTCCTAGTCACTGTCCATACGCTTGCAGTTATATTTTATATTTTACATTTTGGTACTAAGTACCTTACCCTGATGAATTCATGTATGTTCAGTAGGGATTTCTCCGCTGACCATAATTCTGCCTCTGAGAGAGGACTGTGTGGTACGCATGCAAGACATCTTTGGGGAGGAATTTAAAAGCACAGTAGCACGTTTAATAGAGTGAAGCAAAATGAGTCATGAAAGATGTTTTATGTTTTTCCTACAAAAATAGGCTCATCTCAAAAACAGTAATGCATGAGAAAAAGTTGCACATATTTCACAAACGAAGAGACTATGTGATTAATTGAGAAAAGCCTTGTAGTGATTGAAGTAGTAAGAATGTCTTAAGTTGGATACACTATGAGAGTGAATTATAATCATTCTTTTATTCAACTGTTATTGCCAGGTTGCTTCCTGAGTAACATGGCAACTTAGTTGTTGTGTGGCATTTGTAAATGGTTTTGATTTCTTAACCTAAGTCTCTATAGGATGACTGAGTTCACTAACAGTGGAGAAACCAAGTCAAACTCACTGATTCCTAATGAACTCTAATTCAGGAGTCGCAATGCCAATACATACATGCATGTGCATAGGCCTACACACACACACACACACACACACACACACACATTCAAATG
Organism: Centroberyx gerrardi; assembly: GCF_048128805.1. NCBI lineage: Eukaryota > Metazoa > Chordata > Actinopteri > Beryciformes > Berycidae > Centroberyx > Centroberyx gerrardi. Next base: position 13,949,613 of record NC_135998.1, on the reverse strand, counting down.
CCTGTACACACACACACACACACGACACAGACTGGAACGTTGTGTTCTAATGCTGGGGTCACAGTGATGGTGAGAAGGAGCAGGGAGACATGTCCTCATGTTACTTCACATTCCATGGCTTCAGGTTCAACCCATGCTCCGTGTGTGTGTGTATGTGTGTGTGTGTGTGTGTGTGTGTGTGTGTGCACGTGTATATGTGAGTGTAATTGCATGTTTGTGTGTTTATGTATGTATGTACAGTAAGTAGGTCTGAGTATATATGCATTCTTCTTTGTATGCATGCCTTCATTTGGATAATTGCGAGGAAGAGGGAGTGAGAGTGCGGACATGTGTGCGGGCGTGTGTGCGTGTGTGTGTGTGTATGTGTGTGTGTGTTTAGTAGAAAAGGTGTAGGGTCATGGAACATGAGTGGTTGTCCATCAGAAGAACCGGGCCTCGTCCACAAACCTCGCTGGGATTAGTCCGCCTTTCTGCTACTGCTAGTTGTGGATGTAGAAAAAGTCATGTCAAAAGTTAGTAGAACTTATCTCAACACTTTTGTGATAACTATGTATGAATTGAGTAATGATTTGCAGAAATTGAGTTAACATTCGAACACTCTTTGCTTTCCACTTCACACAGACTCATTAGTCACCTTCTTTGTGCACATAATAATTTAGTGCCGTGTCTCTGACGCCTCTCACTTCAGATACTGGTGTACAATAGAGGGAATTATTCCAAGTCACTCCTCTGTGCCTGCAGAAATACCCAAGCTGGAGTTTGATTGAATTCACAGTTAGCTGGCATGGCACTTGCAGCACAATCATGGATAGAAACTAATGCATGCATGGATACACAGATAGAGCAACAGACATACCGGCCTACACACAGACACAGGGTAAGACACACACACACACTCTCGCTCTCTTTCTCTCATACACACACACACACACACACACACTAAAGGAAACTCCAGATGCCCACCCCCATCACAGAGGGCCAACTGAGGACTGACTGTCCCGAGCCAGATGATAGCTTGCCAACTGTTGGCTGTAAAGACACAATGTACTTCTCATCCTGCACTTGTCCATCCCAGCAATATACTGGGTGTTTACCAGGCCAGTACAGCAAATCACTGCTTATTTGTTAAGCTCTGGGTCCATAAACGCCGGGCCTTTCTCGACACTTATAGACACGTGTTGCTGTTGACATTTATTTAACAGATCGTGATGGAAATGAATACATCATGTGCTGTCTCTAACTTGGATGTGTTCAAAATGGCACATGCTTTTGTACTAATACACCAAGAATGTGCTCTGCATGGATTGCAAGTGTAAACAAGCCAGAAAGGAGAAGAACAGGCCGCTAAATGGTCAGTTTCCTCATTTTAAAATGATCAGCGAGAGACAGGCGTCTTATGAGGAAGTTGTGGTCTGATGTATAACGCACACCCACTGCTGCCTGTCACAAGACTATGACGATCAACCACTTACTCGTGTCTATAGGGGCTTTGTGTGTGTGTGTTTGTGTGTGTGTGTGTGTGTGTCTGTATGGCATGCCTGCATACGTGGGCCTGTATCGATGCATGCAACTAAGACCATCACTGGAATTATTTTGTATGTCCAGATATGTGACTCTGTAGCTTATTTCATTTCCCATGTACCGTGGAGTACTCATGTGATTTATTTAGTCTGATAATGGTCTGGTAGTGTACAGACTTTTTATTCACCTTTGTTTGCAGAAAACAACTTGTTTAATGCAGAAACAGAGAGACAGACAAGCAGGCAAGCTTAGGCTAAGGCCGGGCTGGTTATATTCTGCCTGGGCCTCTCAGCAAAAACAGGATGTAGCAGTTGCTCAGAGCAGGAACAGGTGGTTGTCAACGTGACTCTTCAAGACTGTGAATTACAGTTAATGTTGCCCGGGAATCTACACCACTCCCTAACCTGGCAACACTTCTGTCTCAGAGCCCGAGAGTTGCGTTCAGGCGCGTCACCCCTCCTGCTCTCCTCTCCTCTCCTCTCCTCTCCTCTCCTCTCCCCGTCTCTAAACTTCCCTGAACCCGCAGCTCAGACATGTTTCGTCACATGAGCTTCACCCCGCTCTTCTTTGGACGGCGGCTCAACCGTTAGTGGGCAACAATCGCCGTAATCGGTGTTATATTTGGGTTCCTCGCGGAAGGAAATATGACGCGCGAGAACAGAACGGAGCTGTCCACGCGGCCGAGGAGGCATCGCGGACACCGCACGCTCCAGGCGGCTTGGAAGGTGCGTAATACTGAGAGGAATGAGTAGGCATTATAATTGGCACGTCGCTATAAGGGTGATGTCTAAGTCCTGGAATGATGACTTGTATGATGCAATTTGTTGTGAAAGTCTTGGTAAATGGAGCGGCACGCGCGGCACTATGCGTGCGTAATGCGCATGGTTCCTCTTTTCTTCCATTGATCTCGTTCTGCTCAGCATGGCCATCTTATAAACAGACTAAATTCTTTAGTATGAAAAGTTAAGTTAATTGAAGCTCAAACCACGTCTAGAAAACTTGTGGAGTCTTGTTATTGATCGTTATTTTGCAGTGAAGACACGACAGGCCTACATGATTTTGGCGCATGGAACCACATAGACATATAGTGTTTATGTGCAAAATAATCCTCTGTCGATGACTATATTGTTTTGTGCACATGCATATAGCCTATACACAACCATGCAGACTCACTGAGATGCACATACGCGCAGAGGAGAATGTATCTCCAAGTGCACTTTGGGACTGGTTTTGGTTGTGGTTAATATAGTCAGGAGTCCAACCATACAGGTTGAGTCAGTTGAGTGACATGCTTACTCCAGGCTGTGTGTGTGTGTGTGTGCGCGCACACACACACACACACACACACACACACACACACATTCCATCTCTGAATCCACTTGAATGGACAGCTAAGAGCTTCTTAATGGCACCTGTGCTAAGATGGCACCAGCTGTTACTGTGGTGAGAGTTTTGGACAGATGTAGCGGACAGACTCTGAAAGCAACAGGTGCGCACTGTCTGCATGACTGAAACACTTTGTATAATGAACTCATAACTGCTGAGAAGGCAGATTTTTTTGTGTGTGTGTGTTTTTTGTGTATTCATGTAAAGTGGTCCCTTTTGTTTTTGGTTGAAGCGATGATACACATAATATGATACAGCTGTTCTGGGATGGAAGGAGCAGGCTACCTACTCAAGTAAAAGCATTGTTCTGTTGAGGAAATTTTATTCAAGTAGAAGTAAATTTACTGGTGTAAAATCTGCTCCTGTAAAAGCAAAAAAGTAGCATATTCAAAATGCATTTCAATAGACAGTGTTACATATGATCTTTTACCGTACAATGCAAAACTGTGTTCTTGTAATTGAAACAAAAAACATTTACATAAAAGACCGAATATACAAAGTAAAGCATGAATCAACACAATAATTTAGGGATTTGTTGGTGGTTTTATGTGCATCCCTCTTTTCTCCACCAACATGCTCAGTGTTTTCAGAGCTGCAACTCTAAACGGGCCGGGAGCTGATTTGGATCTGATGACAGTAACTGACTTCCCCTAACCTATTTATCGTTCCCCTCATTCTCCATCTTTATTCACTTCCCCTCTCATTAACCCCCACAGTCTATTCCTCAACCACAAGTTAATTGCAGTGTAGTAGCCCATGTACAATGGAGGTTGAAGACAGAATAACAAATATAAAGAGGCTAGATGAAAATATGTGTCATTGGCAGCTGCGATATGGAGATTTCGGTCAGCTGAAGCATGAATCTCTCCTCCCACTACTGTCAGACTCATTACCTTCAAATATTGTTTACACTCGCTAAATGCACTGTTGATATCGCACCTGTTTATGACTATATTGTGCTTTCTAAAAATACAATTTCGAAATGCATTCTTTGATCTGTGATTAAAAACTGAAAAAATCCAAATGCTGTTTTGGGGTTACATTTTTTAAAAGAAAGTATATAACCGTTTTTACAGATTTGTTGAAGATGCAGTTTATCATTGGCCAGTTTCTGATTCAATGTTGATGTACTTAAGTAAAGTGAAATTACTTTCCTCAGAAAATACTCAAAAAAGTACGCCCTAAAAAGTCACTCAAAGTAACAAGACTTGTAATTTGTTTCTTCCATCCTTGTGGATTTTTACCTTATGATGATATTCATCTGTCTAAATAAGTAAAAAATCAGCATTTCTACCTGTCTGTCTCACCATGTAGCATTTTGCCTTGGTCACTACTGTCTTGCAGACTGCGGCCACCAGAAAGCCAGAAAGAGAGTCAATTGTTAAAAATGTTTGGGAACATTTGACATAAACAACGACTGTGGCCTACAAACCTTTCCTTGAAACAGGATGCTAGTATCCAGCTTTATCTGTCTCAAGCTGGACTGCTGTGGAAAGCTGAGATATGCAAATACTGTCTGTGTTTATTAATGGTCTGTACACTGATTTGCTAATACAATATTATCACGATTCAACATAAATTCAGCCTGTATAAGACAAGTGTAGGTTCTGCTTGGAGAGCAGAGCAGTAGCCAAGGTGATTCTGTGTGACTGATCTCAAATAAATACTGCATTCATCTGGAAATCAAACCTGGACTTATATTTTTGTATTCTCTTAGAGGTAATTATTATTATGACTGGTCTTATAAATTATTTTTCACCTTTTGTATTCTAACAACATTGATTAGTGTTGATCAATCTGTTTTTTTTAATTGGGAAACAAATAGCTGGAATGGTGGAAATTGATGTGTATGTAACGCTATATCATTGACTTTGTGGTCCCACTTTGAAAATTTGTTAGATTTTGTTTCTTTACAGAACAGCTGTCAGGCGGTTGGTTTAATTCATTTATTTATGTACTTATGTATTTGTTTGGTGATACTCTGTTGATCACCATAGGAGAAATTCGTTTTTTTCCTTTGGTCGGCCGCCTCCACAGGAAGGTCAAAGGTCAGCTACAGAACAGTGCTGGTAGGGATTCATTGTTTTGCTCATCATGAGCAATATCAACATGATCAATAGGACTATTAGTAAGAGTCCATACAAAGCAACACTACTTTTACAGTGGGCAGACTCTTTAGGAACTCACACTCAGACTGTGATAGGCAAGTGATAATGTGGAGCGCATTTTGAGAAATACTTTTTTGATCTTTTGGCATGTTGTTTAGAGAATGCCCTTGACAAAATGAATCCCATGTTTGAAATGAGATGGGTCAAATGTAGATCTAGGCTTTACAAACTGTATTCATATAGGGCAGTCTTGATGGCCCGCTTATTAATGCAATATGTGTTGAGGATTTAGCAACTAGAAGGAGAGAGGGAGAGAGAGTTTTTATTGCCCACATTGGATTAAAGACATTTATGATTTTTATGGCCAGAGAGGCTGAAAACTGCCCATGTACTTCAGCTAAAGGCTTACTGCTCACTGATAAAGCTCAGAGTGGTATGATGATGATGCTGCACACCAACAATTACCTGCTGGACACCACGCACACCCTTTACAGAAGATACTGTGCTATTGTTTGTCAGTGCTTACAACATACAGTCTAGAAGTAATTTTGCATCTATTTGTTGATGTAGATCATATAACATTTGACTGGGCGGCCTCGATAATGAGTTATAGAAGAAGCATTGTTGACTGTAAAACTCTTGTGGCAGGTGACACAACCACTGCACAGCAGACAGTTGAATAGCAGAAACACTGTGATGTGCACATGCAATTTTGAAATAGACTATAATCAATTGTAATTATTAATCCATGGGCTCTGTAACAAGTGACTGTAGTGGTAGTTTAAGCATTATTTCCCCACACATGTAGGTGGGATTCTGTCTGAAACGATTTTTCAAGCAACACCGCTGCACAAAATACATTCAAATCTTTTATTAAATTTTGCTGTTCAGCACACCTCATCATGACAATGGAGATAAGCTCTTCATCTTCATTATGTTGTTCTTGTTGGTGTTATGTGAATTACATGTATGATGATTCTTAATGTGTGGAGTTGAATTTCGCATATGATATTTAATAGAATTTATCTGCCATTTGGTGCATTATCCAAACTGCCTTACAGTGCCATTAGACATTTTTACAGTATAGTGTGAACATTTGCTGGCAGCTGGCCCCCCCTCACTGTGTCATGGTGCAATGCTCTAACCATTGAGCTACACAAGATCACAAAACTGCTTTGTTATTGTACAGAAACGCTGAAAGGTCAGTCACACAACCACGTCTTTCTCTCCCGCCCCTCAGTCACCATCGGCACCGGCGAGCGGGAGTGGTTGTCGGGGCACGTTGTCATGCCTTCCCCCTGAGCTCCGCGGCGCCTCCCTCAGTGGTGTGGTGGCAGGATGCCGGTGCAGGCGGCCCAGTGGACGGAGTTCCTGTCCTGTCCCATCTGCTACAATGAGTTCGACAGCAGCGGCCACCAGCCCATCAGCCTGGGCTGCTCTCACACGGTGTGTAAGACCTGCCTGCACAAGCTGCACCGCAAGGCCTGCCCGTTCGACCAGACGCCCATCAGCACCGATATAGACCTGCTGCCGGTCAACTGCGCCCTGCTGCAGCTGGTGGGAGCTCAGGTGAGTGGTGAGGAAGGAGGGCGTGTGTGTGTGTGTGTGTGTGTGTGTGTGAGTGGACGGAGGCTGTCTTGTGTGTAAGTGTGTGTGTGATTATGAGAGTGTCACAAAGTGAGAGAGACTGAGAAAACAAGAAAGACTAGGACATAATAATGACAAGACATATTTATGCATGCTTACGTGTCTCTTAGGTTCCGGAGGTCCAGCCGGTGAGCCTGAGCAGCGCAGCAGAGGTTGAGCACTATGAGGTGTGCAGGGTCTGTGTGGAGGAGCTGGCACTCTACCTAAAACCCATCAGTGGAGCAAAAGGTACTGTGTGTGTGTGTGTCTGTGTGTGGTGTGTGTGTGTGCGTGTGCATGTGCAGGCATGCATGTGTATCTGTGATGGTGAATTATAGAGTCTAGGATCTGTGGAAGAGAGAATAATGCTCAGTTTGAACCACAGACAAAGCGTCCGGGTATTCACGCTTCTCATGCTTCTAATAACAACTGCACACCTTAAACCTTCTGTACTTTAGTGGCAGTGTAGGAAAATTAAACTCTCCACATCCCTCCACAAGAAAAAATAACCCCACCAGAATCGGCCTCGTACCGGTTCCTTTTTGTTCAGCCAATTTTCAAACCAGTCAGCCAGTTTCAAATTTCAGGTGGTGTACGACCTCACGCACGACTCCAATGCGCCCGGTTTTATGGCTGCAATGACATCATTTTGACTGCGCACACTCTGTTACATCCGTTTCTGCATGAAGCATGAACCAGCCTTATGAGAGAGAGAGAGATATAGAGAGGGAGAATGTGTGTGGAGGATAGATGCATGATAGACCTTCAAGTGTCATCCCTTTTTTCCATGAGGAGGCCTTTAATCCATCTACCACACTGTTATCGAAGGTTTATAGCCGGTTGTAACAGACTTGCCCTTGCCGCTCCTGCTATTGTTTCTGGGTAGCAGGCTGAAGCAATCAAGCGTCCTTATCTGTCTGTAAACTTAACAATCCTTAATTTCAGCAAACCTTTGTCCCTGTTAATGAGTACAATGCAGTTGGATCATATTGCTTTTTTAATATTTGAAAGGAGGAGCTGTCGCTTGGCCTGTTTCACAGACAAGAAGTAAAAAAAAAAGATGATGAAAAATAAAATTAGTGTAGATAACAGTCTGCTAACAACAAAAATCTAATTTAAAAATACTGATGTTCATAATTAAAGGTTCTCATCGCGGTGAAGTTCCACAGATACTCTGCTTGACCCAAGAGTTCTCATCTTCTCCCACGACAGGTGTGGTGACACTGAGCCCGAGCGTGCTCAGTCGGCCCATGCAGAGGAAACTGGTTACCATGGTGAACTGCCAGCTAGTGGAGGAGGAGGGGCGTGTGCGGGCGGTGCGGGCAGGCCGGTCGCTAGGGGAACGGACCGTAACAGAACTCATCCTGCAGCACCAGAACCCCCAGCAGCTCTCTGCCAACCTGTGGGCAGCGGTGCGGGCGCGGGGATGCCAGTTCCTCGGTCCTGGTGAGTCAACAACACACACACACACACACACACACACACAAGGCCCTGTTATGATACGAGCATCACGCCACGCAGATCTGTGAGGCATTACATGTGCAAGGGACATTTCTAAAGCCTAAGACATGAGGGTGTTATAAAGTGAATTTTATAGGCAATTTCCTCTCATTCATTATTGTTACATAGAGCCAAGTGAGCTGTTACTTAGCTCCAAATAGGATTTTGACTCTTTCATAAGCAGTCTGAAAATCAGGACTAAGCAAAACATCTTGTCTTGTAAACGCTAACAACTGGACACTTAAAACTACCATTGAAGCTTTAAAGGTCATGCATGATACACTGTCGCTACACTTTTCGAGGCAATATAATTTCAAAGAGTTCACTTGGTGCGACCTTTGGCTACCTGTAAAAGGAACAAATAAGAACCATGTGACACAGGACAGTTGATTAGCGTTAGGTGTGAGCTGGTGGCATGATCGTTTAGACAGTATTATTCTGTATTATTCTATATTATATCAGTTTGACCCTTTTTGATTTAAATACAAACAACATATTTCACCTTTTATTTTATCGTTGTAAATATCGATTTTGTTTCATTTTGATGTAACGCTCGTTTCTTATATTCAGCCTGTTGGATTTACATTCATCGGATTATTCAGCTTCACTGTCAGACATCAAAGCTGTTATTTGGCCAAATTGCTCAGCAAATGAAATGACAGGAATTGGTAGCCTGTACTGGAACTTGTCTTTGTGTCCAGAAGTGGCCTTTTGAATTGTCTAGGCTTAGTAGCAGGTCTACATTGCCTCAACAAACTGCTGGTGCCTATAGATTTTCCAACCTGGTGTCCTGTGATGATTACTCATAGGGCAGATTCTGACTGGGAAACACTGTTTCTCACCATGATAACAGAATGAGTTCATTTAAGAGACTGAGGACACCTGGTTGTAATGACCTCTCTGTGTGTTAGAAATAGGCTTCTGCACACAGAAGCAAGTGTCATTTTCTTTTTAAGCTTTTGGGTTTTCTGTGTGAAATGTGTCATCGTGTCAGTGTTGTAATGTTTGCATCAGTACACTCTCTGTGTGTGTGTGTTTGAATGTGTGTTTGCTGAATATTTCTCTCTGCCTGATTCTCTCCTCACTCCCTCTCCTCATCCCTCTGAATCTCTTTCCCTCACTCTCTTTCTCACTCTCTCCCTCCCTCTCCATCTCCCTCTCTCACTCTGTCATTCTCTCTATCCCCACACCCCTCTCTCAATCTTCTTCGTCAGCTATGCAAGAAGATGCACTGAAGCTGGTTTTGCTGGCTCTGGAGGACGGCTCAGCTCTGTCCAGGAAGGTGCTGGTTTTGTTTGTCGTCCAGAAGCTAGAGGCCCGGTTCCCCCAGGCCTCCAAGACCAGCATCGGCCATGTGGTACAGCTCCTGTACCGGGCCTCCTGCTTCAAGGTACACATGTGCACACACAGACACATAGATACACATCACATGCATAAATGCCTGTACATACACATGCAAGAACATGCAATCAAGGAGCACTATTAACTACTCCATGTTGAAAGTACTGAGCTCTTTGAACACCACAGCCTACGTGAAACTGAAAAACACAACCGCAGTTTGTCCCAAGAACCCAAGCCTTAAATGAGTAGGTGACCTGATTAATGAAGAATATTTAAATAGATCCACATTTACCACCATGGATTGCTTTACCACTTCCAGAGATAGTGCTGCTCACTGTTTCAAATGGCAACTCTTAATTATGTCAATAATTGTGGTTTATAAAAGTTCTTATATCTTATATCTTGTATTGCATAAAAGTCATACTGGCATTAAGGATGTGGGCTTCAGCGGATGTGTTTTCTACGTGTGTGTATTTCTGTGTGTGTGTTATCTGATGAGGAGAGTGCTAGCCAGTTAGTAAGAATGACAGACATGGCTGGTAGGGCAGAAATGCCAGCTATCTTCCCATGATGTAACAGCAGTCTATATTTGCCCTTGTTGCTTCGCCTTACAGGACAGAGACAGACAGGCAAGCAGACAGACAGACAGATGGAGACAGAGGCGGGCGCACAGACAGACAGGATAACTGACAAAGTATTTTAGAGGTTGTAAATTTGTCAGACAGGCAGACAGCAACCTGAGCCAGGCTAGTGATGAAACCCGATTCCCTTCAGCTTTAATTTTATGACTGCAGTGCTTGCCAAATTTTTTAACTGATAACTGATAGTGTGTATTGGTGTCTTATGATGATTACTCATAGGGCAGATTCTGACAGGGGGGGAAACCCTCCATCTGATCTGAGTTTGAGTTTGTTAGTCTGAAGACACCAAATACAGACAAATTGACTGATTTGTAAATTCTGTTATTGTCAATAGGAAAATGTGTAATGGAAACCAAAAATATCTTCTATTTAGTTTGACTGAATATTCTTAACATAAGTGTATCAGCGACAAGATGCTCAAAAAGCTACGGCAACACACTTTATGTGTATTAAACTGGGTATAACATTCCCTTCCTTCTCCATCCCTTCTTTCTCTTCCTTGTTTCTCTTGTCCCTGATCCCTCTCTCAATGTTAACTCCCCCTTCCTGTCTCTCTCTCTCTCTCTCTCTCTCATCCCCTCTCTCTGTCCCCTTCATCGTCGCCGTCCTCTCCTCTCCCTCAGGTGACTAAGCGTGACGAGGACTCGTCACTGATGCAGCTGAAGGAAGAGTTTCGTACGTACGAAGCTCTGAGGAGAGAGCATGACGCTCAGATCGTCCACATCGCCATGGAGGCGGGCCTGCGGATCTCACCTGAACAGTGGTCTTCTCTGCTGTATGGAGACCTGGTGCACAAGTCACACATGCAGTCCATCATTGACAAGGTACTGTTCAAATTCATAGGTGGTCCATTATTAACACGGTATTATTCCACTTGTTATGCATAAAATAGTACCTCAAATTTTACATTTATTATTGCTAAAGGCACTTTTGAAATTTCAAATGGTGAATATTACAACACTCTGGAGAACAGAAGCACAGAATATAAAGTATTTAAAAGTTATGGACAGCAGATAAGTATGCCATGCTGGGACTAATAGTTTTCAAGTTTCTTCCAGGTTCTGTGTTTATGCATTTATATACTCTTTTTTATTGACAGGTTAACCTCTCTCTCTCTCTCTCTCTCTCTCTCTCTCTCTCTCTCTCTCTCGCCCTCTCTCTCTCCCTCTCCAACTCTCTCTGGCCTCTCTCTGTTTCTATCTTCTGCTCCAGTTGCAGTCTCCAGAGTCGTTTGCTAAGAGCGTCCAGGAACTTACAATCGTCCTCCAGAGGACAGGAGACCCGGCCAATCTCACTAGCCTTAGACCACACCTAGAGCTACTAGCCAACATAGACCATAATCCAGGTATAGATTTTTCTTCTCATTGTTCACCCAAAAAATTGTAGGAGACCTTGCCAACCCCACTGTCCTCCAACAACAGCTGAAGCTAAGGGCTAACCACAGAATTACAATGAACAGAATTGGCATAGAAAGATAAATAGATAGAGTCATTAGTGGGGAAAAGACAAAACAACTCAGAGAAACTCAGAGCCAACAGGAAAATTACAAGAGCAGCGCCTAGTTGATTTCTCTCTTTCTATTTTGGGGGAAGAACCTAACTGAATTTGTGATGAAATAAAATGGATTTTAAAGGGCCGTAATTTTTCATAATGTCATGAAAATTGCCTCTGGTTTGGTACATGAGACTCGTTACCATGGCAAAGGCATCGTTTGGCTAAAAATCTCCTCCAGTGGGAGTTGTGTTAAACACTTTGAGCCTTGTTCACCGTCCACGCATTTATCAATTCCCTTTTCCCTGAAAACATTCCTACAAATCTGTAGTTAAGGAGATTAACATGATACACAAGGAAGCACCCTTTCTGTTCCTTCAGATTATCTGTGGCAACAACACAACCACAGCACAACGTCACCGGCAATAGACATGTTTGTCAATTTGTGCCGAATTCAAACTTGCTCACTGTCTCAAGGCGGGAGCTGCTTGTATAAGGCCTATAGGCTGCGTAGAAACATCCATCTCTATGCAAATTGAAGTAGGCTAAGGCTGAATAAACTATTTTTATTTTGGCTTATAAATGATTCTCAGAAAAAAGTGCTAGTCCACTTACACAACAATTGTGTAAGTGCTATAGCAGTTGAATACCAAGATGTAATGTGCTTACAATCTGTCATTCGCTTGTCATTGACCAGGACATAGAAGCTGCTGAGGGACCTTGTGAGTTAAATAAATAAAAAAAATAGGATAAAAAAAAAATTACATCAAAAAACCATGGCAGAACAGGTTTTTTCCTGTCTTTCTGTCTTTGATTTTTGACAGATGTTACAATGGGCACTCAAAAAAAAATTATTTAACATTGTTCTTTTCTACTGTATGGATGGTACACAAGTCACATATGCAGTCCATCACTGACAAGGTACTGTTCAAAGTCATAGGTGGTCCATTATTAACGGGGTATTATTCCACTTGCCATGCATAAGATAGTACCTCAATTTTTAACATTCATTATTGATAAAGGCACTTTGTGGCCCCATTTTGGAGTGGCTGCTCTATTAAATTTTATTATGATATTGTCATGAAATGACCATGTGCTTCCGGGATTACAGCATAATCCAGGTATCATTAAGAACTCAGATATTATACAAGTCAGCCCTAGTGAAGAATATTGCGTAATGCACCTCAACTCACCTCACACCTCAAATAATTTGACTGGAGTGTTAGTTATACAGATGTTGCCACTGTAGAGGTCCCACTCTCATCCCTGCAGCACTACTGTGCCGCCTCCAGGAGGAATCGTTTGGAAAGCCCTGCAGTACCAATACAGGATAGACGCTGAGTGGATGAACATTACTATACACTGTTGTTGATCTGTGTGTAGATGCACCAGCGCCGTCATGGGAGGAGCTGGAAAGTGTGATGCTAGCTGTCAAGTTGGTGGTTCATGGACTGGTGGAATTCATACAGAACTTCAGCAAGAAGAGCCATGACACTCCACAGGTACACTGACGGGATGGGATTGTATCACTAACAATTATATTCTTTATATTGGCAACACAGTGCATGAGGTGGGCTACAGGCAATGGGAGAGAATATAAACATGGTAAGTAAAAAAGTACAGAATAGTTAAGAATGATTCTCTTGGGAGGAGAAGTTCACCGCTGCCTCATCCAGGCGCTGTGGAAGGCCACCGCCACGGGAGATAAGATGCTCTCAGCCCTAAAACACACTTTATCCTTCCTGCTGCAGCATCTGAGATAGTTACAAGGACGTGAAATGGTTTCTACAAGCATCCACTGCAAACAGCAGAGGGGTACCACTTGTGTTATGAGCCAAATTACTATTGATCACTGACACCACAATGAAAAAAGAAAAGGTAACAATCAGCAGTTAGCTGTGATTGACAAAGACCAAAACTGGCTGCTAAATGGTACGCACAATAGAGTGAGTACAGGCTGAAGGCCAAAATATCACAATGTCACCTCCGGTCTACAAACAACAGCAGTGAAGTTTCAAGACAAAGCCAAAAGCAACGTTAAGTCCAACCAAGACACAGAGCGCTCTCTCTTTTACCTAATAAAAATAATTAGACCTATGAGTACAAACAGAAAGAACAAAATAACACATACCTAATGAGGAGTAGGGTCAACCTTTACCTTCAGAACAGCACCATCCTCCTGGGCATGCTGTCATGAAGTCCTGAACTGAGTATAGTGAGATACTGGACCAATCTTCAAGAAGGAAAGACTCTGAATGGCCTCTTATTCTTTAGCCCTTATACAACTTTGCAGAGCAGCCATCGGCCCCAAGAAATCCCATCTCAACCACCATGTTAACGGTTGGCCACAGGCATTGTGGGTTAAAGGCATCCATTGTTTTTCTCCAAACATACTCCCCGTCTGAAATGTAGGAAAAAGGGTGAAAAACACCCATCACACTATGTTACTTTTTTACAAGCAGATTATGTAGCCCTGTCATAATTAGCAGATTTGCGGTGGTGTGTGTGTGTGTGTGTGCTGATTCGCTTCTATGGTATTTTTTGAGGCTGCAGTTTTGTGGTGTTCAGCAGTAACTCTCCTGTTAAGTGGCTGTCGCTCCCTGTCAGTGTCAGCTTCCACAGTGTCAGATTCCTTTCTGCTAAGACAGTTTGTTGGTGTTTGGCGTATGTTGTCATGAGTTTGGAGACTGCTCCCCTTGCCACATTTAATCGTTTTGCAGTTTTTGTGACTGATGCTCCTGTATTTGGCCTTTTTGAGAACTCTGTCAGCTGCCTCATGTTGCTTTGAAAACTCACATATAACAGTGGTGATTGTCAGACCTCTTTTAAAGTTGACGCATACTGATAATTGGCATTCAACTTTCTGTGTGACCGCCTTTGTAATTGTGAGTTACTTCAAAGTTAAAGTAGTTTTTCATGTGGTGTTTATGGGCAATAGTTACTGTTCTGACATCATCTTCCCCCCATATCTTCCAACCATAACACGAACGTGTCAACTTCACAAACTACAAATAAATAATAAAATCACCTTGGAAAAGAGTTAGTCATAACAGTAGATAAACACTGTGAAAAGAGTAAGCATGAAATGAGAAGAACATCTTGACATGAACTTGACACTTGCACGGCCGCCAATATACTTCACAGATTTTAGAAAAAACACTGCAGCTCAGCTTCCAACTCCAAACTGAGAGTTGCACTTTCATTTATTTCAGTGTTTTGATGACTTTTTCAGGCCCTTTTTTGCCCCCTGCATTTACATTTATATTTTAGTCATTTGCTGGTGCTCTTATCCAGAGCGACTTAAGAGTGCCACAGTAAAATATGTTTAAATTCCCCAGTCAACAATATTACCAGCAACCAGTAATGAGGAGTGCAAGAGTCAGGGGTCATAGTGCCTACATCATTTTCCAGTGAACACAGAAAAATCATGTGAGAGAGAAGTGCGAGGAAAAAGTATGAAATAAGTGCTAGGGAGCGAGATAGAGGGGATCATCCCGACAGTGGCTGTGAAGTTGATTATTATTATATTATTAACAAGATATTAAATATGCAATGTTTATATTAAATGGGTGGTGTCAATTTATGCACAATGCATTAGTGACATTAGTGACACCCCTAACAATTTGAATTTTAAAATTTTATAATTGTTGTGTATTGTGTCTGTGCCCTACTCAGCCCCAGGCCAACAGCAAGTATAAGACCAGTATGTGTCGAGACCTCCGGCAGCAGGGAGGCTGTCCCAGAGGAACCAACTGTACGTTCGCACACACACAGGACGAGCTAGAGAAGTAAGTGAGACACACACACACACACTTGAAAATACTATATTGCCATACTAATACTAATAACTATTCATTGTATCCTTGATACATGAAAATTAAAATAATACTGTCTAGCCTAGTGTTTGCTTGTTTAATCAAATCAACTTACATGCAGTGGTAATAGCAGTGACAGAAGCTTGGGCAGAAATAGCTTTATCCAGAAGAGTGGGAGGACAAGCTGAAACAGAAGAACAAGCACATCATATTAACAGCTAGTTAAGCTAGTTTCATTGTTATGAAATCACAAACTGGAATCGACATGGTAGTCTAGTCTGTAGGGATCAGAAATGCAAGAGAGCTCCTGCTACAGTATTATTGCAATACTAACACATGCACGCACACACACACACACACACACACACACACACTCACACTGTATACAGGCGTGCGTGTATACAATCACAACACACTCCTCTATGGCTATGTACACACTGCCAGAAAAACTCTAACACTCATTCCTTTCAAATCTCTTTCCCCTATTCCCTGCTTCTCTCTCCAGATTCAGACTGAGGAACAAGAAGATCAGCAGCGTGGGCCGCCCCTTCCCTCTGGCACAGGGGGTTATGGGTAAAACCATGACCGTAGAGGGCAGCATCCACGCACCGGACGTGTCGGTGGGAGTGGGGCAGGGTCTGAAAGGGACGGGAGAGAATGCGGGCACCCCCCTAACAGAGGGCGTCCCTGTCCTGTCTCACCCCCAGCTCATCTCCAGAGGGGCTGACATG
This sequence comes from Centroberyx gerrardi, assembly GCF_048128805.1. Taxonomy (NCBI): domain Eukaryota; kingdom Metazoa; phylum Chordata; class Actinopteri; order Beryciformes; family Berycidae; genus Centroberyx; species Centroberyx gerrardi. Next base: position 13,933,453 of record NC_135998.1, on the reverse strand, counting down.
ATGGAGGAAATGAAGAGAGCGGTGCCAAACGGATCAAACGGGGCGAACGGGTCCAACGGGCTATCCGGCTCCAACCGAACCACCTCCGGGTCAATGGAACAGTAAGATTATTCATTCAGGCAGTCTTTGATCATCACACATCTTCCACTGGTGGCCCTTACCGTGAAATCAGACTAGTATTTATTCCAGTCTTGCATTACTATTTATGGCAATGGATAATTCAGAGTAATTAGACTTCTCAGCTTTCTCCACATATTTCTGCTCATTCTCTCTCTCTCTCTATCCCTCTCTCTCTGTCCGTCAGGAAGCCCATCTCTCCTCCCAGGACTCCGGTCAGCCACGCCTCCACGTCGTCTCCCTTGACCGCGGTTGGGCGCGGGGACTGCGGCGCTCCCATGCCCAAGCACGGTCAGTTCCTGCTGCGGGCGCCACATCCTTCTCAGGCGTCGGAGCTGTACTACCAGGAGCCCCACTCTGCGTACGACACGGCCCATTACCCGCCAACCTGTGAGTTTGCATGTACACATCACATATTGGTTATATGAAGGGCGCGATTTGTGAAGAAAACATTTTTGGAATGCATTTTTAGCGTGTGATATCTTACACACGGAGGTATGAAAAATCACAAGCACGGATCTTGTACATCCCCACAGTGTGTTCAATTCAATTCAATTCAATTCAATGAAGCATTGTGACACGGTTATCGGTTAAATTACCTAATTCCACTAACATTACTTAAATACCACAAGGTAATAACATTACCTACCGTTAAAGTTTGTTGGGCAGCAGAATCAAGTTTGTTTACAAATCCCTTTGCGAGTTTAGAGCAAATTGTTTTCACAATGGGAGACTCTGAGGGGGAGAAAAACGTGTCCCCACCAGTGATTAAATTTAATCATCAGAAGAAGGGAAACCACAAGCAGAAGTAGGGAAACCCCCTCCACCCCCCCGGCAAATTGCACCCTGGTTATATCTAGTGTAATGCAAACATCTGAAGAATAAATGAAAATATTTATGAACGATCTCTTCTCTTCTCTTCTCTTCTCTTCTCTTCTCTTCTCTTCTCTTCTCTTCTCTTCTTCTCACTCTGTTTCTCATCCTTCTTCTCGCCCTTCTCCCATCATTTCCTCTCCTGTCCTCCTCCTCCTCCTCCTTCTCCTCCTCCTCCTCCTCTCCAGCAGGTTCCTACTACCCATCCACTCTCCATCCTCCTCACAAGCCCTGCATGGCTCGGTTCCTCCGGTCCTCCAATGTCCCAGAATCCTCCCTGCCACCTTCCATGGGGCCCCCGCCGTCTTCCTACCCCAGCGACCCTCAAACGCAGCACCCTTCTTCTTCCTCTTCCTCCGCTTACCCACCACCCCCACCTAGAGATCGGATGGGACCTCCTCCCTACCACCCCCACCCGGGACAGCCTCAGTACGGGCCGCTGCCGCCGGCCCACGGTGTCTACGCTCCTCTCTACGACAGCAGGAGAGTATGGAGGCCTCAGGTGAGATTTACTTAGTGGTAATTGGATTGAGTTTTATGTTAATTCCTCTAATGACATTACTGTGTATTTTGATCAGTGAACTGATTGTAATGAGTGTTATTATTACAGCTGTACCATAGAGAAGATGCCAGGAGTAACTCATTGCCCCCAGAGGTGCTGCATTCCTCCGTCTACCAGCCTCCACTCAGGGAGAGATTCAACTCTCTAGACAGCAACTACTGCTCTGGGGCAGAACACCGCACAGGGCTACACAGGGTGGGTGAAATGATAATGATAATAATAATTATAATAATAATAAACATTATTTATAGAGCACTTTTCAAAACCAAAGTGCTTCGCAACAAGGAACAAGTGCAAGGAATAAAACAAAATAAAACTGGAGGTACTTTAAAAATAACATAGAACAGAGATAAAAACACAATCAACTGATGAATAAATCCAAATCTTATAGAAAATTTAAAAATCAACAATGAATGAGGCAACTTGGCTGAAATCAGACCAGGATTAAAGGTAAGCTTTTCAATAAAAGTACGTTTTGAGAACATACATTGTAAAAGATCAAGCTGTGCTGATCGAAAGCAATAGAAACAGATTCAGAGAGAATGAGAGAGACCCCACCATCATGGAAGAAATTATTAACTTTTGGTGAAAATCCGACATATGGAACTGGCATATCATGAGAATTGCATAGTGTTGGTGGAGGTATGCGCTCTGCTGAGTGCCATCTAGTTGTCTATGATTTCTGTTTGTCTGCCTCACTCTGAACCCAAGCCAAACAGACTTTATTGCTGCATTCATTTGAGCCACATTTCCTTTCCTTCATTTTCTCTCTCGACACCCACATATTATCTCACCTCTACCTTCCCTGGTAGCTGCAGAGCTACAGTGTACAGTATAGCTTCCACCTCCTCCATAGTCCTCCTACTTCTCACCCAAATATGTCTTGCCTCCCCCACTCTCTTTTTCACATCATCCTCCAAATCACTATCAGCCTGACTACTGCAATACACGGTCATCTGTTTCAGACAATGCAGTGTGCCAATATTGCCTTTGATAGGGATTTGCAACATGGGACAATGTCTGTGTAGATCAAATAGAGGGCAACAATGAATCAAATCATGGTGGAAAATATTGCAGATTAATCAAAATTAAAAATTGCAAATAATTAAACCTGCCCTGCTGTATTGCCTCAAAATGTTGCCTGTGTATCTTTCAAAACCCATATGCTTTCTTGTATATAAGGTAATAATGTGTCTTCTTACATCTACAGAAAAAGCTTGTTTGACTGTTCCAAAGTCTAGAGCAATCAGAGCCCCTAAACTGTGGGAAATAAAATGAAGGAAACATGACTACCAATCTGTGTCTCCTTTTAAGACACAACTGAAAACTCATTTTTATAAACTTGCCTTTAACTACAAAACTTGTTATTGCTCCAATTAGAAGTATTGTTCATTTGCTTCCTGAATTTTTCCTAGTGGGCCAGCAGTATCAGTTGTCCTTCATGGCTTCCTTTTGATGGTGTACTTAATGGTCTGGACACTGAAATGTTGATTGGACTGTCAAATCTATATCATTATTATTGTTGTTATTGTTTCTGTTGTCATACTCTCCCTCACTCCCCCTCACCTCTCCTGTCCTCCCCCCTCCTCAGGACTACGGCCGTGTTCCTCTGGGCTATGAGGATCTGTTCAGGAGGAAGCAGGAGCAGTGGACACATCATCACCACCATCACAACGCCAACAGGCCCTCCCAGTCCTCCCCCATCTTTACCATTGACTTCGGAACAGAGGTAGGTGTGTGGGTGTGTGTGTGTGTGTGTGTGTGTGTGTGTGTGTGTGTGAATCCATCTTTGGGCATAAGGAGAAAGGCACACAGACACACACACACACACACACACTGTATTATAAAATAGGAATCCTTACCAGCGATCATCAATATGACAGAGAAATGTTTAATGACACTATATACTTCTTGTATACTCTCACTGCAACCAACTGAAGCTTAGAGTAATAAATTGCTTGTGTAGTTTACAGTGTTTGTAAATGTGTTGGATTTAATTCCTATCCCAAAAGCTGTGCTGCTGCTGTGTCCAATGCTATTTAAGTGGGAGATAGTTGCTTAGCAACTGTGGAGGAAGATATCATGGCAATGCACAATCATGGTACTGGTGTATGTGTGTGCGCGCATGTTTGTGAGAGAGAGAGAGAGAGAGAGAAAGACTTTAACAAGAGGTGAGTCAGACTTTCAGTTGAGTAAAGCTTTGTTTAATAGCATGGCAGATATACATTTTTTTTAATAAATTCACTCCAAAATAGAACTCTTATTGACTGTTATCCCTATGATCGATCTAAATTTAAGAATATGAACAAGTCTCTCCCATATCTAGGAACAGGAGAAGCAGGACTCTGTTTTCCCATAGTTTCTCACTGTTCTTAAACGTCTCTCTCCTCCAGCATGTGGAGAGCGGTGGGGGCCAGTGTGTGGGGTGCAGGTACAGAGGCGAGGAGAGTCTAGCCCACTACTCTCCCTGGTCCTGCGGCACCATCGGCCCCTGCATCAGCCCCTTTGAGCCTGAAACGCTCGCGCACAACTCGGCTCACTCCTGCTCGGAGCACTCGGTGAGAGTCATCGCACACCCACGTATGCATGCAGGCGCACACTCTGCTGACACGTGTGCACACACTCTCACAGACACACATAACAACATAACACTATTTTTTCTACTTCCATATCCCTTTGTGAGTATATCGATGTGTGCACTCTTCTTATCGGCCGTCAGCCATCGAAGGAATGATTCCTTTAAAAACACTGAAAGATGCTCCACTGCTTGCTTTGCGTTTGCATTGCATTTGCATTGCATTGCGTCGAATGGCTGCGCACACGTTCTCCCTCATTGAAATGAAGAGAAATAAAGTTGATATTGGTTGTTTTCTGGTGTATCCAATCACATAAATATCATATCAATACACATCTAGGCTATGATCATTTGAAAAAAACATTTTGTGGCCGTTTTATCTCTTCTATAATACGCAGAAACAAACAATATTGACTTATGCAATTGCTAAGTTTCTAAGAAAATATAGAACAACCAGTGGTAATTATTAAATTACTTGGAAAATATAAAAAATATACTCACGCATCTCGATGAATAGATCTATAAAAATGCCACAGATGTTCTTCCCCTGAACGTCAGATTGGCACAGCGCTGATGGCAACACGACACGACAACTCGACAGTAACAGTGTCTGTACTGTTTCATGCAGGAGCTGGATAGTAACGGAGGAGGAGGCGGAGGTGGTGGGGGTGTCAGCGGTAGTGGTGTAGGGAAGCGATGGCTGCATTCCCTGGACCCCTACCGGCGTCTGAAAGACGAGGACCCCATCATTCCCTTCGGCGAGGGTCCCATCATCTCCAAGTGGGGCGCCATATCCAGGGCCGCTCGCACCGGCTACCACACCACCGATCCTGTCCAAGCCACGGCCTGCCAGGGCAGCGCCAGCACCACACCCATCAACTTCAGAGGTACAGAGGGATAAGACTGGAGGTGGGGGAAATACAAGAAAAATCAATCTGATAACGTAGAGTCGAACTAAAGTATGACACTAAAGCCAAACAAAAGGCAATTTTTAAAGGCGGCTTTGTGGGGAGTGTTGATGGGTCACGTTTAAGGGAGGGAGTTTGAACCATGGGCGAGGGGTTGCAAGGGGGACTAGTAGGTTTATCCTGTAATTTTGTTTGTTTCCATCAAATTGTTTGTTTCCATGTATTGTGTTTGTTTGTTTCCATCGAGGACCACTTTGGAAATAAATGTTTTAAGTAATGCTTTTAAGTGCTATCCTCTGGGATTTTGTGTCATGATACTCCTTGAGTTGTTGTGCTTTTAAATTCCTAATAAAATCTAATCTAATCTAATCTAACGACACATCCAATGATGTTCACTTACTTTTGTGGAAGTAATTAATTGTCTTCTATCTCAAACAAGATAGATATCAGTTAACATCTCAAAAAAACATGTTTTAGTGTGTCTGACCCCTTTAAGGTGAATTGTTTGAGATTAATCAAAAGAAGATGTTGCTTTGATTACTTCTTTTCCATTGTTTCTTTGTTTTTTCTTTGTTTTGCTGATATAGACTACAACCCCCACTTGGATCACAGCGACTACAGGTGGAGCTCCAGAGGATCGGACTCTTCCAGCCACTCCAGCTTCCTAGAGAGGTAAAACACATTCAACCACTATACATAGCAGTATGGCTGCCATGGTAACCGCGGGTGTCATATTATTCCAGTTTTTTAGGTGTTATTATTTGTTTATTTGTTTCATATTCATTATCAAGTTCATATTATTAGATGTGTGTTAAGTGTAATCTGAATAACAAGTTAATCATAAAAACGACACTTTTTCACTTTCTTCATTAGCCAGAAGGCCTCTTCTTTCTGTGCTTTCCTCTTTCTTTCAAAGTGCATCTTGGCTCAGTCACTGAGAGTGGGAGAGTCCATTTAACTTTTTCCCATATATAGTTTTTTTCTAAGCTTGAGCACCTGTATCACAAACCAATTATAGACTAACTGAAATATTTTTTATTTAGAACATTTATAGGTGTTCTCATTGCTGTTTCACGTCTGTTGTCTTCTTTCAGCAATAAATCTGTTTGTGTCATTTCCATTCAGTCTAGTCCGTGATGTCAGCAATAGACAGGTCTAGGCTCAGTAGGGTCGATCATTGCGCGTCGGGCTTAGTTGTGATATAATTTCCATATGCCACAGGTCTGCGGTGGGTTATTGCCTTTATAAAACGGTTACTAAATTATTTCTACACACGATGAGACATCCTCATCATACTCTGGATTATTAAAAAAACATTTACAAATGAAAATAATTAATAAATGTCAATGCAAATAATTGCAAGGCAAACACTTTGCTGCCAGTAAAAATGGCTTATGTGCATTTAGTTATTTTGACGTTATCACTGAACCCGCAGTATCACCGCTACCCACAGCATTGAGCTCTGTGCACAACCGCAGTGGGGGAAAATCCAAACTGTCACACCACTACATAGCAGCAGCTTCCTAGAGAGGAACAACACATTCAACCATAATATAGCAACTGCAGTTCCTTGGTGTAAGCTCACTCCAAGGTTAAAATACCCGTCCTTGAACATTTCAATTTGGTCTTCTTCAAGAGGCAGACCAAGTTAGACTGTACATGTTTGTCTGTAATGGTCACTTGGCGCTGGTGAGAAGACGGCTCATGGCTTGGGTTTAAGTGCCTCCCAGTGGCTAATGACAGCAGTTCGATGGTGTCTTGCTTCCTTAATTCAGTGTATTTTCAGTAGAAACAGGATGTAGGGATCCGACATAACGTGGGAATGGACTGCTCAAAAGCGGGCGGTTTGGACCATAACTTACATGGAAAGTGACTCAGTGCTTCTCAGTGATCTCAATGAGATTGCATGGTAAAATAAATCAACAAATAAATAAACTTGCTAGAGAGGTACAACACATGAACCACTTTGACACATGCAGCCTTTCCCATAAATCTCGGCAATAACGTCATCTGGAGTAATCCAGAAGTGAGACACCATTCAACAGTCCAGGCAAAAGAGGAAATTTTGTCAGCAGCTGTCAGAGATTTTAAAGATGCAGTTATTACAACATAGCTACCGCAAAATTAGACACTTTTGGAGGGTGGCTTTAAAGTGAAGGACCCGGGGTCCGCTCCTCTGAAGTGTCCTTGATCAACACACTGAACCCCAGGTCCAGCGGTGCTGCTCTGTAGCTGAGCATGTGCTGTCAAGCAGAAAGGACATTTCCTTACAGGGATCAATAAAGTTAGTTATTTCAAAGCAGTGTTTACAAATTGCTATACCAAAGGCATAGAAACAAGGAATAGCAAAACATCTAAAACCAAGATAAAATTTTGAAGCATTCAAAAGAAAAATGGTTAGTAAAAAATGCAGGACCACCATGACAAAAGCAGAAATGACAGAATAACCTGCCCCCATTCTTGCCAGTCTATGGGAGCAGTTGTTAGGTGTGTGAATAAGCCATGCTGCTGCCTTTTCCAGAAAAGTTAATGGTAATGTTACGTATTCCATTTGTGAAAATAGTTATTCCCAAATACATACCGCCTTGCTAGAGATCCACTAGACACAATGGATGGTAGCGATAAAAAACACAGCTGTATAGAGAGGTTTACTGCATTACACACTATCCCATGGTAGCTTTTGGAGTCCCTATTATTCTGCATCTGTCATGCATTACTATGGCAGAATTTTCCAAACAACTCCAGATAGGCCAAACACAAGTAAGGATAATAAGCAAACCTCTTACACCTAGAATCAGGATTTCATTTCAGCACCTAATTAAGAAAACAGCAAAACAAAAGGCAGACAATTGACAGTTGCCTTGTTACCCTTCCGACAATCGCTTCATGATATTTTGTGAAACAGATATTAATTTAATACTGCCTACTATTAACTATTATATACCTGAATGCTGTGAAAACCTTTCCACAATCTGCAGGAAACTGCCCGTGGCATCAAAATGATTCTCATCCCCTCTCAGCTAGAGCCATATAGAGTTGGGCCATTTCAAGACCGCACAGCCTGTTAATCTCCTCCTCCTCTGCTCCATACCGGCTCTCCCTGCCTGGAGCTAATCAATTGCTTCATGTAGAAGCATACATTCCTTTTTACTCTCTGTCATGGCTGTGCGGAGGATCTGCTGTCTTAAGACTGTTCAGCCTTTCAAACCCCTGATCCTGAGCCACCAGACTCCGTCCATCCGCCCGTCAAAGATGATATCACAGGTGATATCTCACACTTTGATGAAGCTTGGAGGGATTTTGGCACTGTGTCCTGGCATTTAAAAACATTACACAGATTGCCACCATCGCTAAAGAACATATATATTTTGTATATACCGGATAGCACTGGATTCCTATCGTGTGTGGGGGTTTATTTCTTAACACACTTGCTCCCACTCCTCTTCTCACTCTTCCTCTCTCGTCCTTGTCTCCTATCTCATTGTGCTGCAGTCATTTCCTCGCTGTGGTCAGACTAAAAATAGAGCTGCTAGCTGGTTGTTTGGCTGCTCTTGGTAAAGACCCACACTGGCAAGCCAAGAAAAAAAGACTTGGAAAAGCCCTCTTCACTGTACTGTCTCTACTGTACTCTTAACCATATATTCCAATACATTGAAATACTATTTTAGTCATTTTTTTGTATTAATATCATTATAGGATACAGTGCCATATTGTGTAACATTACCAGGCCATGTATATGTTTCATTTATGAAAGAAAGTGAAGGTTAGGAAAGCCAATTTTTTTTTTTTACCTCTCCTCATCTTGGTATTGATATAGAGAAATATAGAATGTTTTTTTTTTGTTTTTTTGCTTTGCTGTACTGTGGAAAACTGAAGAACAATTGTGTGTTTGTATCTGTGTGTGTTTGTGTGTGCAGCGAGCAGCTCTGTGCGTCAGAGCTGCGCGGCCGCCGGAGGTCAATGAGCGGAGGAGAGAAAATGGTGTCCGACCTGCAGGCCCATCAGACCAGCTACAGAGCATCAGACCGGGAACGGGTCTGCGGCCGGGCAGAGAGCGAGCCAGAGCCGGACCGAGACATCGAGCTAGAACTGTGCGTTCTGGACATGGAGGATTCAGACCACCAAGACATCAAGTCTCAGGTTAGTAGGATGCTGTAGAGCAGAGGGGAGTAAATTTGTTGATTTTTAGTTATTGATATTAAAGCTTTAGACCATCAAGAAAACAAGTCTCAGTTTAGTGTAATGCTCTATAGCAGATAATGCCTGTTTTAGACTTTAGATTCAAATCATCAGGATAACATTACCTGTTCACAACATAGAATAGAATACAATAGAATAGAATACTTTGAACACTGGAAAAGCCCTCTATACTTCTGCTAGTGTTAGTAATACATTTACAGTAAGTACTACCAAACCTAAATCTGTTATCATCTTTGCCTCCAAGGAGTCTTTAGAGCTGTCCGCCCCTCAGTCTCAGGACGCCTCCCGCCTCCTCCCACCTCCCTGCTCCTCTCCTCTCCTCCCGTCCCCCGTGGAGGAGCACCCCCAAACAGAAGGTCCTTCTCCAGAAAAGATGGACGCCCACCTGCTGAAAAAGATGGCCTTCAGGTGAATTACCATGGTAACCGCCTACCTGTTTCAGATGATTGCACTCAACCTGAGTCGCTGCCACTTCTTCAGCTTCACAATAACTCGGGATGAAAGAGCGAGATAGCAGACAGTGGAGACAGTAGCTCCAGCCGTGCAGGCATTTGTCGGTCTATTCTTCCGTCCGTCCGCCAGGCCATTCATCCGTCCTTACCACCTTCACTCACTTGCTCCCTTCCCTTCTTCCCTTCCCACCCTCCGTCCCCTCCTCCATCCATTTCTCCCTCTTATCCATTTGTCTCTATCACCATCTTCCACCTTTCTTCCTTTCTTCCTTTCTTTGATTGACTCCACTCCCTCCCAGCCACACACAGTTCTCTCTGTGTCTCACCTCCTTCTCTCTCTCTCTCTCTCTCTGTGTTTTCCAGGAAGTCTCTGTCTCCAGGAGGGCTGGTCTCAGGAGGTCTGGGGGTCGGCAAGCTGGTGCTGCGGACCGGACCTCCTCGACTGGGGGACACGGCCGCCCGGGGCTGTCCTGAAACCCCGGGGACAGAGATGCTGCTCAACGGAAGCTAAGGGGACGCAAAGTCTGACACTGACCCGCACCAGACTAGAGCTGAGTCGTTTGCCCACACCAGATCATGGTTAAAGGGAATGCCATAGCTTTCGTATATATGTTATTCATATGCCCCGAATAAAGTTTAATAGACACGAGTCAATATTCTGTACTGCCTCCTGTAGCAAGGGGCAAGAGAAAACACTTTGTCCTGCCTCCTAAGCGGCGATTCGCACCAATGTATAGCTCCACAGAGAATTTAGTGATACTCCCATTATGCCCATAAAGGGTATATGAGTGGTTTGCCCATAGATGCTGAGCAGGTTTGCAGTTTCCCCTAATATGGTTATCGTTAGGAGATGAGTTGGGGACCTCAGAGCACCTTCACCTGTATGACGTTGTACTCCTGAGCTTTACACATTGTCTAGTTTGTTCCTGACAAACACCTGCCTGTTACTGCTTTATAAGCAGCAATGAACCTGGATAGTTGTCAACCCCACCCATATTCACATACACACATGCACACACACACACACACACACACACATCACCCGCATGATATTCACACACATCCTTTTGGGTTTGCTTGTTTGGCTTGAAAACAAACAGCTTTCAACAAAGCTGGCAAAGAGAGACTCTCAATGTTTAATAGTCCATGTTCCATGCAATCTTACATGGTCAGACAGTGGAAGAAGTAGGTTAGAACAAGTCAAGTGAATTTTCTTCAGTCACACCGCTTTGTTGGCTTACTTCAGATTGTGTTTTGATATTATATTTAAGCCTTTTTTTCCCCTTTATTTTATCAGCCTTCATCTTGTATGTAGTATGGATTAACAGCGGGAACTGGGATCCCAAGATTTCACATCCAGATCCTCTCTTGCTCCCAGTACTTAGGTCTGGTACCTGGGAAAGTAAATACAGTATTGCGTAAAGTAATTTGCTAAATCATTCGTTTATTCATGTTTGGCCTACACACCTGCTATTGTGAAGATAATTTACTCTATTTAATTGCACTATAGCCCATTAGCACATTGCGCCAGCTCCCATAATAACGAAAACCTTAGATTTTCCATTCAACTAAAGGAAACATAGGCTATGTTTTTATAGCAATATATTTTTCTTTTTCCTTTGCCACCAAACCCTAACCTTCTGTTATTGACTTGACCCATGAAAAAGTACCTTTCAAACAGTAGTTGGCCTGCCAGTGCTTGCTTTGGTGATAACTGCAGTGCATTAATGAATTGCCTTGTATAATTGGCCTCTTGATTTTTCTAGTTATATAGTAAAAAAAAAAAAATAATTCTTACATCATCATTGAAAGGTCTTACATGAAATTATGTAATTCTCCACAGGAACAGCAGAAAGTAGAAAATGTATTGGATTAGATAGTGAGAACTACACATCATGTAGCTGGTCAGCACACTTTTCAATCACTTTGTGTATGTTCTCACATCCCCATGGTCCAAAAACCTTATTGGCTAAATGAATAAAGTAGGTACTAAGTGAAAGCTGAGATCATCTTGTGTTTTCACAAAGACAGTGGCATTATCATCTAATGTTTAAAGTTACTGTCTGTGCGTATTTGTCTGTGCATGGCAAGGCATTTGTTGTGTGCAGGCTCCAAGCTGCCTTGCATGGGAATGCCTTCTCGCAGCTTGAGACCACTGGTTTAGGTTATTGCTTTTGTTGTAGTGCTACACCACACATTTTTAATGGGGTTCCCAGAGATATTCAAGAGATCTAGGTTATAATACTGGTGAAAATGGGTAAAATACTGTTTCGAAAGCCTTCCCAACCCACCGAGAAAAACAAACTGCAGAAAACAGTCTGCCAGGCCTGCACTCTGCTAATAGTCAGACAAGCGCCTGTCTTTGTCCTTGTTGTGAGTCACATGATCTTTAAACTTTGACCTCCAGATTCACTCGTGCTTCATGGGATCACAGAATACAATGATGCACAGTCACAACACAGTTTGTAGATGTTCAGATGGAGTTTATTGGAGGTCAACAGGGAAGGCAACAAAGTGAAGTTTGTTTGGTAGTTTTTGATGACTGCACAATACTATGTATTCCTGAGCAGTCTGAGTATTATTTACATCCATAGAAAACTCCCTTTAAATTTGCTAGAGTTCTTAGTTGACTCATGTAACTGAAGAATACAAATTTAATGTTTTTTGGAACAGGTGAAGAAATCGTGTTTTTAGCTGGGGATGAAGCTCTTTTGGTAGATCTGCTTAGATTTTCTTTACAAACCATACTAACTTACAGTCAACAATACAGTTAAAAATATTGTTTTAATGTTACCTGTAGACGTACTCGCATTTAATCCTGTTGACTATAAAGGAGCAGTCTCATTGCTCTCACATACAGAAACACACACATGTATGCACATAGATGGACAGCCCCCCCCCCCCCCACACACACACACACACACACACATACACACACACACACATACAATATCGTGGCCTTTCTCTCCTGTGTTCTAAAGAACTAAAAATTGGGCTCTACCATGACTTTGGTCCATGTTCTCTGACAATGCATAGTATCTCCTGTTCTGCTTCAAGAGGTGTTATATTTTGCATGAGAATGTGACCTCAGAAACTGAACATGGAAATTACATTCATGTCGGCCCACAGCAATTTCTCTGCACTGCAATCCAATCACATTTACGGGCAATATGTTTAGGGGTTACGTATGTACACAATATTCAGTGGTTGTGCATGATGTTTTGGTTTTATGTACCAAGCTAAAGCCTGCAAAAGTGAGGGACACCACTTCTTGTGTTTCTTCATGCTTTGTCTTTGTTCAACTTTTTAAAAGTTTAGTTTGTTTTCTTTTAAGCATTGCTAACTTCTGTGAAGTTGTTTGTCAAGGTATTTTGTATCAGGATCTCTGTTATTCTTGTTTCGTTTGTTATATTTTACATCAGAGAAATGAAACTGATCGTCTTGTCTAATGTTTATCTGTGTTTGCTGGTCATCAGACACGCGCTGTTGTTGTCCAATACACTGTAATTCACCAAAGTCCAGTTCACTGTAACTTTGTGCAGTATGAGTAATTTCCATACAGTCCAGCCTTGCCTCATTCCCTTCATGGATCTGAGGCAACTTGTCTTGTGTGGCTAATTCTTAATGACTTTAATAAACAGCATTAAAGCATTTGACCATTTTAAATATACAGGACTTAAAGTTATGAAGACTCCTCTGAGTTTGTTTACACCTATTCTAAATCTTATGAGATTTGTGTAGAATGAGTGGATGAGGGCAGACTAATGGTTGATTCTTTGGAGCTCCCTCTTGATCTCTAACGCCCTCTCACCGCAGCTAACTCTGAAAAACATTTCACGAGAGAGGGAAGCATTAATGTCTTTCCCCCCAGATTATATATCCTCGGTCCCATTTTAGAGGATGGCAAAGAGAATGGCTGTAAAGAATATGAGGAATGCGTATTGAGTTTCAAGCGATAACTTTATGAAAACATAATGAATAATGAAATGACGGACTGGTGACCTTTCCAGGTTTTGTCTCCCTCCCTTCCACCCAATGCTGTATGTGCTGGAATAGACACCAGCCCCCCGCGGCCCTGAAAAGGATTAAGCGGGTGGGGAAAGCGAATGAATGAATAGCGAATTTATCTTTTGCTATCTTTTTCTGGGGTAGACTGAAGAATGCAGTGTGACTTTCTGTATTAAAACACTTTAGGAAAGACTCTCCAGTGTTTAGCAGTGTGTATTTCTGAGAGGAAGGGGGCGAGAGCTGCCTGCAAGGATTGAACATGCTCCCAGTCATTCATTTAGCTCAGCTACCTACTGTCGCTCTGCATCTGTTTACAACTTCACCTTTGAAGTCATGTCATGTAAGTGCCATGTTGTGTACAGTACAATCAATCCCTGCAATTTAAGGACACATTTTTATTATTTGTTTTCCACATTCTTCAACTAAAACTATGGAAGGGGGTTAGGTGAGGCTTTGGTCAAGTTGAGGAATAGGAGTTCTTCTCTTGTAATTCTGGTTTCTTCCATGAGAGGGGGCTAGATCCTTGTCTGTCTGAAACGCTCAGGGAAGGCTTGTGTTGCTTAGCTACTTTGGCTATCTGTATATTCATTACTTAAAATATGGCTCAGTCTGTGGAAGTATTTACATGAATTTAACTTGCTGACAACGGACCCGTTCACGCAGACGCATAAAAATGGGTCAAAGTGTGACGCTGATTATATTGTTTGCCAATGTTTACTTTGCCAGTGTTTCTTTTTGCCTTTCAGTATCAATATTAGCTTTGCTGTTTCTGTCCTCATGGGAAAGAGCTGGGTACTATGTACGAGCACTATTGTTGTGAGTATTGAGTTCATGTCAAAGTGATACTCCCAGTTTCCTTTTAAGTGTGTATGGAGCACTGCTGTAGTGGTTGATTGCACTGCACTAATTCCCACCCCATCACTGCCAGCGGTTCGCGTGCACTCCGCCGGTGAGTGCCCCCCCCCCCCCCCCCCTCTTTCTCCCCCTCCTCCTCCCTCCCTCCCTCCCGCATCCTGCGTCATGCATGCAATATAGTCCCTCTTGTGATGGCGGAGGAGTAATGACGATTCTGTAGTTGTGATACAACACACCCAGCGCTGTAAGAGTTCTGCACATGCCCACTGTGTGGCCACGCCAAGTACTGAAGTTTGCCTGCAGCATTTTACTTGTTTGCTCATGAAAATGAATTATTGATTAACAGAGATTATATTATTATACTATTATAGTTATTACCACATTTGGTTGTTGTTGTGGTATTTCCTTCTTGGTATTCTAAGTCTGCTTCTTCATTTTGAATTTTGAAAATTTGCTGAAATTTGTTGAAATTTTTTATTAGCCAAGAAATTGTCTCATTATTCTATATTATATGGAAAAAAGCCTGTTTGTTGATTGTGGAACATATGACGGAACTGATGTTTTCTGACTATTCATGTCTGTATTAGACATTTTATTTGCGAATCTATTGTTCGATTGAAATGTAAATGAACTATTAAGAGATGGTACACATCCGTCATTGTATACAGTCTGGCACCATCATTAGATGGACTTATAGTATAGACGCTCATTTATACAACCTGTGATAATCAGATATATTTA
The DNA here is from genome assembly GCF_048128805.1 of Centroberyx gerrardi. NCBI lineage: Eukaryota > Metazoa > Chordata > Actinopteri > Beryciformes > Berycidae > Centroberyx > Centroberyx gerrardi. The sequence continues at coordinate 13,918,162 of NC_135998.1, read as the reverse complement.
AATGTTTAAATTAATGGGACAGTTGTGTAATGTTTCAGAATGAGGAAAATAAAATCCTTAAGAGACAGCATATCTAAAATGTCCCCATAATGAATAATACTGTTACGTATTCCATTTATTTCCTTGGAAATATCACATTGTGAAAGGTTTCCCTTTTACCTACTGTACGGTCATACAGGGCAGGGATAGGTCTACTCTATGATGATGTATGTGCTATTGATGATTGATGACCTATGATGATGTTTTATGGCCAAACTGTTTGAGTATTGATTGGTTGACTGATTGATTGACTGTATATTTTCTGGTTTGTCCACCTGTATTACACTGACTTACAGACAGCTTGGCCAAGCAGCATAGCATTTTGCTTCTGTGTTGAACTGACAGATGGAACTAGAAGAAGGAGATTTCAGCACCTGAAATTGCATGCTCCAATAAATGAACAACAAATAATGTTTATGTGTGTGTCTTGTCTTTTTTTTTTTTGTGACTCTCTGATTATGACAGGTGGCTTCACACATACACAACCAAGGCAGCTGTCTCAGGCCTCGAGACCAGAGGAACGCAAAAGGGCCTATGAAGAATAATGAATTATGATTGCACTTTATTTCCATTATTCATAATTAATGTGCACCCAGTTCGGTGAGTTTCCTCTTGGCACCTTGTAATGTTTACACTGGCTCCATATTGGTGTGAAGACTTGACTCCTGACACACTGACTGGCTCTATGGATACTAACACTGTCTCAGCAGTTATGTAAACAAATGAGGCTGCTGTGACACTCACACATTGTTTGGAAATTCACTACAGCCACAGCCTGCACTGTACAAGACTTCAACTTCGCTCATGGCTCTGTGGTTTCCTGGTCAGAAAGACATTTACTGTGTGTGGAACCTCTCTCTTTCTTTCTCATAGTGTTTTATTCAATTGGAAATTAAATGATGTGGATTTATAATGACATCTAATGAGGAAAACAAGGAGGCCAACTAAACACAAGGGGGTGACAAAGCAGAGAGTCGGTATAGGTCAACATGGCTGGACCAATGGGAAACATCAGGGAGTGGAAAGTGAACAACCAGAGTTGAACTGCCCTTTAGAAATGCTGTTAACACCCAGCTACGCCCTTACAGCTGCTCAGTGGCCTGTGTGTGTGTGTGTGTGTGTGTGTGTGTGTGTGTGTGTGTGATATGCACAGCCCTCCCTCCCCTCCCTTTTAGTAACTTAGACTACATTGTTATTCAATTCATCAGGTCAAATGATGGTTAAAAAAGGAGGAGAAGAGAGTTTTGTGGCTGATGGATAAACCTGGTGAAACACTTTGATGAAACCAGCCTTGACAGGTCGGGCAGGAAGGCCGAGCCTGACCAAAACAGAACAGGACCAGTGGGTGTTCATCACAGCTGACAAAGGAAATGGTGGGGGGGGGGGGGGGGGGGTGTGTGTGTGTGTGTGTGTGTGTGTTGAGAGCTCTTTCCCTTCATTTTTCTCCTCAAAATCAGTTAGCATGTGTTTAACCCTCATCCTACCAACATATTTAACATACAAGGACTACCAACTGGGGTCCCTGGGGACCCCAAAATGAAACTACTGTAAGAAACAACCATCATAGCAAAATATTAACTTATTTCTTCTCAAAACATTATTAGTTATGTAATTAATGTCATCTGAAAAAAAAACAGATTATTATTATTTTAGGAAAGTTACAGTTAATTAAATGATGTATTGTATTTCTGACTTTGAACATCATCTTACCTTAGGAAGAGCAGTATTTAGGGTCGTCGACAGAGCACATGAGGAAATCTGTGTCTGCTGCATCTGTGTCTGTCTCCTTCAAAATGATTGACAGAGTGCCCCTACCCCCCTGATAGTGTGTAATACTTTAAATTAGGACCCATGGCAAACATGAACTCAATAAATAGTTCCATCTATTAAAACTGCATAGGCGGAATTGGGTGCTTTTGACTGGGATCCCCCAGGACCCCAATACATTGGTATTTTTAAAAAGCACTAATTAAAACAGAAACAGAAAACAATGATATGAAGTCATTAGGAACAAATTGATTGACAAAGTCATGAAAAATTGGAATGATAGACTAAAGCACCTGTGAGATATGACAAAAAGTATACCTCTGGGGTCTGCGGGTACCCCAGTCGGTAGGATGAGGGTTAAAAAGATGGGTGCTACTACCAAGTTGCTCCCTGAACAGGTCCAGTTCTAAATATGTGTGCTTGTCTATCAGATTAACCTGAGTCTGAACTGTCGAGGCAACAGCCTGTGATCCCATGAAACTAATTGTAATCTCAGGGTTATTAGAGGGTGACTGTCTCACCCTGACCAACTATTTCATACTCAGGGGAAAATATTTACATTTTGATCGGATTACAGAGATTAGATTTTGCACACGGAAAAGTATCGTGGAACTCAATTTGGATCTGGCATCACGTGATGAGGCTACTTCCTCTTTCAGTAACACCTTTCCTATTTGATTACAGTTACGGATTGACATAGCATCGGTAGACAGCATCACTGCATTGCCTATTGCTTTATGGAGTCATGGCTTATATTACCGCTGGATGACATATAGCTATGGATATAATGACATGTTGTGTGTATGTGTGTGTAATAACCAATGAAAGACCTAATGGAGCTTGTAATAACCATGCCTTGATAACGTGCCCCCCCCCCCCTTTTCTCTTTATGTGTTAGGCTACTTTAATGTTTGAAAGCCAGTGGCAGTCGCACCTGCGAAAGACGACTATTGTAATCCAATAAAAAATAGGATAGACTATACAAATATCAAGTCCCTCTACGAATATTACAGTGATATCATAGCAGATGAAAATACCATTAAATAGCCTACGATAATAAGGTCACTGTAATTCACTCTTGATTCCCACATGTTCCTAGGAATATTGTAAGGAATATTATAAGAAAATTATTGTTTTTTCTAGGGCGAGCATGGTGTTTTTGCTGGGCCGAGGACGAAAGAATAGGCGAAACAGTTTAAAACACACATTTTGATTGAAACGGGTGCAGTTGGGTGGTTACATCCAGGATGCATGCCGAAATGAGAATTGCATTTGGGGAAAGTGTTACATCGTGTCCTGTGAAGTAACGCTACGCCTGTGAACAAGGAAGCCCTAAACTGACAAATTCCGGCATACAACTTGACTTCCGTTAAACAGAATGATCACGGCGTGAACCTGGGTTTAGTCTAGGGTCAAATTTTCTGCATAAGACATGTTGAAATCTTAAAAACTACTTATTGTATTCGAGCATCATTGTCATTAGGTAATGCCACCCCTCCTTCAGCACAAGCGAGGGGCACTGACAGACGCATGCGCAGTGTCAGTGTCAGTGGGTTGGTTGGGGTTGTGTTTACAGCTCGACTGGATGCTGTTGCTGCTGATGTTACTAGACAGTGCAATGTTGTGCCAACCGCCTTTGGAATAAATACAAGTGTGGGAAAAAGGTAAGCTGTCTTACACTTACATCTGCCTTTATCCTCAAAGATAAACGCGACTGTCCGTGCCGTTGTGGACAAAATTAGCTTCTTTTTATTGGCTGGAACTGTCACGTTAGCATGGCTAGCAAACGTTAGCCAGCTCTGTCTCAGAGTAACGTTAAGCTATATAGCCACAGTAACATTAATGGCCTGTTTCAGGGCTTTCTCCAGCGAGGGCCAAGCAAGCGGTTTTACCCAACACATTACTGCGACCACTTATGCTTAGCAGTTTGCATTCATTGCTTTTATAGGGACGCTATAGTTGCATTAACACACCATATAGCTAAACATTTCTTCTCGGACTTTGCATCGATGACTGGCTAGCTACCGTAGCTAGTTTGGTTGGCAAGGACCAACTAACTAGGTTAAGGCACTACTAGAGCAACATTAGGCTAGCCTAGGGAGCAAAATTGACTTAACATTGGATAAGTTATGTATCTGAGAGTTATGCGGTTGAAATGAATCGAGGCCCCATGAGGTTTCCCTTACACATTAATGCATTAACATGCGCCTTGTATCCAGATTAGGGGGTGCTCTGAAAAGTCGACTAATCGACAGATCGACCTGAAAGCCACTAATACTCCACAGAACTGTTGTATTTGTAAATCAATGAATAAGCCCGCTAAAGTACCTTTGACTATGGTAAATGTATCTGGACATCCTTTAACAATGCATTGTTCTCTAGATTGGTAGCCCTATTGTAAACTTTTAGGTCAACTGTTCATATTTCAGTATAAAATTGAATGACAGCTGGATGGGCCTTGCCTATTTCTTGTTTTTACTATCAGGTTTCAACATTAGTGTGTATAGACTAGTAGTGTATGGTCTATAGTTACTGGACAGAGAATTTGTGACAGGTTTGCCTATTCTGCAATAATCTACAGCACACTGTGCCTATCATCATGCCTTTATGTCAAAAGGTCAAACATTCTGCAGTGTAATTACAATAGTAGTTTAACACACACAAATACAACACAAAATCAACGTCTTAGCACATTTTGACATTTAATAAAGAAATACATGAAATTAGAACAGATGGAGCCATTGAATCATTTGATTTGCACATTTATAGCTCAACATAATTGATTAAAACCATCAATGCACATTTATGATAGTAAATCTTCGTGTGAAATGCTTTAGCAGTTAATCAGTTGTCTGTTGCGGTGTCCTGTTTACAGGAAATAAAATCATAGTCAACCACAGCCTGGACATCTTTTCAAGAAGTGCTGGGCCACTCATTTCTCAATACTCATTTCAAAAGTAATATTATTTTACTTATGATTAGTATTATTACTATTAGCAGTACTTTGTTACACTACTTGTTATATTACTTTCCTGTTATGCTTCCAAAATTGATATTGCTTCCTCTCTTACCTTCAGAAATCAGGATAACTCAATTGCTGTACCTTTGTGCTTCTGTGTGGATGATGAGGAGAACCAAATATCGTCCAGTGTTCTTGTCACACTTTTGCTTGACAAAGTAGTGTGAATATTTCCACCCAGAAATAAAAACTTTTCTACCATTACTCATCGAAGTTAGCTTAGTTTGCGCGCACGTCAACTGAGAGGACATCAACTAGCAGTTAAAACAAATTGGGCAGTGGAGGTGGGATAGAAGTTTTGGATAATTTGCTCTGATATTTAGAGGGGATCATAACTTAAGTAACAACTTATTTTTAGCTGTGACCAGCAGGTAGTATAGGTCACTCTGTCAGTCGGTCGGTCCCAAAAGTTAAAAACTTTACTGGACACTTTGGAGGACAGCAATAAAGACTCTATGAGTCTGAGTGCTGCATCATTCCAGGTTCTAATCCAGAGTGAGTAAATTTAGCGGCAAAATTGCGTGCTTGTTTTGATGGGCGAGTGTGTGGTGGGTGGTAAAGTGCTCTATTCTTTTTAGTACGGGCAAAATGTATTCTGTGTTGTGAATAAAAAGAGTGGAACTGCATTACTCAAACTCTCCTTTGTGGATCGTCTTTGTGTGCTGCAGAGGTAAAATCCTGGCATGCATTTAATAGAGAATAAAAGTTAGGCTATTATGTCCCCCCCTGGTCTTTGCATTCAGAGCTCAGTGAGCCAAGGCTTTACCTCTCCAGAGGGAATTTAATATAAAATTCCAAAGTAATTTGTATCACACAGTGGTTGCATTTCCATCTAAAGTGTCTTCCTCAGTTGATTATAATTAATTCTGTGCTTGTAAAGATGAAATATTGCAATATTCCTTATTGTATATTGTAACTTGCAGCATTATCTATCAAAAATGAGTCTTCTGCAGTTAATTATTCATTAGTAATTGTTTGTATTTGTGCACTAATCAGCTGCTTTCAAAAAACTAATTCTGAGTGGCAATGACATTTCTACTCCCATTGTACAGCAAATGTACTCAGCTGTGACCCCGAAACTGAGATACGTATGGAACCATGAGTTTTGCCCACTGTTCCACCTCTGTACTTTATATATTGGCTCATGCTGTCAAGTTTATTGAGCACAATTAAGTTGAAAAACTGAAAAGCTCTGAGGGCATTGGACTGAGTAATGAAGACAGAAGAAAAAGACAGAAGTTAAATAGTTATAGAGACAATAAAACTGTAAGGGTCTAGGGATGCAGCGATTAACCACTGTCACTCTTAACTGTGCTTAATGCCACGATTTTCTAACCAGAAGCATTTTAGAAGCTACACTATCTCTGTCTATGGTTCTCTGCTCTTGAATGCAGCCTCACGTTTGGACGACATTGAGCCTGTCAAAACTTCTCATGAGAGTTAATCATGTTGTTTGGGTATTTGCACGGCAGAACTAACCACAAAGTTGGTGGTTTGTTTTGAATTGCATAGTGCTGATCTTGATGGTGCTGGAATTGTGACAGTTTGCTGAAAAACAGTAGGCTAATGGTTTTTGGTCACTATTAGCCTACTCCCGCGGCGACGCACACTCTAATGATCACAAATAACGCTGATCTGCACGGGATTGAAATCACTGAATCTGCCCGATTTAAAAACTGCATTACCTGACCACCTCTAATAATATTAATGCTGTCCCGACAGGGCTATAGTAACCAGGAAAATAACCTACTGTTTTTCAGTGAACTCCCATGTCTGTCAATTCTAGTATCGTCTGGGTTGATGGTACGAGATGCATGGGGTCGGACCTCGTTATTATGTTGCTATTACGATACTTATGTTTTAGGTAGTCAGTTCTTTTCCAGCACTGTGCAGGGTCAGTTTATTTATTCATGTTGTTAATGTTCGTATTCTTTGAGCCCACTGCGATGCGTGCTGCTCGTCTCATTGAACATGCGTGACTCAATGGCCAAGGTGCACCCAAAATATTTCTTACCCTAAAACGTCAAGATAACTTAATAAAGTTTGTACATTAATTGTACATTAAAATCAGTGACGTGCAAATGTACTAAATCATATTACTAATTTCCAATACGACTACTCAAAAATGAGTGAGGTAGCACATCCAAAATTGGAAAAAAGATTATTGAATGAATGACATTTTGCTCATTTTTTTTTCTTGTTGGCATATACTTCTTTAAAGGCTGCAAATGGAGTATTCTGCTGTTACCAGTTGGGCTGTACTTCTCAGTAACTTGCAACCTAGCCTTAGAAAAGCAAAAATGAAAGAAATCATGATGGCATCATTATTGCTTTACTGCTGTTTCTGATAGAGCAACAGTTTTATCAGAACATACTGCTCCAACAGTTATTAAACAGGAGAAGGCGAGTGCGGGATGAGCTTTACCGCAGACAGACAAGGCAGAGAGAGGGGATGACATACGTCCAAGGGCACAGGCCGGATTCAAACCCACAACGCTGTGATTAGGACTCAGCCTCAATGGTACGTGCTCTGCCGGTTGAGCCACTGGGGCACCCGCAGCTCAAAATGTTTCTCACAAAAAAGTGGTGTCAGCAACAGACCGGGGCTGTGTTCGGAATGGGATTCTACCGTACTAAACATATTACTATAGGTACATGTTGCATATAGTGTGTATAGTATGAGTAGTATCCCATTCTGAATGGGCGGCCCGGTTTTGTTGGGCACCCGCCACGATTCATATTTTCCCGGAAACTAGTAAATGTCACTGACGTCACTTACCTCTAATGGGCGAGGTGCGCAGAAAGAGTATAGATATTCCAACCAAAGAAAGAGATCGGACTGAGCGTTTACATGACAAGATTTTATCCACTTAACAGATTATAAAAGGTTTATATCACCTCTCTCAAATGGAATTAAATTTCATTTGGAGTAGGCTGGTTTATTCTCATTGAGGTTAGCTATTATTCTGATGTACAGTTAGTGAGCCAAATGTGCCTGTGCTATTGCCATTGCATTTCTATCTCTTGCATCCCTGTTCCTTTTTCATTTCCTGAAACTCGGGTATTACAGTAAAGGCTCACGGCAGGTGGTGCTGCGGGTGATATGTACACACACACATGCACACACACACAGACACACACACACACATATACAAACACACACACAACCCAGATTTGTCTGTATGCAAATATTTATTATATTAACAACAAACGGTACACGTACTGGAGGAGGGGAAAGGTCAGTGCTGCTTAACATATCTTTGGTCTGTGCAGAATAAAGAAGATAAAGACAAAACTTAGGGGACAAAATAGGCTATCTGCACACATTTATAGACAACAAATGCAAGAGGCGCACCGATACCATTTTTTTTTCAGAACATAGGCCTAGTTCACCTCTCACCATCCACGTTCCATAATGAGCGCTGATGATTTTACGTGAACCAGCTTTAAAAGGTGGCTAAATGAATATGTTATGCATGATTTTAGTTCTGGGTCTAGGTCAGAGGAGGCAAAGTAGAGCTAGAAAGCACATGGATCTTCTCCACTTTTTCAAAAGAAGAAAGGTAGGATATGTGCTAGGTTTGGTTAAACAAGTGATTGATTATCCAATTATGGGAAGACAGCAAAAATCAGCCATGTGTATGCTGGTGAGCTGACAACCACTAGTGGCCAGATGGACACTGGAGTGCTAGCTTGGTTGACATTTGACTTGGCTGTTAGCGTCATGGTTAGTTGCCTACAAGCTACTGCTAAACTCTTCATTGTTTACTAACACAAAATGGCTTTTCAAAGACATTATGCTTTGCTAGAGTCATTATTATGTTGAAACATTCTAGACAAAATGTCACTTGTCAGGTTCATCCTCACATTCATAGTTTGTTTGGGCTGCTAAACATTAAATGCATTAAAAATGATTTTCCTCCACATGAAACAAATATATTATTCTCAGCTTAAGACCTCAAAATGTAAGAAAATGTGTTTAAAAGTAAGATTTAGAATTTGTGCTTCTATATATTTTCCTAATGCATAGAAGACTCCCACAGCCATTCAGAAAGGATGAGGCTTTTCACCCACGCCATGGCATGAGGATCTTTGTTATTACAGCTATGATGTAGCATGGAAAAATATAAGCTTTCTAAAAGAAGATGAGAGGTGAAATCATTTGCTTCCTAAAATATGTCAAAGTCATTAGTCAAGATTTCATATCTACCAATAAAAGTAGATTATTATTAGGTTGTAATAATGTTATGAGTTAGTGAAATGTATAGAGGCACAACCTTTGATTAAATATAACACTTTGGTTTTTGGATTGGATTTAATCTGGGTTTTTTTTAACAGTGCAGAGACAGATGAGGAGTTATGAGGACATACCGTATATCATATATAGCCTTTAAAGTTTGATAACTGTGTCGCTTATTTTTTGCACAACCTGAACTGAACAAGAGAGAGAAGAGGACAGAGACAAAGAGAGATGAGGGGAGGAGAGAACAATTCAGAAGGAGAGGAGGGAGACAGCAACAGATATGACAGACAGCACACTACAATCACTGTAGGCCTGTAGTACAGACCGCTGTTCAAAGTCTTTACTATACTGCCTCATTTAGACCTACGTATGTTCATGTCAGAGTGCACCAGATTGATGCATTTTGCTGTTGAAATTTTAATAATTCTCTCCCAGGGAGTTTCCCCTTGGATCCCCCCTACTATAGTCCTGTAACTGCCTCCGGGCAGAGCCTTGAATATTCTGAAATCCTAACAACGCCCTGATACGCACCTGTCCTTGGGAGAGCTGGTTGATTCTCAAGGGGAGGGGCTTCAGCTATAGGGGGAGGAGCTTAGGAGGACAGTAGTTGGGGTCCAAAGCCTGGAAATGTGTTCCATGACTAAGAGAGGAGTTGGGTAAATATCATGATGGCACTGCTGTGTTAGCAGAAGTGGGCAGTAATACACCATTCTCAGCTCTTGATATAATTGTGTTAATTACTTAAAATGAATGTTTGCTGATTCATTTTGGTTTCTGAGCTGCTGAGCTGGCTGTTTGAAGCTAGAGGGTCAGCTGCCCCATTAGGCTATTGTTGTTGTGACCAGAAGCAAGGTTAGAAATTTTTCGATGTATTGATGTGAACTAAGGGTAAACCTAACTGTAGCTACTGTAGATGAGAATGCATGTGACTTTTAGACACACATTGCTCATAATTTAGGTCAGGAAAATCAATGATTGCTTTAATGTTACTTTATGAGTTACTCTGGCACAGATATCTAAAAAAGAAATTACAGGAAAAGGAATTGCACATTTTGAGTCCTCAGTCTGTCTTTAATATGAATTAATTTTCCTCAAATTCTCTGAGGCCTCATCCTTCAGACCTTTAAGCGCCCCTGGGAGGGAGTGAACTCTAACTTAGATCCAGCCTTATGAATCACTCATTTTCTTTTTCACTCATATTTGCTTATCAACCACTTAACCATTTGAACTTCATGATTCATGGGAATGACGAGACATAGCAGTCTTTGGTGCTGCTTTTCTGATTTCATCATTGGGTGGACCAGTGATATTTTAGCCATTTACTTAGATGGTAGGAAATCATGCAAATCATGGTAGCAAAGACTTGCTTCATGGATGTGGGTGCATGTAAACACACGCCATCATGTGAAGCCCACAAATTGGTGATCTGTTTTCAATGTGTCCCTGCTACTTCCTTTGCTGAAACCACAGCCAGTCTCATGAATTGCAAAAATCAAATGGTCACATGGTCAAGGAGTGAAAACAAAAATGAGTTGATGAATTCAGGCTACTAAGACCCCACTTTTGTAGGTTAATCTTCTTTTCATTCTAAAAGAAGATAACCATCTACCATTTCATAAAAATTATTCCTGCTGTTACAAAATGATTGTAACAGTATAAAGCACAATGTGAAATGATTAAATAGTCCTCTGAAGTGTTGTTGTCATTTTTTTGCTTGTGGATTAAATCCGGATCCATTGTTTTTTGCCTATGGCGAAAATGAATGGGATTTTTGGATCACTCTGTTCTTAAAATGGGTGAAATAATGTAAATAGAAATAACATAATGAAGTTATTACATATTTTAACGTGTTACTGAATTAAAAAAAATCGTTTTGTAACAACCCTGGGGCAGATGTTGCGTTATCCTCCTTATGGTCTATGTTATCCTTGCTTCACAAAGCCAAGAAATGCTGGAATGCAAGAATGCAAAGTATGGCAAGTGATTTTTTTATTTTTTGCATTGCAGCTTCAAAACCCATCAGAGTCCACCTCAACAAATAAAGAAATAATGGAGGAAGCTCTGAAATCAAAAATAGTCAATATTAACGTTGGACATGGTCGAAGTCAAATCATTTTACACCCCTGTTAATTTTCACGTTACACTGAAAGGGGGCGGGATCCGGAATCCCTTATTTGGGCCAAAAAATGATGTCACGCTTGAGAGGACAATGATACCTTTGATTATTACAAAATGTCAATGTTTATGTGAATGTATTCGCCTGTGGTTTTGAGAGTGAAACTGATTGATGAAGTTTCTGTTGCATTTTCAGTTTTAAAATGGACATGAAATGTTTTCAAAAAGAGGATCTTGATCTGCATCAGGCTGTCTTCGGTTAGTTCCAGTTTAGTGGTCTGGATGCAAGACACTGGGCTTGTTTTGTTATGAGGACATGCATACTTAACATTGTTTGTATGTAGGCCTATATAGGAATAAGCCTGCTCTTTCCTTTCACCATAGTATCAATGACACTAGCTGCTTTCAATACCAATTTCTAAAGGCTTAGCCCAACACCCTTAATAACTGCACATACACATACACATACACATGCACATGCACATACACACAGGTTTCAAAGGTTCCATAATAAGCCATATTCCCATTCTTTCTACATAAAAGAGTAGAGATTCAACATTGTCTATTATATAAATGTCTGTGTATTGCCACTCAGTGTGCAGCTCACTTCTCGCAGTGGAGGGATTGCTTGCACCCATTGCTGCATTTCACAAGTTGCAGCCAAGCCTACAGTATGTGATCAAGTTGTTTTTTTTCTCAGTCATGTGAGATTGTTTTGTTGTTGAGTGTGAGAAATGCAGAGGTTTCCTTTCTGGACAGCCAACTGGGAGCCTGAGCTCTGCCATTGCCCTGAATTGAGATGGTTCTTAGGCACCCACACGGTACAAATACAATGTAAATCAGGGACTGCCTGTGTGTGCGTGTGTGTGTGTGTGTGTGTGTGTGTGTGTGTGTGTACATTTCCTCCATTTGTACAATGCGTGACTTGCCTATCCAGAGCTCCTCCTACCCTCTTTTTTCTGTCTCTCCCCCTTTTCTTTTGTGCAATACCTTGTGACTCACCTCTTGTTGGTTCAACTTTTTCTCTGTCATTCTCTCTCCTTTTTCTCTCTCTTCCTCCCCGCTATCTCTGCCTGGCTGAAATCACTGCTGTGAGGCTAGTCGAAAGGGACTGTGTTGCAAGCCTGAATGCTCTCTGGCTGTGTCTGGCTGTGTCTTCCTCTCCCTTGTGAGGTGCATGCAGGGCCCAGCTGGCAGCCCAGAACAGCCAGTTCAGCTGGAGAGTGGAAACCAGGAAAAAAACAAAAAACAAAAAAAGACAGGCGAAGGCTTCTGGTGTGTACAATTTTACACATGGACTTACATAAGATAAGGTTGTTACAGTTTCAGATGCTTGTGCTTCTGTTTTGTTTTTGTTTTGTTCAGATCAAGCTAAAAACAATCAAGGGTGATGTCTATTTTGAAACCTGTTGTTTCAAGTATTGGAGTAGGCTTTGGTTTAATTCAGGAGAATTCAAGAGAATTCATTTGGTTTAAGTCTGAGAAATAGGCTCTTGGTGTTTCTTGTTATTGCCTCTCTCAACATGTTATGCGATAATCAATAAGGGAAGACAATAGAACTACAGTGTCGCTTTGAGGAAATAAATCATTTACAAGAGCAGTGCTGGAACCAGAATTCATTTTCAGAACTGTTTTTGTTAGAAGTAAAGGGATCAGGACAAAATACTTGCCCATGTATCATTATCACCTTTACCAGAGATGTCGTCTTGTCCCTTCTCTTCCTGACCAGACACTGTAGACTACTGTAGAGGGGCCTTGTTGTCATGGCAACGCGCACAACAGCGTTCCATCAGAGGAAACTGCTTCCTGCTGCATTAGCTCACTTTGTTCTCTTCTCTTCTCTTCTCTTCTCTTCTCTTCTCTTCTCTTCTCTTCTCTTCTCTTCTCTTCTCTTCTCTTCTCCTCTCCTCTCCTCTCCTCTCCTCTCGCCTTCCCCCACTTCCTCGCTTCCGCCTCTGTTAGTCCAGATAGATTACTGAGAAAGAGAAATCACACACAAAGGGATTTACATGAAAAGTTAAAAATACTTCAGTAGATACTTGAAAGGGAACAGAAGATTGGAGATTTAAAACAATGGGAGTGATAGACACAAGAGACAGAGAGAGAGATGAAGAAATGGAGAGGGAGGGTGTGGCTGCGGGAAAAAAAGATTGAGAGGGAATGAAGAAACAGTGTGTATTTCAGTTCTTGCTGCTCTGTTTACTGCTCTGGTCTCATGTAGCACAATGATGATATATGAAAATATAACAATTTTGTTAAAATTCAGCAGAATTGGCTCATGATCCCTGATATTTCCTCCAGGTTAGTGCATTTTGGACCCTTTTTAGCATTTAGACGATCTGCCTATGCTAATTTTGTAACGATCAATAACTTGATGGGCATTGTGTGTCTTGTTGGAAGTGTACCACAGCACTGAAAAGGTTGATAACCAACGGTGTAGCTTGGCAGGGGCAGGGAGGAGGGCTGTTGCTGAGGCTAGGGAGGAAGGCAGGGTGACAAGGCAACCATTATGAGTCTGTTGGAGCCGCTAGCTAGTCAAAGAAATAGAGCAAGATGTTTGTGTGTGTGTGTGTGTGTGTGTGTGTGTGGGTGTGTGTGTGTGTGTGTGTGTGTGTGTGTATGCCAGCATGATACAGCTGCTTGTGTGTGTGTGTAGGCTATGTGTGAGCCAGCATGAAACAGTAGTTGCTTTTGTGTGTGTGTGTGTGTGTGTGTGTGAGAGAGAGAGAAAGAAACAGAGGATAGGAGAGAGAGGGAGAGAGGAAAGGAGAGAGAGGGAGAGAGAGAGGAGAGGATAGAGAGGGAGAGAGAGAGGGAGAGAGAGAGTCTGAGCTCCATTGCAAAGAGTTGTTAGGTTTTTCAGCCTTTGCTACTTGAAACTGGTAGAAACTAGTGAAGCCAATATGCCATCTTTCTCAGATATCTCCATAACAAGTCTTTAAGTCTCAGCATTGATATTGCTCAGTAATAAAACCTTAGAATTGGCCCAGGGGGGTCTTTTAGTCACTAAACACCGATCTAAAGATGGCTTACGGTGGCCAGGAAAACTGATCGCTCCCCAATTTCATTTCTGACCAAACATAGCATTTCACTGAGCTTTACAGGATTTTCCTTGACTTTTATAGGGGGTTAGGTGTTATTGTCATAATCATAAGGGTGTTTGCACATGAACAGACTCAGTAGCACAAAATGAGGCTGTTGGAACCTATTCAGTACTCCTAAGCAAGTAAAAGACACTATTAGAACTTATTCGGAGGCTTTATGCAAGGAAAGCATTAAAAAATGCCTAAGACGGTACATTTCACAACTTATTTTGGTAATCAGGAAAAAACACAGAGAAAACCTTGCTGTAGGTTTTTATGCAGGAAGTGTTTCTTTATGGGGTTAATAATGGATACTTCTGGTTATTTTTCAACCTGGACCTTATTTTCCTAGTTTTTGCCATCATTGTGAGTGATTGTGTTCAAAATTTCATCACTAACTTTACAGTAGACCTTTACGTACTTCCAGTTTGCAGGGAGCGCTGCTGTCCAGTACACACTCAGAGGGCCAATGCAATCTCCAACAGTTGAACCCAAAGTGATTAGAACGTAAAACTGTATACGTCGTTAAGGTTGTAACCGTTTTTTGCAGGAAAGGGAAGATGATAATTATGAGCACAACATCCTGAAAGCCTTGTAAGAAATGATAGTAATGACTGACATGTAGTGAATGAATAATAACATTTTATAGCACTTTTAAAGTGCTATATATAAAAATTGAAGTGCTGTGCAAACAATAAATAACAAATAAAAGCCAATAAGGTAACATGTAAAAAGCAGTAAACATGCCAGATGTGAATTAAAACAAGATTTTATAACAATAAAATGGGCAAAAAAAATAATATAAAAGCCTGCCTTGTACAAATGTGTTTTTGCATTTGCATATGCAGCAAAGGGCAAGACCAAGCCTTAAAATGAATGAGTAAAATGTTAAAAATCAGTAAAGGCTTGTAGAATTCTATGAGCATTGTTAAAACATGAAATCCCTCTGATCTTTGCAATATTCCAAGTTGATAGAAATATAGACAAACTTTTTAGCATGTTGCCCAAGGTTTTACATGCATTTCAGACAACCCCTCTTACAGTAATAATACGTGACATTTTCATATAAATAACTTTTGCTAGGTTTTGCTACAGCCAATTGATATAACACAATATTGATTCAGGTTTTTCCCAGGAAAAATACTCTGGTGCACAGGGAGTAATGCGGTTTACATTTATGGAAGCAGCTTGTTTGGAATAATTACAAGAGCTGGGTAGTTAGCATGACTAGCGACTGCCACCATGGCTGAACTGACAAAAAAAAGGCCGGTACCTACAGAAACTCAAACTTTAGCATGCTAAAAAAGGAAAGTGACCGTCTCCGAGCCAAAAGTAGAGTAAACATTGGCATTGTCTTTCCAAGAAAAGCCCGCAAATTTACCTGAATGTCAAACCCTGCTGTGGGACCCCACCTGTATGGTCTGATGAGGATGAGGATGAGGAAGAGGATGAGTTGTCTGTGGTGACTGAAACATTCTGTTGGAAAGATAGGAGTGAACCAGTGAAGAGCTATAGAGCCCAACCCAGATTCTCAAGCAATCTAATAAAATGATATTGCAGTGTTTCCCTTAAATAGGGCCATCTGTGGCGCACCGCCAGAGTATTGTCACGGCCGCAACAGTATCATAAATAATGAAAATTCAATTATGAAATCTTAAATCAATCCATAAGGCTGCGCCAAGAAGCGCGAATGATATTATGTCCCCTTTAAGATTAACTATGTCTAATACAGTAGTTTCGCAAGACTGTTACGCGGCAAAGAGGAAGAAGAAGAAGACGGGTCAGGCGGTCAGAAGGGTCGGAGCAGATACATTTACTTAAGTGCAGCTGCTCCACGGGCCGCACATGCAGCACGCTGCCGGATCTGAAACGGAGCCAGATCGGAGCCCCAACATGGTTTCTATTTTTGTCAGACTATGCAGCGGTCTGTTGTGTATTTGAGCCATATAAACGTATATAAATGCCACGATTTTGCTTATTATATTCAATTATCATCATGTCAGTAAACAAAATAGAGGATACATGAACCAATGTCACTTAAATAAAAGTTAGAGATGAGGTTATCTATGGATAGCCACTGAGAAGCCTTCTATTTGGCAACAGTAGACCTACACTCTCAAAATAAGTGACATAAGTACTCTTATATGGTGTATTAATGTTCCTCACGGTACAACTTGATTTGTTTATGGAAAAATAAGCAAAATTGGATAACTGTGTTCACTTAAACATAGGTAAAACCAGCAGACCGAGGGCAGAACAAGAACGGACCTGCTGCAGCAGCTTTAAGTGCCGTGCTGCAACTGGGCCGCAACAAGTTCGGAAACGCAGTTGTTACGCAGGCTGTGTAATTAAGGCGTTCAGGCCCACAGATGACCTTCAGACCTAGGGGAAACACTGGGTACTGTCAACAGTATCGACGGCCACTCTGAAATCTAAAATAATTAAAATGGAATATTCCCCGGCATCTGCTGTTAAAACAAGGTCATTGGTCACTGAGGACAGCAGAGTGTTGGCTGTGAAGTGTCTAAAACCAGATTAGAATTTCTCAAAGATATTTTGAGTATTTTGGAGATGGGTCTGTAATTTGCAGGGGGTCAAGACTAGCAACTGATGTCAAGTTTATACTGTGTGGCATTTTGGGTAGTTGGCACTGTTTTCACATGAGGTCTGTGGCTGCATACCGGGCAGGAGGGTGGCATAATGAGTAGAGAGATTGGCCTTGACATGGGGGTTTAGGCCCCCACATCAACAAGCGTCTGCTGTGTTGAAGCAAAGTGAATTGACTATCAGTTTCTTCACTCATGTCTACACGGTGTCAGTTTATCGCACAATGACTCGTTCCACTTATTTTGGATCTAAACATCATCAACAGTTGTCCTTTCTCACAACAAACATTACATTGGCCGGTATGGCTCAGGTTGAAGAAGGAATCATATATACTGCAAGGCCAAACTCTTATGTTGCCTAATGGCAGAGAATATCAGAGATAGATAAAGACTTAATTTAGCAAAGCTATTCTGCAAGCAGGAGTTCTAAGCATTAAAAATATTGAGAGGCATAAAGGAAAACAATAATCTTATTAGTCTAATTAGAGTCAGGCTTTACATAGATTTGGGTTTTGGGTTTAGTTACTCTTTAAGTTAAAATGGGGTGCCTATGCAAAGCACAATTGAGTTTCCATATCTACACTTCACACAAGTTGCATTTTACAACATTTTGCGAATGTTATAAAAGTTTTTTGAATCAAGATTGCTGCAAAGATCAGTATCAGCATTGGCTGATTCTTCTAATATGAGACTGTCAATTTGCATCCCTAGTGAATTGCATGCAGGCTTCAGTTGTCAAAGTGTAACAATCATCTTCTGCTGCATCAGAGGCTACAGTACGTTACACAGTATGTGGCCACAGTAATCCATCATTCCCTGTGACCCTGCCTTTCAACTCTATTTCTGCAACACAAGTGAAAAACAACACCCAAGACTTTTGGATGAACAACAATCATTTATTTCCTCAGTTTGCTTTGAAACAAGCAGAAAGTGAAAGGAACAAGCCAAAGCTGTCAGTTTATGTTACATTTGAGTTTTTTTTTTTGTTGTGTTAGCCTAATAATAGCATTCACATCTGCACAGTACATTGTAAAGCCCTCCTGTCCCACATCGATAGCTACTTAAATTGAATTTCAGTTTGCGTCAGTATAGCAATGTTATCATATGCATGGTACATCATAAACTACTTTGAATTTTGCGCTCTAGACCTTGTTCCTTTTGCTTTTCCATTGTTGGACCTGCTTTGAAAGGGAAGAAGGGGGGTTGAATAGAGAGGAATGGAACAACAACAACGGAGAGCCGGAGAAAAAGGGAGGAGGGAAAAGATGAAGGGGATGTAAGAGAGGAGATGGGGTGAGAGGAAGTAAGGGGTGACGAAGAATGAAAGGTAGGTGGGGGAGAGATGAGTAGGGCCTGAAGGAGAAGAGAGGTAGTAAAAGGGAGTAAGGGAGAGGGATGAGAGTGAAAGGGAGGAGCGGAGAGGGGTGAGCAGGAGGGGAGACAGCCAGAAATAGCTTGTTATGGTCTCTTGTTGAACCTCTGCCAGAACCTTCTGTTGCGCCTGTCTTCCTGTGTTACACAGAAAGGCACCTCCCTTATCCAGTAGTTACTTCATGACCAAACTGTAAAGCTGAAATTTAACCTAATTTTCATCTAAAAATCTGGCTGTAAAACCTAACCCTTACCTTAACCCTGACATTTTAAATTTTTTGTTTTTTGACTTCTCTCACCTCACCTTAAGCATCTATCTGTTTGCTATCCCCACCTATCTTTCTCTAGCATTATCCATTCGCTGAATCCCTACCTCTCAATTCTGTCTCCTCCTAGCCAAGTGAAACGAAACCTTTTAGCAACACCAACAAGCGTACATACACAAATACACTCGGATCAAGAGAGAGTGCACCTTTTAACCACCCATCTACAAGACTGTGGCTGTCAGAAATTAGGCTTAATTGTGCATCAGCCATTAAGTAGTTGATCATACATGACATATGACATTACAGCCTCCAAATGTCCATAGTCAGTGCTGGATTGTTGCAAGTTAGGATATAGTTTCTGATTTGTCAAGTTGAGGATATTTGCTTAGATCTGTTTTGCATACTCTTCTTGAAGAATGATGTTATATTGAATTGCCCATCATGTGAACTTGTCTTGTGCCTAAGGTCAAAATAGGCTAATGTAATAGACTATTAGTTGATTTCTCCTTTGAATATTGTCATAAAATAGTTATTCAGGATGGATGGATTGGCGGAAGGAGGTAGAGAGAGACAGAGGGAGGGATGAGTTTCCCACAGGATCTTAGGTTTGTGGTTGTGGCGGCAGGCCAGGACAGCAGTCATGCATTGAAGAGTGCTTGCAATGCAATAAGCACTTTTAATACATTATTTTTCTGTTAAGGGGATATATTTGTGGTGTACGTGTCTGATATTGTGGTGGGAGACCACAAATGAATCGATGTATGGAGGAAATTCTGAGGTCGGATGGATGGATGGTTGGTTTCTTCCCCAATTCCTCACATTCATATGTTAATTTTTTGAAATGACACTTGCATCACCATGGCTTTACATTGCTTCAGGCTATTTTGCAAATAAACTCTCTTCTACATTGCTGACTCAACAGAATCAAAATTGCTTTAAAAGTCCCAGAGATCCTCTTTTCTTCTGATCTTTCCTGTGTCTTTGCTCTCTTTCATTTTAGGCTACTCTCTTGTCTAAGCAATCAATTTCATCTGACCTAAGGTTTTCCCTTAACTTTTGTTCCCCTTTCTTTTTTTCTCCTGACCCCTCTCTCTCTGGGTTGTCAGTAAACCTGCACACAGTTCCCTTCAGGTGCACAATCGACCTCTTAAACTGAATAATAAATGGATTCACCAATTTTTTTGACAATTTGCAAGACAAGGAGACACCTAAAATGGTGTATCCAAGTAGCCAAGTTTCCAATTGCCTCAACAAATGCTTTTCATGAATTTCATCACATCATGACTGTTTTCTCCTTTTTCCTTTCTTATTTTTTTTTCCTTCTCTAGGTGATTTTGCTCATCATCCCCCACCACTTCCTCCTCCTGTCTTCCATTCATGAGCAGCGTGGCTGAGTTTAGCAGCGGCAGCCATGGATGACAAGGGCTCGGTGGGGAAGATTAGCGTGTCTTCGGACTCTGTGTCCACTCTCAACAGTGAGGACTTTGTCCTTGTGTCCCGGCTGGGGGACGAGACGCCCTCCTCCACTAATAATGGTAGTGATGACGAAAAGACAGGATTGAAGGTAAGGATGGTTAGGCGTATGGACGGATGGAAGTACGAAGGACAGAAGGAAGATTTCACAAGTCAAGTCAGAGTGGACGTGCTGAATGAAAATCACTGGTCTGTTCCCCTTGCCTTGACATTTACAATGATAATGACCTCTTGGGCAAGATTTAATTAAGATTAACCCTATTCTGAGATTATAGATTCTACAATAGTATTGAGTATGCTCAATATCGACAATGGTCCTCATTTATCAATACGTTCGTAAATTTGTGTGTACATTTCCGCATAAAGTAATATGAACTAAAAACTTGCGCTACATTCATCAAACATTCAGAAGCATCTGTTCTCAGTCATATTCATGTATGTATGTTGATAAATCCCAATCACTTATAAATAGGAGGCGCGTTTATGGGACCTTAATTATTGTGAATAAGCATAAAGAAAATGCAATATAAGATAAAGGAGAGCACCTGCATTCATAATCTTCCGGACCCAAATGGCATCAAAGAAAGTGAAAAAAAATAACTTGACATAATTCAGCAGCAGGAGCTTTTTGCCTCACAAAAAGCTGACATATGGATGGAGGTCACAGAGCAGGTGAACGCCGTCATATATCCATGCAGAGTCCCGTGCAAGAGGTTTAAAGAAAGTGGCTTGAATTAAAACTGTTGTCTTCTAAGTGCATCACCGCCAACCCAAATGAACGGGAACAACTGCTGCTGCGCTTTCCCAAACTGATGAATGCATTGGGAATGTGTTGGTCTCTGGCATTGTCCCAGTTGGGGACAGTGACATCATGCCCTGCACTGAAACTATTCACCGGCTGACGGGCTCAGAGGAACAGTGTGGGTTGACTGATAATTAGGGGTGTAACGGTACACAAAAATCACGGTTCGGTATGTACCTCGGTTTTGAAGTCACGGTTCGGTTCATTTTCGGTACAGTAAGGGGAAAAAATGCAAAACATAAAATTGCTTGTCGTTTATTATGAACTTTTGTAAACATCAACAGTTTATAATTTTTTTAAATACAATTTTAAATGAAACATAATAAAAAATAAAATATATAAAAATAAAATAGAATAAAAAATATAATACTGCTGCAAACTACTACTAATAAGTTCTCCAATAAATAAAATATTCTCAAATAAATTAAACAAAATATAAAATAAGAAATATATAAAATATAATAAAAAATATAAATAACTAAAAATCTTTTCTTTTTTTAGGAAATGAACTTTTCCACATTGACTAAAGTGCAGCATTTGTTATTGCTTTGGCCCTATCTGAATTACCAGCGAAAGGCTGTTTAAATGACGAAGGGAGCAGCGTTTGCACTACGCTCGTTTTTTTCCTTGCAGCAGTGATATTCACATTCGCGTGGTGCCGTTTCAAATGAGTTATCAAGTTTTGACGTGTTGCCAGAAACATACCCGATCACTACTGAACAAAGGAGACCTTAACGATAAGGGAGGGTCTTCTAGCTCTGGCTTATCGTTTGCATTGGCCATGACGTTCGCTAGCCAAAGGCTAGGCTAGGCTAAGCTAAGCGTGCTGTCTGTGTAGTGCGCTCAAAGTGCGAGGCGGAGACTAAACAAACTTCCGGTCCGCCACTTAATATGTTCGTGTGGGAACTCGGATTTGAAGTATGTTCCGCATGCAAAACAAGCCTACTAAGATTGCATTCGGTACACATCTGCACCTTACCTAAAGTCCTGTACCGAAACGGTCCGGTACGAATACGTGTACCGTTACACCCCTACTGATAATATAATACCGTATTTCCTCTAATATTGGCCCGGGCCTTTATTTACCTCAACTGCAGAGGGTACCAGGCCTTTATTGGAAGCAGGCTTATATTAGAGACAGGCCTTTATTTCTAATTCCCTCTGTTTGATAAGTATATTTGCTCATATTTTAGTACGAAGCCTCCTTGTTTTCTGATCTGCTTCAGTTGGGGTATGTTAGGTAGCCGTTTTTTTGTTACTGCAATGCATTACGATAATTACGGTAATTGACGACGGCATGCTCCAGAGACTTCCGCCGGCCGAGCCATCTTGTGGCACTTCCAGCCATATATAGTATATGGCTGGACACGGTCTAGCCATATACTAGGTTTTGACCTAGTCTTGTTTCCTTTGTTTTTTCCCCCGGCCTGTATTTGAGGCCGGCCTTTATTTGTTTGTGTCGACCATGGCCCCGGCCATTATCGGAGACCCGGCTTTTAATTGACTACCGGCCACTATTAGAGGAAATACGGTACTTCCATGGGGTTGGTCAATACGAAAATGTCTCCGCTCCTGCTTCTCTCTTCTCTATGAGTCCAGATTGGCTTTGCAGCGTTTTAGCACTTTAAATCTCTAATTATAGAATAAAAGGACATCGATCACTCATTAATTCAAATAGCATCTACAAGAAATTAATGTTAGGTTTTTTTTTTTAAATATTGCTTTCTTTCTACCTTTATGCTGTGTAATAATTTGAGAAAAAGTAGGCATACATTCAAAGCAGGCAATTTACCCTCCAGTTTCATTAATAGAAGTGAAAGACTTGAGGTAAAAGACAAACTGGAGTTTACGTATGAACAATGTAGACGTATGAAAACTTTGATAAATCCTGATTTTCGTATGTAAACATGGATACGAAGGATTCACAAACAAATCCGTTTGGAAATCGCTTGATAAATGAGGCCCATTGATTGTAATCTCATCCCGATAACATAAAGATATACAGAAAGCTGAAAAGCTGTAAATTATTCTCAGAATAACAGTAGGATAACAGCTCAGATTTCATAAAACTCTAGGCTAACGGGTAACATATCAGCACTCCTGTTTTAGGATAGACCCTATTTCAGAATCCAGAGCATGGTTTACTAAAAGCATATTGGTATTCACTTCATCTTCACTTTGTCCAAGGATTCCTTCAGACACCCAGGTCACATGTCCAGGCCGTACATATTCCATTTTCAACTGGTTGTGTTAATCACTCACTTGTCCAAAGCTCTCCTCCATCTTTTTAAACATGCACCGATTTTAGATCACTCACTCACTTATTATTCTCACTCTCTAATAAGGCTAACCATTTCATGTTTTGCCTTTTCCACATTCTCACTCTACCCACCCTCTTCTCACAGTTAGTCTTAGATCTGTATTTGTCCTCTTTCATTTGTTGCTTGAAGAAAGGAAGCCCTCAAATCCTCGTTGGGAAGTGCACATCGCCATAAATTGAGAGCACATTGTCACAGGGTTTGTGCTGAACTGGTTGTTCATATGTCGCAAACAAGGGTACTTCTACTGTATATTGTGTTTTGTTTTTAAATTAGTGCCGGGTAGTGGAGAAATAAAGACCTCATCGAAGTCAGCAATATATTTACGGTTGTCATTTGGCGACAGCTAGTCAGCAAAGAAAAGTTGCGTGCAACTTAACTTTGAGGCAACATCTCCCATTAGTTGTCAATTAAGTGCTACTGTTAGTCCTATATGTCCAGTATATGTCCCTTGCTGTATGAGTCATGCTTCAGCTAGCAATTATTTAGCAGATATTGGTTGACAAACTTTGCGGCGATGTGGTTGCGAGTGCTTTGAACTCATTGTCAGGGAAAATAATGGTGTTTTGGGACTAGGGTGTGTCTCTCTGCAAAGAGAGTGAAGATGTTTCTGAGGGAAGAAATGTAGCTACTCGCCACCATCCTGTGTGTGTCCCTAATGGGTTCAGGTTACCTCCTCTCCTCTCCTCTCCTCTCTCTTCTCCTCTCCTCTCCTCTCCGCTCTGCTCCTCTCCACTCCTCTCCTCTCCTCTCCTCTCCTCTCCTCTCCTCTCCTCTCCTCTCTCCTCTCCTCTCTTCTCCTCTCTCATCTCACCTCTCCTCTCCTCTCCTCTCCTCTCCACTCCTCTCCTCTCCTCCTCTCTCTTCTCCTCTCTTCTTCTCTCTCATCTCACCTCTCTTAGGTCACATTTTGTCCATGCCTCTTCCAGTTTACCAGTTAAAATGTTATCACATTTCCTTTTATTGGGTTTACTTAAGCAGTTGGCTCACATGTTCATACAGTGTCCATTAGTGCACATCATTACTGTACTTTGTGAATTCTGGGAATTAATTGTTGACTCGATGTTGTAAAGCTACCAGAAGATGGCGCCAGCAGAGCAGGGAAGTGGCATGTTCAATTCACAGCAAACGGTCACACGCTTCTATTGTTTATTTTACATGCTTGGAGATAAGAGCATGTGATTTCACACATTCCATAAATAGATAATCTGTTGATGGATCACAATGATTTTGATGGAAAACAGATTTGAGATGCTAGTGCTGTGTCGTTTTGTGGCCAGTGACTCGTTGCCATTTGAGGTAAGAAAGAAGTTATCCCACACACATCCAGTGTTGTCAATACCTTGTGGTGAAGTCACCCCATTCACTGACACCTGGCCATCCAGATATCATGTTTTGGTTTTCGTCTACACACTATTATGCACATTTCCTTCCCCACCAGTCAGCCCATCCAGTCAGAGACGAGTCAGTGTGTCTAAACTTGTTGTTTGTTATGCAGGTGATTTCTGAGGAAGGGGTCAGCTTTAAGGTCAGTTTCTTCTCTCGCTCTCTTTCTTTTTCTCCTCCTGACTCTCTCTCTCTCTCTCTCTCTCTCTCTCTCTCTCTCTCTCTCTCTCTCTCTATAGCTTGTGTTTTTCTATTTTTCTCTAATTCTGTGATGTGATTCCGTGGTGATTCTGTCTGTGCTTTGTGCTCTCTGTATTTTGACTGGCTGTTGATTGATGGCCTTAGCTAGCCTATTCAACACTTGTTTTGATGATGGTAGTGATACAGTAGACACTCGCATATAGGACTTAGTTCTACCTGACAACTGCCCAGGCTTTTAGCAAGACCTGAAACTGACAAGGCTTATCCGAAGCTGTATAATGAAGTGGTTATGTCAGATATATATGGACTTAATGGCTCTCAGTAGAGAATTGATTGTTGCCTTACAACAAAAACAGTTTCTTAAAAGCAGAGGCAATTTGACTTCATTTATATAAGAATCTTTTCTCATTATATGGCACTGGGAATTTAGACAGTGTAGTTGTAGTATCCATCCTGCTATAGGCAATTGTAGGACTATGGCTGCATTGCACAAATGGTAAAACATATGTGGCACAGATATTATCTATGGCTGTCTATACATGCAGAGCCCACTTTGAATATTGAACCTGATTACTCAGCTATGAAAACATAATGCGTAGGCCACAAAGGACGAAAAATCAGATTCTCTATTCTTGTGTAAATCAGCCTATCCTGCCTATTGCTCAACAGTGCCCTCTGCAGGTTACTTCTGCTGTCCCCCAGTATTTTCTGCCGCCACAGCAGGCAGGTGAAATAGGGCCTTGCCTCCTTTTGTATGGCTTGATGGTTTGTCTACCCTTTAGCTTGCTCTTTGTTTGCTATAGGTAGCTTTGGAACAAGCTTAGGCTCAGTTAGAGTTGACAGCAGTTCTGATCTCTTGCTGTACAAATGAACTGATCTAGGAGTTTCACAACCAAAATTGACATACCTACTAATCACTAATATTGGATTAAATGTAATAAACATATCTCACACCAACATAAAATGTAGGCTAAATCATTTGAAAGGTGCCTTCCTTCCTTGAACACACTGGAAATGAATCTCAAGATCACTGTTAAATGGGCAGCACAGAGCTGCCGCTCAGTGAACTCTGTGCACACTCCCACAACATGAAAGAGGAAATTCCAACACACTTGATGTAGGCCTAAGGATTAGCTTGTTAGTTGCTTGTTAGTTGCTAATTTTGACTTGTTTTGTTGAGTAACTGTTGTAGGCCAGGTCAGTACAATGATCTCTAAAACAGGCATATCTGTGTGTGCTTTTAATTATGTGTATATGAGTCTAAATGTGTGGGTTTTTATGCTTCCTTTTGTCCCTACTCCTCGGTGTGTTTGTGCATGTCTGTTTCTATGTGTGTGTGTGTGTGTGTGTGTGTGTGTTCTTGTTTCTACACCTGTATGTGTGTGTGTCAGATCGTGGGGAACGGAAGTGAGCAGCAACTACAGAGAGAGTTAGAGGATGTTCTGATGGACCCATCAGTAGCTGACACTGGACTTGCACCAGAAATAGGAATGGACCACCTTGTTGGGGGGGACCATGGCCTTCCCACTACAGCGTCACCTGTACCACCAGGCACAGACCCTCTCAGCACACCCCCGCCCAAGGTGGAGATGGTGCTTCCAGTTCAGACGGCTCAGGAGAGTGAGCTGAATGAGCGGTCGTACCGAGGTGAGCCGTGACGGGACTTTTCTCATTTTCTTTTCTAGCTTCTGTCAAAGCACATACTGTACACTGGCTCAATATTCACAGTGTTATAGTTGTTGTTTTTAAGGCACTAAGAGCAAGGGCATTGTAGCACCAAGGTGTTTAAGTCACATCATACAGTACGTTCTCCCCTTCCCTCTCTTTTTTCCTCCCTTGTAGCAGATGTTGTCTTGACATTTTCTTCTCATTTACCTTGTGCCCTCTATTCAAATATGAATATAAATTTTGTATTTTGTATAGTTGTACTGTTGTAGAAGTTTTAGTGATTCATTGATATACACCTTTCTCTTCTCTACCCACCTGCCCCCTCCCCCTAATTCATTCCTCCTTGAAGAAGGCAAGTCATCTCATCTCAGACAATGACAATGTTGTTGATGTATAACAATAAGATCATAATATGAATCTTCAAAAAAATAATAGAATCCCTTTCCTTTCCTTTCCTTTCCTTTCCTTTCCTGTCCTCTCCTCTCCTCTCCTCTCCTCTCCTCTCCTCTCCTCTAATTCCACTTTGCAGCGGACGAGTCGTCGTCAGAAGGCAGCCCCGGGACTCCCATCCCAGATGAGGACAGTGTAGTGTTCAGCCAGCTGACATATCTGGGCTGTGCTTCGGTCAACGCCCCCCGCAGTGAGGTGGAGGCCCTCCGCATGATGAGTATCCTCAGAGGGCAGTGCCAACTCCCCCTGGACGTCACGCTGTCGGTGCCAGGCGTGTCTGAAGGCACTGTCAGGTAAGGGGAACGTATGGATTATCAGTGCCAGCTTGATGTGGATATTACACTGTATAATATGTTGTCAAGGGCACTTAGAGTAGAATTTTTTACAGATGTGGTGGCTAGGGATAATTTTGGATATGAGGCCCAGGTTCGGTCCGGGGCCCGGACGCCAGTAGGAGTTGCAGTTTAAAGGATTTTATTTGGAAATTGATGCATGATGCAAAGTGTGGATGCACTTCCATAGAGTCTACTGTAGTTTGTCCTCTTTGTTGCAATACTGCTAGAAAACTGCTCCTGTTCTGTGGAGAATTGGACTGCACACACACTCTAACCTGAGCCTACGTCATGTCACAACCTCTCAGTCAATGGCATAAACAGTGTACAGTTGTGTAATTTGTGTACAATTTTAGAGTAACTGGTATTGTGAATAACACAATAATAAAACAGTGTGGTATGAGCACTATATATTTTTTATTCATTTCCATAAATTCAGTTACAAACTTAGTATTTTTGGAGGTGCTATAGATGTAATATATATAAGAAAGGAACCAATAAGGGAATCATTAAGGAATCAGTTTGTTAAAAAGGAATTGTTCTGGAATCGACATTGTTAAAGTCTTATTAATTCCCAACCCTAATGATATATAGACAGCTGTGCTGAGCAATAAGGCCAGAAGATGATTTTTCATCATATTTATATTTTTATAGCTATGGAGGGCCACAGTAGGTAAACGAAACTAAAGGACACCCTGATCAATACTGTAATGTATATGCATAGACACCGACACATCCAAACACATACGCTTGTACACAGGCAGGCATATGCACACATTATACACACATGAGAGACACGCACACTACACACACGCAGACCTCACTCTGCGGTAATGGCTTTTCAGATTGCAAACAAAAACCTTTTATCCTGTTCTCAACTCTTACAGGTTGCTGGACCCCCACACCAGTACGGAGATCGCCAACTACCCCATCTATAAGATTCTGTTCTGTGTGCGCGGCCATGATGGCACACCAGAGAGCGACTGCTTTGCCTTCACTGAGAGCCACTACAATGCTGAGATCTTCAGAATCCATGTTTTCCGCTGCCAAATCCAAGAGGCGGTGAGGATTCACTGATTTGATTGACTGTACACTTTAGCTCCATATATGCAGCTCTCTTCTCCACACTGCTGACAGTCATCACAAAGACCTGCACATAAACAGGAATGCATTTGCTGATTTTTACTGATAGATAAAATAGAGGATAGATTTATCTTTTCTCTGTTTCTTCCAGTTGCTTTGCTTTCACATTAAGGCACATTATAACACACACACAAACTCTCACACACACACACACACACACACACACACACACACACACATGTGCACAAACCAGTTGCCCAGCAATGTTGCTGCTATTCACATAGTGAACAACAGGGGGAGCAAGAACTGCTCTCACAGATCTCTGCTCTGACTACACTGTTTCGCTTGACACTTTATTCCTCTCTCTTGCTTTCCCACTTTTTCTATCTCATTCTCTGTGGGTCACATGTCTTGCCTCCGCTCACATTAAAATACACAAACACAGACACAGACACACACACTTGGTGCCCTCAGTACCCTGGTTGACCTTCTCTTGAATAGTTGAGCTCTCTGTAGCCTGTCCCTCAGGGTGTTATGTCAGTGTGGGTGCTCCCTCAATGGACCCTAAGGATTTATGTCCAGCTCTGCAGGCTGCTCTCCCATGCACACGCTTGCACACAGACAGGCGCGCGCTCGCACAATCACCCAAACCAGCTTCCAAGGGAAACTAAGTGTCATTGCTCATATAGTCCCATCAGTAGACATATAAAGGAAGAGGAGAGGGAAGCCACTCATGAATCTGGGTTAAAGTACTGCTTCAGTGTTCAGTGACCTAATTTCCCCTTCATGGAAGCACTCTCCTTCAGTGTCACTAAGAGCCCCCAGACAGACACTACTTTATCAGTCCCACATCATCTCACTATCCAGTTTCCCACCTTCCAGACTCTCATCCTTTACACACAGATGCTCACACTAACACACACACACACACACATATGCACGCACAAACCCCCACCTATAGTATTTCACCTGTTTACCTAACAACCAGATGTCTCCCTCCTGCTCCCCCTGCCCTCCTTTTTTTTCTTCATCCTCTTCCCCACAGTCTTACCGCTCTGCGCTCCCGGTTTCTTTCAGCTGTCATCTTACCTCACCGGCCCCCTCTCCTCACAAACCCCGAGCAGCCGACCAAACTCCAGCACTTCCAACTTTTCTTTTTTTTTTCTCCGCTTCTTATTCTGACCATCAGCCCGTAGTGAGTCAGCCCGTTTCTTCTCCTGGAAAAAGTCATGCTAGTCACACGCCTCACATCAGCCCTCAAACCCACTGTAAACAACCTCCTCAGCCTTCCTAAACCACCACCTTCACCCCGCGCCTCCTGCTAGCTCAGGAGTTCTCATTTTTGGGGCACAATAGCCATACCTAAAAGATACAGACTTATTGACCAAATTCTTATTTTTTCTGCTTTTTCACAATTCTCTGATCACGTACCCACACCCGCTGTATTCACACACTGTACTGAGGTAGCGTTGTGGTGGCTCCTTGCAGTATCAGGCCATCAGAGCCCCTCGGCTGTGTTCTCTGCCCTAAGCAAGCAACCTAATCCTAAAATCAAATCGCGAAGAGCATGTGAAGCATTCTTTACCTATAAATGGAAAAGTATGACACAGTCTCTGGAGAAATAAGGCATTTTAGAATATATAAATTACTAGCTATCTTTAGGACTTCTGACTTCTGACAAAATAGCAGCATTGTTGAGGATGTAATCATATGTTTTTTTTTTGAGATTTTGAGTAATAGATAAAAAAAAAATTCCTAAACGGATTTGGGGATTTTGGAAAGGAACTCTCCATGCATAAAGCAAACCACCTCCTCAGTCCTACTCTGCCTTCCTGTGCCAGACCTCCCAGTCAGGCCCCCAAGGCTAGTAGCTAACAATTCCCAGTCTCCTGGTGTTGATAGTGATGCAGAACCCTGCTGAGTCATATGTCCAACACCTCCCTTTTCTCCCATAAACTTGCTGCCCCTGTCCAGAGATGTATATCTAGAGCTGTGCGATTCAAATCAGTAAGGCTCCAGTGGACTGGTTTCACTTAAGCCATTTGGGATCTTAATCTAAATAAAATGAAATGTTTACAAGGAGGAGCACAAACTGGGCATTGACAGATGGCTGTAGATCTAGATTGTCAATCAGGTAGAAGCTAAGGATACTTCCGATGCCTCATATTAAAATGTACGTAACGATAGTGTTGCCAAGTAAGAAATTGTTGCCTCACCACAAAGTAAAAACAAGCAACTGGATGCTTGAAAATTCTTTAATGCTACAGTTTTTCCTCAAATCCAGAGAGAGACACATGTAATTTAGTTTTATAGGAAATACTAGAGTGAAAACTGTAACACTTAAACATTTTCTTCAGGCTTTTTATTTTTAATATTCTCCTGCATTTGCATAAAGGGACAAAAAAATGTCCAGTTCCAGGGCAGAGGCTGTGTTCATAACTCCAGTGGCCAAGACAAAAGGGTAAAATCACACAGTTCAAGGTCTTGCAGATCAGTGATCAGCTGTCCCAGGCCCAATATAACTCCTTTCCACTACATAAAAAAAGAACAAAAAGGCCATGTGGAGCCATGCAAAACTGATCAGCTTTGGCACAAACATTGATTGGAAAAGTGCAGAACAAGAATACCATTGTTCAAACCTTTCAATGTTTCAACTCGCATAATTTCATAGATACAAGACTGGGCCCCCATCTAGCTCCACTCATCCTCCGTCTCCTACATCCAGCCCCCCATTGTTCCTCAACAAATAAACCCCTCCGCGATTCCCTAACATCCTCCCACTCCACCAGAAAGAAAACAAAGCCATTGTGTAGGAGAGGTTAGAAGCTGCTTTATACTTTGGCCTTAAAACAAAGCAAGAGAACACTGTCATTTATTGATAACAGCAGTTTCCCCACACCATCTCCCAGTCACTAACCCCCAAGCTCTGCTGAGCGCTGGGGTTACAGATGATCCAGAACCACTGTGGTGTCGACCTCTGTTGGGGACAAGCTTTTGTTTGTGTCATCGTGTGTGCGTGTTTGCTTTTGTGTGTGTATACAGTCATGACAAATGAAAGAAAGATTGTGTAGCCAAGCTCACAAGTCTGAGGTCTTGTGAGTGGGACTTCAACCTAAATCAAATCAAAAGAACAGTACAATAAGTGAACGGTAATAAGTAAATGAATCGGTAACAACCAGTTTTCCAGTCTGTACCCCCCACCCCCCATCTCTGCTCGTCACTGGGGCTGCAGATGCAGCAGCACCCTGCGGTCTCTGGTGGGGGTGAGTTTCTGTTTTCCGTTTAATGTTGATAGGGACAATAACTCCACACTCAGATTTATAGGCAATGATAAGTCAGTATGTTGACTAAAACTTAATTGATATGTCTTTTTTTCAAGCCAAAAAAGCAAATGTCCAAGTGTTATTATTAGACCAGTGTTTTGCATTGTAATATATTATCTCTTCACTGGACATTTCTGTTGGATCTCTGCTCCTAATTAGCTAGCTTATTTGTCGCTGTTGTGAAACTGTGACTTTATTGTATGTGTAAATTATAGGATAGGATGAGGGTGGAGGCTGTGCCAGAGACTTGTGTAGAAGAACATAAATTCTATCAGTTCCCACTGCCAATTATTATTGCGAGGAGCACTGTGCTCTGTGTGTTGTTAGTTTGTTCGTTCATTTGTTCATGCATGCATTCTTGGGTGCATATGTATGTGCATGTGTGTGCAAAGCTTTATGTCATGCACACTGCTTAGGGGAATTACGGTATGCACTCTTTAGGACGCACAGAGCCGTGAGAGTCCTAGATAAGGAAATCCAGTGTGCGCTCGTACACCAGACAGTACGGTAAAAGTCATCAAGCATCAACCAACTGGAGGCTGGTGCGCTGTACATCCACATACCAGGAAGTAGCTTAGTGGTTTTTTAACTGTAGTGGGTCAATCAGTGCATCAATTAAATATTTTGTTCAACAATTCAAGGTGGAGTTTTTAAAGTCAACATAGTTTCACTCGCTACAATCGTGCATACACCCCTAGACACCTAAAAAGCACAAGTGTACTTGTTCTTTATAAGACACAAGTTTTGGCCCTTTGGGCTTCATCAGTGTTATAAATTCAAATCAAAAGTTCGATGGCAGCATTTACTGGCAGTTGTGCAAACTAGAGGAGGTGCTGCTTTTTGTTTTCTCAAATTTAATTTTTTTGTGTGGGCGGAGTGTGACAGTGAACTGATCACACATGTAATTGCCAAGTCTTTCAAAATCTACCGAATACATCTGTATTGTTTGTCTCTGTATTTCTTGTGTTGATGTGGAGATGTAAGTAAATGACGTGTGTGTGTGTGTGTGTGTGCGTGTCTGAGCAATTGAGTTATAGTTTATGTGTTTATGTGGTTGTGTCTAGATATTTGTGTGTCTGTACATGTGGAAGTGTGTGTACAGTATGTCTTACTGCTGTGGGTCTGTATGAGATTATTAACTGATACTACTGTAGGTACTATGTAATTAGAGGTCCCAGTCATGTGAATGCTGATGCTTGTGCCAGAGAAGTCTTATGTCATTAGATTAATAACTCTAGATCAAACGATCTCTTGTCTGTGAAAACGCACAAGACACTCATACGTGGTCACAAGCATATTGAGGCAGTGAGTTAAAATTAGCTTTTGTTTGCTTCATGTAAAAACAGATTAGAACACTCACAGTGGAAAAAAGTAAGAACTACTAAGTAGAACTACTAAGTACTTTTAGCCAGGTGACGTTGTCAGCCATTAGCTTCTCAGCTAGTTTATCTCCCATCTGTTATCTATCTATGAGGAGATTAACTAACACAAAAGAGTAAACCACAGCTCATATGATAAAGCCAACTTGTAATCACATTGTATCATATCTCCCCTAGGCTCTTAGTGTGTGTGAGAGAGAGAGAGGGAGAGAGAGAGAGAGAGAGAGAGAGAGAGAGAGAGAGAGAGTTTTACAAATGTATGTCTCACTTGTGTATTAAAGTGTGTTTGGGTATGGAATTTTTGTGCATTATTGTACAGCTTTGTGTACTTTATGTGTGTATGTACGTATATTCTCTGTACAGTCTTGTGTGTTTATAGTGGATTTCTAGTGTGTGTGTGTTTCTGTGTGTGCGTTTCTGTGTGTCTGGATGCATCTGTGTGTACACACACACATGCATGATTACTTAACAGTATGTTACTATATGGCTTTGTATGTCATGTCTTACCCCAAAACATGCCAATTTTGAATCCTTGAATTTCACCAAACACAATGTTGAGATTCATTGAAAAGTCTTTGAATTTGATGTCCAAGTGAGTGTGGGAACCGTGTAAATTGTATGTGTGTGTTATCATCCCACCCCATTTTAGTGGCTTACTGTATGTTTTTGTGTATATTAAAGTGTGTGTGTGTGTGTGTACTGTATCTGCAGGTGAGTAGGATACTGTACAGCTTTGCCACAGCGTTCCGGCGGTCAGCTAAGAAGGCAGTGCTGTCGTCCCAGCAGGCCACTCCCCTCACCCCTGACAGCGACTTGTTCACCTTCACCGTCAGCCTGGAGATCAAGGAGGATGACGGCAAGGGTACCTTCAGGTGAGATACACACACACACACACACACACACAAACACACATTTGCCTGTGTAACTCGATTTGTAGAGCATGGCATTAACACTCTGGGTTCCTACGCAGTTGTTGTACCAGGTGAGCACAATTTGACATGACCCAGTTACAAAACCCATGAACCATTATAGATTTGAGAATATATGATTTTTTTTTTTTTTTTCGTGGTAGCCACCCTCGATCATCCAAGTGTATGTATGCGTTGCATTTATGAACAGAACAGTATTGGACCGCTCTCTCAAAATCCACATTAACTGAATTAGCTGCCTCTCTGACCTTCCCTCATGCTCTTAGATCTTTTAGTGTCCCACACCGTGAAAATGAACATGACAGTCATGTAACAAGGCAATGATGAAAATAACACCAAAGAGAAAAGAGACTTGAGGCTCCCTTTTTTGTCTCGGAGCTGTAGACACATGCTTACTTTAATTTATAATTTTTTTTATAATCCTTCCCCTCCCAGATCCACATAGAGATGTATTCCTCATCACAAGCACACACACATACACATGCACACTTGTGCACTCACACACACCTGGCCCATTCTTGTCCCTCATCCTCCTTTTACAGGACAGTTATTGGCTCATTTCAATGTTTTAATGTGCAAAGCCCTTTTTATGTCTCACAGTACATTCATATTTTTGACCTCTGTTTAACCAAGCATGTTAAGTAAGAATACGCTCTGATTTAATGCGGTGGCCTGGCTCGGGAGAGTTATTGCAGGGAGAATGAGACATTCATGAGAGCATTCAGACTTCTGTCGTAGGCCCTGTCCTTGTCTTCCTTACTCTTATTCAGCTTCCACAGACTGTGAATTTCTTGGGGTTTCTCTCCAAAAACATGAATATTCCCACAGACAACACATCGACACTTAATCTACACTGAGACAAGATAACACAAAGGAAATCAGTCGGTTTTGAGGTTCAGTCATGGTGTTACTTTAAGGAGCTGTTGACCCCTTCGACCCCTCTCCCCCACCGTCTTTCTCTATTTTGATTTTCCCATTTACTCAGTCACTTCCGTGAGTTCACAAACTGCCCCAAATACCCAGCTTATTTGGAAAACAAAAAAAAAAATTGCCTGTGATTATTTTTAGCTAGCACATATTTCCTCCTCATTAGTTCTTGGTTGATTATTTTTAGTTTGCTTGACTTCCAAGCGTGCAGCTTTCACACGCAAGTGCACATACACTGTGTTATCTGTGGATAAGCAATTTTCCCCTTGTTAAAACAACCGATGAGATATGGAACAGATGCACTATAGAAATAAAGATACAATATCCATGAAATGTGAAATATTTTTGAATCCTTCTTCTTCCCCTAATAGGGTGTAAACAAGCCTGTTTATCTATAGTCGATACACAGAACATTATAAGACCATGAGTCAGGCTGATATTCCAGTTGACCAGGTTCTATCTGGCACAAATGTTTGCAGTAGATTTCAAAATGATTAATGGAATTTTCCTTTTTTTTTTACTCAGGAATCTCTTAACTGAAATCTCTTTTCAGTGTTTCCTCAGGAATTTGTATCACTGAGGGTTTAGAGAATGTTGATTACTGTTCCTGTCTCAAAGCTGGTCCTCTTTCCTGCTCTTTTGCATGCTTATACTGTGATAAAGGGGCCTGTTGTAAACAGGGGCCATGCTTTTAATTTTTGTCAGTCAATCAGACCGACTGACTGGGGGCGAATTCCATTGGTGTAGCAGAGGGAACACTAGTTACTGTGTTGTGTGTAGTTGTGTTTGCTAGTTTGTGAGCACAATAAGAAGAAACTGCTATATTTATTGATATCCTTCCCAGTAAGACATAATAAATACAGTCATGGGTCTGCTCAGCTTGTGGTCCACCATTACCCATAACTTCCTGAATATCATTTCAATTTCATGGCTGATTTTCAATGTAAATGTAAATGTTTCAAATAGTAAAGCTGTCTTACAGTATAATGTGGTCACTGTTACACAGACCACTGTATCTGCTACACAATTTAGCTAGGGCTAATGTGCTTATATATAATCTTTCCAGACTTATCCTTAGTGCTAAGTTAATCTTTGTTTTTTTCCATCAGTGATCTTTTTGCTGACAAGCATTTGGGAAATATTATTTATTTTTCTTTTCACATATTCAGTGCTGTGGCGAAAGACAAAGACAAGCAGAGCTTCAAGCTGCGCGCAGGAATGGACAAGAAAATTGTCATTTATGTCCAGCAGACCTCCAATAAGGAACTGGCTATTGAGAGGTAAAATACCACCTACACACACACACACACACACACACACACACACACACACACATAACACACACAGAAACGCATCTTCAGAGTAGCACCGAAAGTCCCAGTTGTACTGTACAGTATGTCTCTAAAAACATTATAGTTTCACTTTGGTGGTCAGATAAAAGTGATATCTGGTCAGCGATTAGCCAACTTTAAGGGTGCCAGGAACCACAGATGAAAACTAATCTGTTTTCTAAATGTTCAGTGGCATACCTTGTCAGATCCTTGTCATGAAGTAGAAAAGGATACTTTTTGGCATGATTGGGCTGTCTGCCTTCCTAATTTATTTCATATTTTATTGGTATGTTTGACATTCCAGTGAAATAGTTCAGGAAAGAGGGCTGCAGTCGCACAGCATGAGCCAGGATGCGGAGATGATGTATTGTTAACATGGGCCTTAGATGACTTGAGCAGTTACGATGCCCTGTGGTCAGCCTACTTTTTAAGACCGACCGGAACTACGGATGAAAGCTGTTTTATATGAATGTTCAGTATCCCTCACTGTCTTAATATCTGTCAAATAAACCTCATAATGTGGTCGCGCGGAAAAGAGTGTGTTTTTGTTAAAGGGATATTCGTCTTTGGTGTAACATTTGTAGATTTTGGCATGGATAAATGGGGATTAAGGAGCAGTCGGCCGCCAATACTGGCTGTTCCTGTTACCTGTAGTGATGTCCTGTTTAATTAGTTGATGTGGCAGTTACTGTTCAGGAAAGATAGATAAAATGCAAAATAGATGTTTGGTTCACCAGTGATCTAAAATGTGGGGATAACTTTGTACCCTGCTAGTGTGTTTTTTCCTGTTGTTTTTCCTCTTAGCTCTGCCTCTCCATATCTACAGCTCGAGCTTAGATGCCTCGTTATGGGTATTACATTGTTTCTTACAGCTTCTGACTAAGCCTTACTGAATGTTCTAGTGTCAAAACCGTAAGTCCATAGACTGGAACTATCTGCCTCTTGATATCGGATCAGCAACTTCTGTGCTCTCTGTAAAACCCTCATAGAAACTTTGTTTATTTATACATGGGTCTTAAATCAAGTGTTTTTAAATTTTAATTGATTTGTTTTTGTCTTTGTACCTCTGTATGAAAGGTGGTACAAAGTTTATTATTATTATTAGTAGAAGTAGTTGAAGAAGGAGAACAAGTATAGGTTATTTGTGGTGGTGGCATCTGGAGTCAAGTAGCAAATTCAACATAGTAATTGGTGTTGATATGTTTTTGCGACAGTTTGGGAAATATTGGGAAATAGTGTTTCCCATACACAGTTAAAAAGGTGCCATGAAAACTAGATTTTTTGGGGGGGCATTTTCATCTTTATTACATACTTCAAAGTAGAAAGAGACATGAAAGATTGGGAGAGAAAGGGGGATGACATGTGACAAAAGTCTTGGGCCGGATTCGAACCCAGGACGCTGCAGTTACATAGTATGCACCTAAACCACTGAGCCACCAGGATGCCCGAAAAGTAGCCTGACCCTTGCTGTAAAATAACCCTCATGCGCTGACGTAAGGATGAAAAACGAGAGGCTGAAGGAAGCGAGGATCTATTAAAAGAAGACAGAATTTGTCATACATCTCAGACTGACCGAGTTCATTCCATCCGCTGCAGTTGAGATGTCTCTGCTTAAAACGTCTGACGAGACATTCATAACAAAGGCATTACTCAGCCATAACTGATAAACACACACTGGGAATATCTTTACATCCGTCTATCTATCTGTGTCAGGGTTTAAGTGTTCCGGCACAGCCGTGAGATGCTGATTGATGCGAACCTGTCTCTGAGACTGTTAATTTTCCGTGGTTTAATGAAGCTGTTGAAATTTAAACATTCCATCACCTTCTGGTGAACTTCCCTTTCATGGTGGTTTGTTATCGTACGATGGGCCCGGACAAGGTGAGGATTGGGAATGGATTTTCTTGAAGTGCTGTGTTTAATGTTCTCCATGTTCTGGTCTGTGTTAGAGGAGATCAATCCAGGAAGCTATTTGTGGTAAAATATGTATGATGTTTTACAACTGGTTTTACTCTAAAGAGAGATTTATTGTTCTGTCTGTGGTTCCCGCTCTTACTCTCTTTTTTTTCTTTTTTTTTCTCCCTTTCTCTCTTGTGTTCTTATTCATCTTGCTCTTCTCTCTTCCCTCCCTGTGTGTACATGTACGTGTGTGTATGTATGTGCGTGTTTGTTTTTGGTTGTGTGTGTTTGCATGCATGCATATGCGTGTGTGTGTATGTGTGTGTGCGTGTGTGGTTTTGTGTGTGTTTCTTCTCCAGGTGCTTTGGTCTCCTGCTGAGCCCGGGGAAAAATGTGAAGAACAGCGACATGCACCTGCTAGACCTGGTGGGTGACTCTCTGTGTGTGTGTGTGTGTGTGTGTGTGTGTGTGTGTCTGTATGAGGCTGTGCCTGTATATGCGTATGTACTAACTTCCTCTACCTTGTGCTCCTCCAGGAGTCGATGGGGAAGAGCTCCGACGGGAAGTCCTACATTATCACGGGAAGTTGGAACCCCAACACGCCTCAGTTCCAGGCTGTGAATGAGGAGACGCCTAAAGGTAGCAGCCAAAAATCTGTCAAAAATTCAAAGAAAATTGAATGATTCTCCTCAATTATTATTTACTCTTTTCATATTTAATTGGATAATTGGATATTTACGCACTCATATATCATTTGTTCGTCCATCTGACAGTCTGTCAATCCATTACATGTGATATCTCAGAAGCTGCTGATTGGATTTTTGGACTTTTTTTTCTGATTGGACTGACTTTTGATTTTGCATTCTGGCATATTCAAAATTACACACCTTCTTTGTTAGTTTGTCCAAGAGCCACACACACACACACCTACACACACCTCTAACAGCACCAATCGGATTTTGATAAAACTTTGGGAAATGATGCACCTCACCACTGCACTCCAGCATTTTCAAAATTACACTGATTGGCTGAAAGGGGGTGCTACAATTCCAGGTAAAAAAAAGGTGACATATTTGTTTGTTACTGATTGGCAGCAGACGGGACTGCATCATTTCTGATGGATGACATGTTTGCTGTTGCTTTGTTTTCACAGACAAATTCATGTATATGACGACGGCGGTGGACTTGGTGATCACAGAGGTGGAGGAGCCAGTCCGCTTTCTGCTGGAGACCCGGGTCAGAGTGTGCTCCCCAAACGACAGGCTGTTCTGGCCCTTCAGCAAGCGCAGCTACACTGAGACCTTCTATCTTAAACTACGACAGGTACGTCAAGTCATTGTAACATTTTTTTCATCTGTAATGAAATTAAATCAAATTATTACTAGGAAGATCACAAAAGGCCTCTGCCATATTGCCCCAAATGGCCGCTGTGATGTGAGAGAAAAATACTCATTTCATAGTAAAGTAGGCCTATATCATGCATATGTGTGTTTAACTACGTAATGTATCCATCTAGTGTAAGAATATTATGTGGGTGTGTGTTCATCTAACTAAGAGATGCCGTGTACCAGGCTGTGACCAATAACAGATAAGGCCGAAGGTCACACGTAGGAGTAAACTAACCGAAGCTTACAGAGGTGTCCTGTTCTTGAACAACGATGCATTGAAATGTTCCAGGTGCTTTGATGATTGTTGTGCTTAACTAACCAATAGCAGGAGACAGCTCCCATGGTAGTATAAGGTAGTAGAGGGGAGAAACCACCCTTCAGAACTGGGGTGGCAGTGCATACTATTGTTCGTTCACTCCTTTTGATACACTGCAGTTTTGTAATTACTAAATAAACATATATATAATAAACATTTTATTAATTAATCTGAGGAAGTCTCTAGTTAATTGCTTTATGTTCTGTTTTTTGTCATGTTTTTCAGTGCCTCTCACAAAGGCCTCTCTTGCCATAATGAGCCAGCTTCAGTGCCTTTTAAATGGATTATGTTTAGTTGGGAGATGATCGTCTTTAACTTATCTGATGTGTTCTGAATGTGCCTCTCTTCAGATGGAGCGCAAGGAGCGTAAGAGTCCTGCCTCGGACACGCTGTATGAGGTGGTGAGTTTGGAGAGTGAGACGGAGCGAGAGAAGAGGAAGACCACAGCTAGTCCTGGCATCCTGCCCACTGGGCCCGGCACCATGGTTCCCTCGCCGCCCGAGGATGATGAAGAGGAAGGTGATTTTTGTTGGATGCTGTGAATTCCCTTTCCCCTCCTTAATTTTTCAAAGTCACTTTTTATGGTGTTTTTGTTTTATTAAATGTGCACAGTAGAGAGGGACAAGGAATATTACTGAAAATCAGATTCATGATGTTGCAAAATGCTTGTACTGTATGCCACCTGGATGGCCTCATATTTGCCACTGTAAGTCTCCTCTCCTCTCCTCTGTCTTCCTGCTTACCCTCTTTTTATCTCTCCTCCCGACTTTTATCTCCACCTAGCATCCCACATTATGCTGCCTTTCTTTTGCTGTCTTTCTAGCCATCATTCAAAAGATGGCATGTACTTTATGACTATATAAACTTCAAAATGAAGTCCCCTACTTGTACTTAATAAAGCCACCAGGTGTCTTTACCAGTATGACCGCACAAAAGCACAGAAGAAGCCTGGCTAGCAGACCTTTATGAAATAGACAGTACTTGAATATGGTTAAAGCATTTTTGAACCACTTGTGGTGTACTTGATCCTATCAGATACCTAAACAACTTCAAAGCTGGAAACGTAACTGGCAAGACAATATAAATAACGGTTTCTCATTATTCTGCCTAGCTCTAACGCTGCACCACAGTGGTGTCCTAGGTCAGGACTGACCTCATTCAATTGTGTGCACTTCCAAAACACAATAATAAAAGTAGCTCTGCCCAGTAGCATGAAATTTACATAGTTTAATTTGCATACGACCCTACCAAATTTCTCTGTGTTCTTTTAGACATGTAGCTGTTAAATATTTTCAGCCTCTGACCCAGTTACTCTACCCAAAAAACTAATACTCTGTCCTTTGGGGCTCTACCAGAAATAGGCTTGTGCCCCACAGTAACCAAAATCCCGTGGGAGATCAAACACAGTGGTGCAGAACTCTGTGTATCTTGTCACAGTATTTAGCCAGCATTGGTGCGTGTGTGTGTGTGAGAAAGAGAGAGGGGGAAATGGAAAGGGAGGGAGAGAGAGTCAAAGGGAGAGAGCACAAGGGAGATACCTACTGTATCTGTCTTTGTGTTTGTCTTTGGTCTACTGGCCTCTCGGTTCAGTTTGGTCTCACTCTCTGGACTCTTTGTCCACTGATTACTCTAGCCAGCAGGTGGCTGAATATTTACATAATATACTCCATTTGGCTGTTTTTGTCTTTTTCAAGGACCCAAATCATCACCCGCAGCCTGTAGCGGGCACTTGGATATATACGAAAGTGGATTTCGTAGTGGAGTGGATTAATATAAAGCCAGGTTTCCTAAATTATTGAGCTGGAAACTGAAATTTGTCATGGGCCTATTGTCTGCTTAATCCCCACCTAAAAAGTAGAGTAGTAATGAGCCTGTGTCCCAGCACTCCTCAGTCTGTATACACATAGGAGAATAATGTGGTAACCAGTACTTACAAAAGGTGTGAAGTTTGTTGTTAAAATGATGGTGAAAATGGTCTGACTGTGTTTCCCTTTGTGTTTGTGTGTGTGTGTGTGTGTGTGTGTGTGTGTGTGTGTACGTGTGTACATGTGTCTGTGATCTGTCCAGATAATGATGAGCCGCTGCTCAGTGGGTCAGGTGACGTTTCCAAGGAGTGTGCAGAGAAGATCCTAGAGACCTGGGGAGACTTGCTATCTAAGTGGTGAGGCTTTTTCTCTCTCTGAATCTTAACACAGCCGCTCACTTTCATGCATGTATGCACGTGCACACACACACACACACACACACACACACACACACACACTCAGACTCACATTCATGCACATGCACACACACACAGAATTCATTTGTGTGGGGGAAATTCTGATATATGTGAGAGACAGAGAGAAAGAGAGAGAGAGAGAGAGAGAGGCAGGCAGGAGTTCCCGATAAGCAGCTTATTAAGATGGCTCCCCTCTCCAATTACTCCAATTGTTTTAATCAAAAGCTTGTGATGAACTGAATGAAAATTGCCTGGACTTTAATTAGCCATAAGTTTGTGGCTGCTGTGCTTTGAAGCGAAGTTAACATGAACTCTATAGCTCCCTGAGTCAAGGCACACACACGTACTACACAGACTGTCTCTCACTCAATCTCTCTCTTTCCTTCTCTCTCTCTCTCACACACACACACACACACACGCACACACTTCAGGCAGAGAGGCACTTGACATAGCTGTTTTGATCTGTTATCTTGTTTTTTTTCTCCTGCTTCGCCTCCGAGAGGTGAACAGCGGGTGATATTAGGCGCCTTAGAGAACACAGGCGGACAGTAGAATGTGTTACGTATATCTTCACTTTTTCTTTTCTTGTTGTACCTTTTGAATGCCAATACATATAATGCATGGTATTTCACAATTCAGCCTTGATACTTTTTTCCTCATTATTTGTTAGATGCTGTCTCTTGCTAGTGTTTATAATGTCTCTTGAGAGTATCAAATGTTGACAAGACCATTGTCTCATTTAACTGGTAAGAAATGGTAAATAAAAGAATCACAAGACTAGCCTGTTAATAAAGCCAGGCTGTGTGTGTGTGTGTGAGAGAGAGAGAGAGAGAGAGAGAGAGAGAGAGAGAGAGAGAGAGAGAGAGAGAGAGAGAGAGAGAGAGAGAGAGAGAGAGAGAGAGAGAGAGAGAGAGAGAGAGAGAGAGAGAGAGAGAGAGAGAGAGAGAGAGAGAGAGAGAGAGAGAGAGAGAGAGAGAGAGAGAGAGTTAGGATGTAGAGCTCAAGCAGAAGGGAGAGGCAAGTCACAGAGAGCCATTTACAGTCTTATGCCCCTAA
The DNA here is from genome assembly GCF_048128805.1 of Centroberyx gerrardi. NCBI lineage: Eukaryota > Metazoa > Chordata > Actinopteri > Beryciformes > Berycidae > Centroberyx > Centroberyx gerrardi. Next base: position 13,875,171 of record NC_135998.1, on the reverse strand, counting down.
GGACCAGGCCTGGCATTACTTACATCACATGCACGCACACATGCATGCACTCACACTTTCACAGTATACTTTGTTTCCCTGCTTGGTCTCAGCAGAAAATGCCATGCATTGCATAACCTGACGCTAGGAACAAATAAACAAAACAAACTCAGAAAATAGAGGGGGATGAATTAAGAGAGGGAAAAAGTGAGAGAATCATCAGGGATTCAGGGACTTTACTGTCGGCTCCAATCATGCGGTAGCTGCTAGGTAGGTAGGTAGGTACGGCTGTGCCTCCGAGGATTCTCTCTGCATCTCTAACTTTATCTCTCTCAGTTTCTGGTGTGCTGGCAGATGCCCGAGTTCATGAGGACCTCATTTATATCTACATACACCACTCTCTGAGATGGAGGATTTTCACAACAGCTTAGAAATGTAGATGTGGAGATGAGTTCTTCAAAGGAAGGCTTTAAAATTGCTTTCTATGTATTGTTTACTGTATTTTTTCTGTCTATTGTTTTCCTGTCCTGTTAAGAATTAAAAAATAGCATTTGCGGTACAAAAATGATTGCATTGCACATATTTCCCCCCCCCCACGTTCTCAAACACTCTCACATGATTTTACTGCTATAAATCATTGCATTTTTGTGTTGTTAAGTGATATCACACCTCTTTGATACCCCCACCCCACCCCTCCACACACATACGCTTGCATGGACACACACCCACATACACACTACATCCTCATGATCTCTTTCCATGGGACCATCTGTACAGATAATGATATTCCCATTTAGACACCATCTGGGGCCAATGTTGAAAAAGAGACAATTCATTGTCTTGGTTAGATACTGTAGGCAGATGTGCACGGAAAGATCACATTTGCAAAAGTATGTAATGAGGGAGTGAGCAGTGTACCTTACTTTTAAGTTTTAAGTTTGATATATATAAAATAAATAATAAAACTGCAATGTTGAATAAAGTGAAAATTAGTTTAACTTTGATTAGCCCAACGCAACCGACTGACTCTCCTCTCCTCTCCTCTCTTCAGGCATCTGAACTTATCAGTGCGTCCCAGGCAGCTGCCAGCGTTGGTGCGGAGTGGCGTTCCTGAGGCTCTCCGTGGGGAGGTGTGGCAGCTCCTGGCTGGTTGCCATAACAATGACCACCAGGTGGAGGAGTACCGCACCCTCATTACCAAGGTAAGGCCATACCAAAATCTCATCTTAGTGAAGATGGTCAGGACACACTCATTCACATGATCCCCTAATTTCACTTGGTGGGTAGCATAGTGATTATAGAGACCTTTAACAGAAAGAACCCACTGAAGTGTCCTTTAACAGACCACTGAGTCACTGCACTTTATGCCCACTCCTCCCTGTGGAGGGGGGTGAGTGGGCAATTAACATCTTATCTATTGAAATATGTTGGCAGTTGTAATTAATGTTATATCAGAGAAAATTCTCACTTTCCCAGTTGTATTTTCCACTGTGTTTGATCAGTCATGTGTGCTCAAATCATAATTACAACATTTTTAGCAGCACGTGAACGAGCAGTAATTTCAAGAAAACATTTTTCCAGTCTTTGCTTTGGGTTGGCCTATACATAGGTGCTCTATTATGCTTGGCAGCAATGCAATACATTTTTATATATGAGTTGGCTGTGGTAGTGAGTTTCAGGGGGACAGCCGATGGCTGTGTTTGATAAGTTTATCTCTCATGTGCTTTAAACTTGTGATGCTATCCCTTACTGAACTGCAGATAACGCTGATTGATTCCTTGGGCATGACACGCTCAGAGTGAGATGGCACCCATAGTGTTGTACGACAATAGGATGTGCAAAGTTTATACAACTCTCTTTCTGTAGAGGAATCACTGTCATGGTGGGTTAAGTTAAGGTTGGTAATATTTAAGGTAATAATCCACAAATTTTTCATATAAATAAATGTGATTCAACCTACACCCAGTTCATGAAAGCTTTTACACAGATGCGGCTAGGTTTTCTGGTTGCACCAGTCACAAAGAGTCAGAATATGCGACCAAACTTTTGCACTCTGGATCTCTGTATTCTGTTCTGTTTTTGGACTCCTACTGGCCTGGCATGGCCTGTTTTTATTTTAATGGGAATGAGCTACTTGGTGTACAAGAGTTGATCTCCGATCTGAGATTCTAATTTAATTCTAATTTGGAATGCCGTAATTTTATGTCTGATTTGTCATGGCCACTTGGCCTCTTCCTTGCTCTTCTGTGCAAACTTTGTTTTTGAAACTGCAGCCCATATTTGAACCTGGATATAGAGAATGTGTAGTTTTTTTTTTTAGTTTTTTTTATTACTGAACAACATAATACAAACAATCAGACATTTAGTACAACATATGAAAACATATATCTTTCCAGACAGTATTGAAATGATGTTTAGGAGAATAGTTCTCTGTGTACCTTAACTATAGACAGAATTTTGTTTTATTTTAAATGCATTTAAAAGATTCAATTAAGGATTTACAGTCGACCATGAGCACCTTAAAGCATGGAATAGTCTGGAAGAATTTTGACTGTGACGGATTAGTAGTTGGGGAAGCTTGCCATTTTGCCTCTATTTAGTTTGTCAGTTTACTTTATGTCTTGGCATTCCCCATGTGTTAGTTGTTAGCAGACTTGTGTGTGTCTGTGTGTGTGTGTGTGTTCAGAAATGACAGGTAGCCTTTTATTTTCAATTCGCCAGCGAATCACAGTGTGCACGCGTCTGTGTGTCTATGTGTGCATGTGGGTCCAGGGCCAACGTGTCTTAGCCCTGCTGTAGATGGTTAGCCCCCCTGTGCGCTGGGCACAGTGTGTTATTTTATTTTATTTTTTTCCCGGCCACAGCCTTGTCCACTGTTGTTATGTAAAGGCAACATCCGCAGGCAGCGAGCTGTGTCCCAGGTGGTGACAAGATGTTCCTCTTGCCCTTTCCTCCCTTCTCCTCTCCCACTCTATCAGTGTTCTCGTCCCCTTCGCCCTCTCCTACCAGGTTCTCCTCCTCCCTGCCTCTCTCTCCCTTGCTCTTTTCCTCTCACTGGCTTTGCACTCCTCCTTCATTACGCCCTCTTCATCCTTACCATCATTCTCACTTAAGTGGTGGCAGTGCATTTGCATACTTAAAGTTCAAGAAAGGAAGTCAACTGAAATGGAAGGAATGTATCAAAATAATATGTTTAAATGTTGTCCCACTAAGATTAAGATCATGACTGGAATCTCAGTTTTTACTCATACTAACAATGGTTAACAATGGTGTTAACAATGGATCACAATGCTACTGTGTTGATAGACATTAGACAGAAATTTGGATAGGAATGTAGTATAGAAACACTAAAGCAGTCCAGGTTTGTACTGCAGCCAAAAGACACACAGAGAGGATTGTGCAGCGCACGTGCAGCTACCTCTGGCTCTAACAGATGATTCATGTTTTATTTAGTCTCTTCAGAGCGAGACTGGGCAAAGTAGCCCAGAACAGGAAGAGATAGAGGGAGCCTTTGGATGCCTAATGTGCTACTTAGCACGATGAGGTGTGTGTAAAGTCAGGCATACTTGTGAATTTTATCACACTAGAAGTAGGACACACAGAAAGGAAGGGTCTGGCTAAAAGAATCGGCCTGTAATGTTGAAAAGCATCTTGACATATAGTGCATAATGGTGGATTACATATGCTTTATTTAGGAAAGAGTTCATAATACTAGTGACTGGACTCATAGACACTGAGAATTATATTTGACTAGAGAATAAAATAACATGTTCAAGATACCTCTGCTCGTAAACAGGGTGCAAAAATGTACATGACACCCAAAAGAAAAAGTGAAGGCACTCTGTTGTTCCTCAATGTTTTATCAATTCTACATGGTGCCATAAAAGTTTCATTTCAAAGGTGTAGCTGCAGAATCTGAGTTAGCCACTTCAACTATTTTGTGGGACGTTTTTGTTCAGATGTTTGTTGCTACTCTTACTGTTACTAGCGCTTATCTTCTCCTTTTTTTGTCCCTTCCTTTTCAACCCCTGGTTTAAAATTTGTACATACCATCCTCTTGTGCCAGTAATAATTTGTTTTGAGTACTTTCTGTATTCATCCTATCTTAGCTTGTGTTTGTTTATGTCTCTTTGTGCTGTCTGTGCACTGTATGCACACTATGTCCTAGCTAGTGTGTTCTTTTGTGCCCTCATCTTCTCTGTACTCGCCATTCATCTGTCTGGATGCTTAGATGGAAGTAGAAACTGGACTGTAGGTCTTGTGCATTGAACCTATTCTTTCCCCATCAAGAGCCCTGATGTACTCCACAAGTATGTGGTCTTTGTAATCAAGGGGCCTGGCTGCCAAGTACTGGAAGTGCCAGCCTGACTATGAATAATGACTAATTAACACTCAACCAGTAACCAATCAACTCATTAGGCTGTTCTGGTCTTGGCCCACATTTGGCATTAGCTCCATGAATTATAGAGAGTAGAAGCCAGTAGAAGGACGCTAACCAAGTCACTCAGAGGAGAGAGGTATGGGAGATAGTACAACAAAAAGTTGTTTCTGCAGGACATAGATCCTATGCCAGCTGGTTTTTATAATGTCATAAATCTCATCATGGGGATGTTATGAAAGACATTGTTACATATTGGCAGCTGGCGCTTTTTTGTTCTACAGAGGGGGCATTATCATTGTGGCCATAGTACAGCATAACCACACTCAGCATGCCAGTTTTAACAGCATCATCATATCCTTTACTTCATTTGTTTATTTGACAGGGACAGCGCACACAATGTAACATATTGCACCAGAGCATAGCCAGAGGCTAATTTGCATCTTTATTCCCTGGGCTGGAGCCAGCAGCATAACCCAACCCTTCATGTAGCTCACCAGCTAACTGTTACTTAGCAAACAAACAAACTGACACTGTGTATGTAAGTTTCTTTCATATTATAAGCAGTAATCTGGTTATCATGCAATCATGGATATACAGTGAAATATTGATAATTGTTGGTTACCATTCCTTCATTTACTGTTGGATCCCTAATGATGACTTCCTCTTTGTCTGTTAACTGTACAATATGCAGGTATGCACATTGGGATCAATTACTATTATATTTTAGCAGAGTAGTCGACATATACAATTTTGGGTTAGGGTTAACAATAACGTATCCTGCTGCCTGATAGCTCTCAGGGGCTAATCTAATGGCATTAGAATTTGTTTTGCTTGTGGAGTGTGACGTCCAACTGTGGGAATGCAAACAGTCTAGCTTGCATGACTTCATAGTGGGTTCTGCACATTATCACGCTGCTTATAAGCCTGAACATGGTGGTGTGCACTGAACATGCTGTCAGTTATCTGCTGTAGTGCTTTTTTTTTCTTAACCATTGACCCACTGCTGGTGTCCTCATACTCAACTTTGACTGAGTTTTTTCTTATCACCATTAATGACTATAAAAAGTCTAAACCCACAGATGCACACTGTCAAAAGTTTGGACACACCACATTTTTCTTTATTTTTTACTATTTTCCACATTTTAGAATAATAGTAAAGACATCAAAACTATGACATAACACAAATGCAGTGACCAAAAAAGTGTTAAACAAATCAAAACTATCTTATATTTTAGATTCTTTAAAGTAGCCACCTTTTACCTTGATGGAAAGGTAAAGGATTTGGAAAGAAATTAATACATAGGCATCAACTTCCCTATTTAAATTTGTCTAAGAAACTATTTTCAAGCATTTAAGCATAAGCCTTTAGATCAAAATGGCTTTGAGATAAAAAAAGAAGAAGAAAAACATATTCAATCAGGTGTGTCCAGACTTTTGACAGCTAGTGTATTTGCGATAGTCAGAAGCTACTACTGTCAGTTCTACTGCAGGTTTGCCCGACCTCCCGGAAGTCATAGGCTCCCCAAAGCAAATGTGCTGAAAAATAACCGCAGCAGGAGCAGGAACTTACGGGTCATCAGCTGGCCTATAAAGGCTGCTACCGCAGGCATTTCAGACATGCCAAGTTCAACAGAAACCTAATGAAAATACTAAAAGTCTCTTAACAACATCAGCACATGTAGATGCATTCTCTTCTGAAAAGCATAAAAATGCAGTCATGGAATTGTAATTCACAGAAACATGATTATGCCATATGGTGGACCAGGTGAATTTCTCTCTTTTTTGTCCAGTAAGGTAGTTGAGAAATGAGAGTCGGCATACCAGTTCAAGAAAGGTCGATCAAATCTATTAGAAGCAACATGGTTTCTTACAGATATTCTTTTCTTTATCATTTTATTTAATGTCTTCTACATTCTAGTTAACAGGTTGCTAGTGTGACTTGTCATGTGAGGTGACGCTGAGCTGGTTCAGGCATTTGATCTTTTCTGGTCTTCCAAGGTTTTGTCAGCCCTTGTTAGGTTGATTTTCTGAGTGTGTGTGTACGTGCACACATGTTCAAAAGAGGTGGGGGCAGCGAATGTTGGAGATATCACTGGTCACACATAGAGAATGGCTCCAGCAGGTGCAGACAGTGATGTTTGTGTGTGTGTGTGTGTGTGTGTGTGTGTTTGCATGTGCTGATCTGTTGGTAGCAAACAGCAGGTGGTGGTTGGTGTGGCACAGTCCTCACACATACTGTCCACAGATGATTCTGTGTTCATATCTGCACATACAGTACAAATGCATATAAGCACAGACATGGACACACACATGCTTGTGAAACATTCACACATGTATATGTGCATGCGGGCACAGACACACACACACACACGTATTTATACTGTGGACACAGAGTGATTGGATAAACACAGGCCTGCTCTGCAGGCCTGGTGCACCAGCCTCCTGTGGAGAGCAAAAACAAACACTCCCACAACTACCTGTCTGTCTGCATGCCTCTGTCTGACCCCCATAACGACCTGCCTGCCTGCCTGCCTCCCTGTCGGTCCCTCTTCATAATCACTTGCTTTTCTGTATGCCTGTCTCTCTGTCTGACTTCTACCTCGGCCTGTTTGTGTTGCTGTCAGCTTGTGTATCTTTCTGCCTCGCTCTGTCTGCCTGCCCATTTGTGTTTTGTCACTCTGTCTGCTTCGCTCTCTCTCTTCTCCCGCTGTTTGTCTGCCCATGTGTCTGCTTCTTTCTTTTTCTGTCTGACTGTATGCCTGCCTGTCTCTCTGTCCCAAAGGTTTATGTGTGTAATGATGTTTTGGCTTCTGCTAGGCAGACCTGGGTCAAACATGCAAATACTTTATAGGTTTGTTTTATCCTACTTTGGTGCCAGATGGGAGTTTGCCACATGAAACAATAAAATGAATGCCAGAAATTTCAGACAATCACAGGAAAGTATTTGAAAAGCATTTTAGTACTGTTGTGTGATTGATAACTTACCTGACTGTGATTGACAGCTTACCTGATGCTGAATTATCCTGATGCAGTAAACCCATTTGACACTCTGAACAGGCTTACAATCATGTGCAATTACTATTTGACCCAGGTCTGTTGCTAGGCATGTGTCTGTGTATCTGCCCTAAGCACTCATCATGGGACTATCTTGTGTGAGTGTTTGTGTTTGTCTGTGTCTGTGTGATAACTCTTACAACCCTATCCTCATAATGCCCCCTTTGGCATGGGGGCATTATATAAGTTGATGTATTAATGTGTAGTCACATCGCACACAAACATACACAGTGCTGATTCAGAGACATGTCGGCAGCTATCTTCAGTTGGCCAATTATTTTCTTTTTTATTCCACCAAGCTGATGCAAACGTTGGCATGATGTAAATGATTCTTTTTGTATTTATCCAGAAAAAGGGCAGGGTGGAGAATAATCTGAGTTATCAGATCACCTGGGTTCAGTTAGAACCCTGGGTTACTTGTAAGGATGTGAAACCAGGCTATAATTTAACAAAGCCTATAATAATACAGTACTTCTGATGACATCCACAGTATGATTTAACTTCTTAAATTCTAGACACTGGAAGGTGTCCATTAATTTTGTTTAACCTACACTGTAACCGGACGCCTCTTATGTGACTGTTTGATCTTGGCTCTAAATAAATTAATGTGCTAGCAATGTATGAGTGGTCTATTTCAACTATACATTGGCTTATTCTTAAAGGCTTGAACAAATGGGTTATCAAATTGTCCTCAAAAGATCAAAATTATTGATCAGGGCTGAAGAAAACTAGACTTAAAGCTGGACTAACATTGTTTAGCCCTGATGCTACAACATAACCATAAAACCAAGATCCTTCTGTTCTCACATCAGACACTTGTTGCACTGATGTTGCACTGAAATACATGGGAAATTAGCGACTACAGTAATTCAATTTCTGTATGTAAAAAAAAATGTTTCTTGTACAAATCTTAGTGGCAAGGTAGAGCTGGCAGAGCAGGTTTTGTTTATTTGTTCAGTTTTTTTATTTAGTTTGGGATTGCCATGAGCTGGAAAGCCTTAGCTGCACAATTGGCAGTGTGAAGGGAAGCAGTTTATCCCTGTTTGAGACTAGACAGCTTCTCTGTTGGTGGCTTCTTTCTAACTGCACATCACTGTACATAACTGTTTTCACTGTTGAATGGCAGTTTTGAGCTGGGTGATTACTAGCTGTAGCACCAATTGTGTTGTAGCAATAGTCAGGGCATACAGGGCTGCTCAGGGGCGTTTTGTCCAAAAGTTCAGCTGCTGCAAACCTTGCTGCGCCGACAAACAATAGATTATGAATGATGTAACTCCAGCGCTACTTTGCTATAAACACTAAGGTGCTAAGAAAGATAGATAAAAAATATACAAAAAGGAAAACTTATTGCATACTTGGGTGAAGACTAAAAATAAGTATTTATTAAGTAAAACCAACTCATTTTGGTATTGTCTTGTAAATCTGTAACCCTGATAAAGGCATTCACTGAAACACATTGGTTTTACCTCTGTGGGTGATACCAAACTGAATAAATACTGCATCTATAATCACAAAACTCTAACAATATCTTTTTGTAACTGAGATATTTTCTGGAATTTTTTTTTCATACTGTGTACTGTGTCTCCCAAATATTGATTGTATTTGGGCAGCTTGCCAAGGTAAATTAACAGCCGCCCAAGTAAATTTTTGTTTTGGAGTTATTTTGCATGCTGTGATGCACCAAGCTAATGTTCAGACCACAGAACTCCATTCAAGTTCTGTGGTTCAGACCTGGTGTTTCATGTCAGTGTATTTCATAAAAACAAAGATTTGCTTCGTGCTGTCAAGCACTTACAGCGTGTTAGTGAATACAGTGATAATAATTTGTTACACTTGTGATGCAGCGCATGGTATTTGTCAAACAGCCAGTGCTCCTTTCAGCTGTGCTGTGCCTGTGCTGACACATGCTGAATAGAGGTAAAGTTTGAAACACAATCTGTTGAAGAGGTAATTACAGTAGCTGTAAGTTAGATTCGCCTCACAAAAGTAACAATTATCAGATTTAGCCAACACTAGCCTTATTAGCTTCTAATTAATCGAGTAACAGAATTTTAGTGCTTGAACAGCGATAAGACACTAACATTCACACACAACTGAAAAAACATGAAGTCCATCATTATTCATTATTTGAAAAAATAAAAAGGAATAGAGGAATGACAAACCTTCAGCACACAACCCCCTTTTTTTAGTATAGAGAGAGAGAAAACTGTGATTGCTCGAATCAGTTTTCTGTGATTGCTCAAAGATTTTTACGTCAGCCAACAGTATGTCAACCAAACTATCACAATAATATGATTTGACTTGAGAATATGAACTGTAATTTGCTGTACTGTAATTATAATCACCAGCTTTGTTGTGTTTCCCTTGAGCCAGTCAATCAGCCAGTCAATCACGATGTACTGTACTTGTGGGCTGAAGTGTCGGTGCCAGTTGTGTGTCAGTTACTGGATGTCAGTCCTGGAGAGTTTGCTAGGCTGTGAGGAAGCACCAGTTGGACTGAACAGGACTGAGCTGTGCCAAATGTGGCAGCAAATGTTCCTCAGCTTGGCAAGCAGGTGACTGTGCATCACTCTCTTCCTGCTTTTCCCACCTTCTTAACAGCTCTTTCTTGTTCTCAGTCTTTCTGTCTCTGTCTTTCTCTCTCTCTCTCTTCCTCCTCCTCATCTACTGGGTGAGCCCAGTGTTTCCCATGACTCCTTTTCTCATCCCATCCTTCTTTTCCTCCTCTTCTCCCAACCCTTTTCGTCTACTGTCATCTATTTTTAGCCCCTCGTGTGGTGGACTGAGGAGGTGCGTGAAGGCACAGGAGTGTGTCTGGATTGCGGGGGAGAAAGGTGCAGGCTGATGCGTGTGTGTGTGTGTGTGTGTGTGTGTGTGTGTGTGTGTGAGTGAATGTGTTTGGGTCTCCATCACGCTACACCAAATTGCCCTGCACGAGACATAAACTCTGCAGTCTCAAATAGACACCATACAGTAGACCGCGCAGCACCAAGCGGGATAAATGTTCCTAATTTTAGAACACGATTCTGTGTGATGATCTATAAATAGCATGCCAAATGAATCCAAAAATAACTGAGAAGGTAATTATTCTAGCACATTTTCCGTCAGCTCCTCACAGCAGGGCCAGTTGGGACTAACCTGTTTACGAAAAGGAAATAAAAAGCATTAAACTGAAGCCCAGCTGGCACATCATCTCACGCAAAAGGAATCCCAGAAACATAATTTTTGGAGAAATTGAGGTGATGAATAATAAGGAAGTCCTAGCTAGTCATTTTGAGCCTCGCAGTGGAAAGAGGGCTGTCTGTATTGCCAGGGAGAAAGAGAAAAAATGTCTGTGGTGAGGTCAGGACACCTGGGTATGGCTGACTGTGTCGGACCAACTCTCCTGCTAAGTGGAGGAGCAATATCTGGTGATGCATACAAAATCAGGAGCAGGTGCATATCTGTTTAGCACTCTCAGACACACCTGGACAGAAGGACATGCACACGCACACACACACACACACACACACACACACACACACACACAAACAAAGACATGGACAAAGGGACATACTCACACACACGTGAACATGGACAGAAGGACTTTTGCGTTTATGTGTAGATGAAAAACATTTGAATCATTTATGTGTGCATCAATACAAGAAAAAGCATAAAAACATGGGCTGTATAAATACAGTGTGAAAATCACTGGGACTGTCCTGCTTCCTCTTCTTAAAGATGTACTCCACATTTTTTTGCATCAGCAAACTAAAGGGCTTTCCGTTGTGGCCAATAAAACGCTTAAGGAATACAGCAATGAGAATGTTTTTTAGAAGAAATAATAAGAAATGATAATTTTAGAAGTGTTGCCACCTGTTTTTGGTGTTCAATTCAATTTCTTAAGTTAAAAAGAAAACACTACCAAATCTAAGAAGTACCCACAGGAAAGTAGACTATTTGTATAATTATATTATTACATAAGTACCATTGTTCAACTTGGTTTACGTTGTTAAACGGGCTAGTGCTTTGTGTGTGTGTTAGGGTGTGAGCGCATGCACATTTTTGAATGTGATGTTATTTTACCAACATATTCATGTTGTATGAATGGTATTATTATTATTGTTAATGTTGCCATGGTGACCTTCCTGCTATAATTAGACGACTCAGGAAAAGGTTTTCCATCGTGTTTTTGATCATCCCAACTAGAGCCCTTGGCACTCACACATGATTCTCCAAACCCTCACCCACAGGTTCCAGTACAAATGCATTAGTTAATTAAAGTATTTATCCACATAAGGTATTCCAGTGTATTTATTTAAAAAATGGTCTTGGTTTTGGTATTAAGGTGAAGAAAACTGACGTTTCATCAAACAATCAACTGTTTAACCCCTTCATCGTAGCTTGCGTCATCACTTTGGTTCAGCCCTAAAGTAGCAGTTTCATCCGAAAATTTGTAGCAAATTCATCAGCAAATTTATGAGAATCACATTTGCAATCACTTGTAGAAAGTATAAATAAAGCCTTGATCGCAGTCAGTCCGTTGTACTTTTATGTTTTATGCTGCAGTTTATTATGAGGTTATTACACCAGTGATGGACAAAATATAGAAATTACTTTACTAGTAAAACCGATTCAGCACATTAGCCACTATTCAGCTTAGAGCTTCACTGCTAGTTATGTTTAGCATCACAACATACATTTTCATTGCAACTTTAATTCACAGATGAAGTATTTTCAGCATGATAACACCAGAGAACCAGTAAAAAAACTAGTTTATACATGCATAATCAATGCATAAGTAGAATAAATCAAACACACACAGCATTAATGGATTCTCTCATTTGCGATGAATGAATTTCCATCGGAGAACAATGCTTTCAGCTCAAGGTGTAGTGTTTTTTTGTTGTTTTTTACAGCCCCCTTGTGTTGTAGTGACAGGGGCAGACTCTGATCCTGACACACACAGGACTTGACTTAGTCCATGTGTAGCATACATGCACATAGTTTGAACATGCTAGTATGATGTACTACGTTATAATGGACCCCTTCCTATGCCTTGGCTTCTAATCAGACTGATAATAGGGATATTTCCTGTAGGCAGCGCTTATTCATGCATCCAGGCATTGTTGTGACATTTTCTGTACTGTAAAATGGTAATGTCCAGATTGTGTAATCTCAAAATATCCTGTCTGCTGGGAATGAGGAGAGAAGCTGCAGAGAATGGGAATTAAAGATTAGTATTTTTTCTAAATTTACTTGGAAAGGGAGTCAACAATATCAGCAACTTGACAGTGACACTCCCACTGTATGAAGGGATAAACTAGAAATATTATCTCCAGAATCTTAAGAAAACATGAAAACATGGTGTACGACTGTTAACCTGACAGATTCCCATTCACTGAGAAAGTAATAATACTAATAACTAATTATAATTCTTATCATAAAACCACTATTACTGCTAGTAGTAATAATACTATAGTACTGCTAACACTAATAGTTACTTGTGTACATATGTGTATATATAAATAAACTATTGAACCCTGCCTTTCCAGTTTAACCTCATATTACCGAGAACTGGAAGAATATTTCCCCATAATTTTCCCAGTCCTCCCTTATCTTTCGGGAATGAGCACAGTGACTTGTGAAGGACAGAATGTTTAGAAAAGCGCTTACTGCAACCTGGCTCGGCTCCAGGCAATACAGCAGAATTATTTATCTGATAATCAGCTCAGTTTCACCCAAAGATCTGATGGCATGGATGGACAGCATCTTTACATCTCTTGTCATTTGTGTGTTTTTTTCTTGCATGTTTATGTGTCTTTTTATGTCAGTCTGTTTGTCCAAACAGTACATTTGCTAAAGGCCACGTTTAAGAGGTTGTGTAACCCCAAATATTGCTGATTTTTAAGTGTGAGACAGTGAATCTTATGGGGCGTATGGGTTAAGAGGGATGGAAAGTGGTCTATGTGCTTATGAGGAGCACAGGCACAGAAAAAAGGGGGAGGGGGAAGGGGGTGGGGAAGGAGGCAGACTCGTGCCCTTGCATTTGGTCATTGGTTGGAGCTACAGAGAATGGGAGGAGCCTCTATGCCACTGTTTCTGTCGAGAGAGAGGCAGAGAGAGCGAGAGAGAGAGTGTGTGAGAGAGAGAGACAGACAGACAGACAGAAAAAAAGGATAAATGAACACGAGGGGGGTTCTCTCAGCACTGGTATGCCTGCCTCCCTCATTTCCACTCCAGACATTGTTGCTGCTTCTCTGGATAGACACAGTGAGCAGAGCTGAGGTGTGTTTGTATGTGTGCGCGCGCGTCCGAAACATCAGTCACCCTCCGCACTGCCTTCATCCTCTCAGCTCAGGCTAGTCTGCTGCGCTCCCACCGTGAAGGACCAGACAGAAACTGAGGCAAGAACAACGGGACAGGGACGAGTGAAAAGAGGATAAAGGAGCAGCAAGAAAGGAGAGGAAAAAGGAGAGGGAAACAGAAAAGAGAAGCTAAAGGCAGGACAGAGGAGGAATAAGAGGACAGAATAAAAAGGAGACGATATCCTTCGTATCTCCCTCGCTCAGTTTATGTGTGCGGCATATTACAAAATAATGTCTTTTCACTGGAAGCTGTTGTGACTGTTCGGACTATAGACAGATCAGAGAGAGCTCTCAATCTGCGCTTTCTGCAGCTGCAGCAGATGTTGGAGCCATCTCTGACTTTATAGGGAGCTAAGGACGGAGGCATTTCAAGCACAGATTGGACTGGAATTCCTTTAAACAAAGACAATCACGTTTCTTTCCTTTTTCCTTTTTTGTGCCTTTTAGATCCAGTTGTGTCCAGTTGGGCATTTCACCTTACTGGGACAAGGAAGAAGAGGAATACGAGGGTTTCTCTGTGTGTGTATATCTGTTTGTAGGTGTGTGCACACTGGTGATTTTGTAACTCTGTGTGAAACCACATCTGCATGCAGTGAGGACTACTCCGGGGGGCTCCCCCACCTTTCTATGTCCTTCTATCCCTCCTGCCTATGAAATGGCAGAGGGCGCCAGTCTCACCATGGAACCCCAGCATGGAGCTTTCCGTTTGGGCTGAAACCCTCCAGCTTGTCCCAATAACCAGCCAACTAACCAACAGAATCAGTCCTTGGGTTCCCCGTACCCTTGCAGGGCCCCTCGGACACACACTCCCGCCCAAGATGATGAACTCCACACTGGACCCATTGAACCAGAGCTCTGCTGACCTTCACCCCTCCAACCTCTCTGCTCCCTTCTGCCTGCTGGAGATAGGCTATTCCCAAATCTTCAACACCTGCCTCCTAGAAGTCTCTATCATACTTCTCCTTACTATTCTCATTATTTCTGGCAACCTGGTGGTCATCTTTGTCTTCCACTGTGCCCCCTTGCTCAGCCAGCACACCACCAGTGCTTTCATCCAGACCATGGCCTACGCTGACCTGCTGGTGGGGGTGAGCTGCCTGTTCCCCTCCCTGTCCCTCCTCCATCACCTCCAGGGCCTCGACCCCAAACTCACCTGCCAGGTGTTCGGGTACATGGTATCCGTTTTGAAGTCAGTTTCCATGGCATCGCTGGCGTGCGTGAGTGTAGACCGCTACATTGCCATCACGCAACCTCTGACCTATGCGTCCCTAGTGACGCCTTGCCGCGTGCGCTGCTGCATTGCTCTGATATGGTTGTACTCTGCCCTGGTGTTTTTGCCGTCCTTCCTCGGCTGGGGGAAGCCGGGTTACCATGGCGATGTGGTGGAGTGGTGCGCGGTTGAGTGGACGACACGTCCGGCGTTCACAACATTTATCGTGGCGTTGCTTTATGCCCCTGCTGCGCTCACTGTCTGTTTCACCTACGCCAATATCTTCAAGATCTGCCGACAGCACACCCGGGAGATCAGCGAGCGCCACGCACGCTACCGACCCCAACAACTGCAGGGGCCAGGAGCGGCAGTGGGATCAGTGGCTGTGGTCAAGGACTGCAGTGGGGTAGAGCAAGGTCAGATGCCCCACTTGTCACAACCACAAAAACCTCAGCACCAACTGCAGCATCAGCAGCCCCCGGCACCATACCCAGACAAACGATACGCCATGGTGCTGTTCCGCATCACCAGCGTGTTTTATATCCTATGGTTGCCCTACATCCTCTACTTTCTGTTGGAGAGTGGAGGGATCTACCATCACTCTGCAGTCTCCTTCCTTACCACATGGCTGGCTATCAGCAACAGCTTCTGCAACTGTCTCATCTATAGTCTTTCCAACTCTGCCTTCCGAAATGGCCTCAAACGCCTCTGCTCCTTCTGTCTGCAGCGCAGTGGCAGTGGTTTTGGGGTTAGGAACACTAAAAAGGCTTTCTTTGGGCCTGCTGAACAGGGATATGGAGGATCTGGGTATGGATATGGCCATGGGGAAATAAGAACTGGCACAACATGTCATGTGTAGTGAGAGCGCCGAGGGAAACCCTGTGCCGAAAGGCATTTGAACCTTTTAGAAGTTGCCTGATGTGCTTGTTAGTATATGTCTCCCTTGTTAAGATGAAATGTGCTGCAAGAGAGATGGACGGAGGGATAGATCTGCTGCTGTTTCTATCCAGTTTGGATTTGCAGAGGCATCTTCCCTGCACAGGCCACAGATGGCATTCAAAGACAGAGAGAGGGAGGAAAGAGAAAATGATTTATGGATAAAAGGGTACTAAAAAGTCCCGCAGGGTGTTTAAATGACGAAGGAAACTCATGTGCATTATACACCAACATATACGGACAGGGGTGATGGAAAAGACGAGTTGGAAAGGAGGAGGAGAAAGTGTCTAAAGATCTCTGGACAAGTGATATGACAGTTTTCTTTTATGGGCGGTGAATCCTTAACTTATTTTGCCAAAAAAAACAAAATGTAAGAACACGGTGTTGTTCTGAAGAAAACTGAAAACCAATGTGTGCAGTATGTGAAACAATGTGACCTTTGTGTGTTGCCAGATCAGGACAGTATGTGTTGAATGGAAAAAAAGAAGGAATGGATGCAAAACGCAATGTGTTCTTTGAAAAAGACCAACAGTTGACTGCTGCTTTTTAGTATTGTGGTAGTGCGGAGGCGAACTGTCAGTAACAAATATTGTGTTTTATGTGCCCTCACCCCCTGGGTGTTTAAATACTCAAAGTGATGCAATAGTGTGTGTGTCTGTCTTAGTTATACTTTTACTTTAAGTATTTTGATTGACTGATTGATTGATTGTTTGATTGATTGATTGATTGATTGATTGATTGATTGTTTGATTGATTGATTGATTGATTGAGGTTAGTCAATCAAAGAGCAATTTAAAGAAATTATATAGGTCTAGCCCTAATACACATGCCATTTTGTGGATTGTTTGCATTGACTAAATTGAACATGGTTTGTCTGCATTAAGACATCTGTTTGTGAATTTAGATTATTTATTGATCCATGTTGTTGTACAGGGCAACAAGTCATTTCTTTACTTAAGTAATGGGTTGACACATTGATCCTGCTCTTTGTAATATATGAGCCAGATGCTGTCTGGCTATGGTGTACGACTGTTAACCTGACGAAAAGCCACAGTATTTTTTAATAGATTTACGTCTCTCAAGCTTTGTCAATATCATAGCATCCTTGTCGTTTTGTAATTGATTATATTTATTCTGTAACTAAAGTGATTCCAGAACTTTGTCCAAGACAAAAGCAAGATAAAGAATGTGGTTGTTATGGTTTTTTTTTTACAATCCATTCATTGTTTGTACATCATCTGAGCTGATTTTCCCACAGCATATTTGACCACAGGTAAAGCTGTTAGGCAATCATGGTGACTGACCCTTGAACTTTGATCCTTGACCCTTGACCTTGAGACTGGCTTAGGGGAACAGAGTAAAGAGAAGCCGTGAGTGTCTGATCCTGCAAACTTCAGATTTACACGTCCTTCTAATTATCTTGTCACTAACCTATGTGCTGTATCGTGATTGCATAACTGTGCCTGCAGTCCGGGTCTAGTGCACACACACACACACACACACACACACACACAGACACAGACACAGGAGGAGCACATGCATACAGAGCGGACAAATAGTCCATTCTCTCTGCCTCCAGACTAACCTCTACACGGCGCCATGAAGAGGGATTGACCTCCTCAACTCCCTGGGACTGGCAGTGGCGCGTGTGTGCGTCCATGTGCATGCATGTGTTGTAGTCTATTTCTCTCATCTTGTCCCCACATGTCGTTTTGTGGATCCTTTTCTATTTAACTTAATATTTAATACAAACTAATCAAGAACAAGAATAGGTTGAAATGGTCCAAGTGTGTATATTGTATAACTCAGAAGTTGGGAAAATTGATTTGAACCACTATTAATAGTAGGTTCAGTTCTCCTATGATGGAGTCTCCTCATCACTGGCACTCAGTTTATTTAGGTGCAGATACACTAGCTTTATCTATCTAGTCTACCAAAGAATGTCAGCTAGATCTTTCTTAGATTATAATAATTTTATCCTAAATATGTAATGGATGAAGATTAAGGGCCACTGCACTGTGCTGGTTTAGAGATGCCGAAGGTGCATGTATAAGACTGTTTCTCATTACAGACGGATATATTCTTGCCTTGATGTACACATAAAAATGAAAATGATCTGTTGGAAAAGTGTTAATTAGGCGAGGGCTTGATTTATAGATATGCATCTATTTTTACAGTGCTGCTTGGCACATGCTAGGCTGGCAATCTTTTACATGTGCTGAGATGAAAACATGCACTTGCCAGCCTCAATCATTTTATTTCACATTCAGTAGGGAAAACCCAACACCCTTTTTGTATTGTATATTCAGTAGAATTTGCAGAAAAACATAATTTATTTCAAAAATATGTCATTATTGCTCAGCTGCTCTTTAGAAGTTCAGGATCTGCATTCAGTGTTTCTCTGTTCCCTCAATGTGTAACTGAAGACCAGATGGAGCAAACACATGAATCAGAAAAATTATTTTGTGCTTGTGTGAGTGTGTGCACAGTCTCGTATGTGTTTGTGTGAACACATGGGTGCCTGTGGGGAGGCGACCATGGGCTGAATTGGACTGTTTCTGGTGTTCTGGCGTGCGTATTGCCAGAGTTATCACCTTTTACTGCTTAATTATCTTCACATGACCCCCAGACTGTTATACCTTCAGGTGTGTTTGCGTGAGTGTTTGAGTGTGATGTACAGAACAAGATGTACGAGGTGTCAGGTGTTCTCTTGTGTTTGACAGAAACTCTGATCTCATGTCATCATTCATTTTTTAGGCTGTCATCTGTCAAGCATTGCCAAATATTATAACCTTTCCTGTCTTTTCCCAGTTTAGCTCTACTACCTGAACAATACTCAGTGTACAGTAATATGATGGCCTATTGAATGTCTGATTGTCAAACTACCCGCAAAGTTATTTTTGTAAAGTTAAACCGTTGCTGTCTTTTTGACGTCTCCATTGGGACTTGATCAGTGTTGTGGATTGCAAATAGGTTTAGCGGCAAGGTCACATATTGAAGTCATGCTTTTTCCCTCGACTGTTTCTACTGAGGTGTTTTTATTGTAAACACTGTCTTTTGCGCTGAGACAGCTGATGACTTTTGAAGGAATTGAAGGATGACGTTCACTACTGAAAACCTATTCGAAAGACATTCCTTCCCACAGTAGTTCACGGTACAGTTCCTCAGAACTGGGTAAGAATTGGAGCAAAGGGTTGGGGGGCATTTCACGTACAAAGACATGGCGGTCCTCCACTTTTTTTTTTTTTTTTTTGCTGTGGGAAAACAATTAGCTCTGATGGTCTCAAGGGACCCACACTCTGGTGGTGGCAGTGCTAAGGAACAGTACCATGTTGGGTATGATTAGAGAGAAAAAGGGAGAGCAGGCTGGGTTGGGTTGGGAGTATGAACACTGTGGTATTCTGGGACTGATCTGGGTTCACTGGCCATTTGTAGATGCATAGATAATTTAAATTAAAATGCAACCTTCTGGTTTGAGAGAGGGAGATAGATAGGTACAGTTTACAATGGTAAACACATACAACAATAAAAATATGACAGTAATTATACATGTCAACAGGTAGGGCATCTACACAACGGGAAAGTGATTTTCAAGTATATATGTGTAAAAAAAAAACTGTAATGACATTATAGTTTATACTTTTCCAAGACTGGGTTTGGTCACAAATTTGGGAAGCAGGGAGATTAAAGTGTGTCTTCAAATATTTTGGAGAAATTGTATCCAAAGCTCAATAAAGCCACATTGAGTCAGGAGAAAAAAAATTGTTCCCTAGGAAAAAAAAAAGAAAGAAAGTTTTGTACAGTACACAGAACAAGCAGTACAAACTCATTCAGTGCACTTTAGTTTAACACATGCACACAAACACAGGCAGTGGTATTCTCTTATCTGTCATTCGATCTGTATTGGATTTTCTCCTCTGTGTTTTCCTCTAAATAGGCTCTAAATAGGCCACGCCAGTCCCCACTAATGACTGACTCATGACCCAGCTGTTCTGTGGAACAGATTATTATCACATTAAGAGGAGATTGACCACTTTAACAAAACCTTGGCCAGGAAATGTCCCAAAAGATGCAGGAATGTGACTCTCCGCGTGTGTTTTTGTACACTGTGCACACTGGAGATTGGACACAGTGAACAATGGAATATGTGTAATTTTGAGATTGAGAAACTGAAGCCACCGCCATGTTAAAACATGACCATGGGTTTGGCATGTCAGATTTCAAAGCTTTTGAAGTGTTTGCAATGAGGTCTTTGTAATGATGTATGCTTTTTAGACGGGGATCAAACATGCAAATGATACTGTCATTGAAAATGAGTCTCGCTCATTTTCAGCTTTATAATGAAGTCAGTTTGTACAGTACATGTGTTTATATATTGTGGTGTATCTGTACTGAGCAAATAAATGTGATGTTATCTGAATGTATTCAAACTTCCTTGTGCTAATTAATTTGCGCTTTGAAAGGAGGCATGGATGTTTTAGGATAAAGTGTGTGTTCACGCGTGTGAGAGAGAGAGAGACAGAGAGAAACAGAGTTTCAAAAGTTTATTTTTCCTCTTATCTTCCCTGTCCCTACCCTACCACAAAGTGAATGCCAGTGATCACCACTTCAGTAGTTTGAATCATGTAAACCTAAACACACACGCTGCATTATCTGTGACAAATCACACAAAATTTAGCAGAAAAACAGACTCTTTCATTAGGGGTTATTCTAAGTAATGTGCATCAAATTTGCTCAGAGCTGCATTGGAGGACCGGGCTTAATACTGAGGGTAAAAGATCGAGTAGTGCGGTTGACCGGATAAATTAGTGGCTTCGCCTCTTTGGTACATTTTACATTACATTAACACTTTAAGCATTGAGCTAACACTCATATCCAGAGTGATGTATGTGTGAGTAGGTAGGCGTTTAGCTAGTAACAGTAACATATCCAAATCGGCACATTCTGTACATAATGTTATCTGCATCTGTAAGTGAATATACTGACAAGGTGTATAGGTTTTTTGCAATGCATGTCTACGCCAGGACACTTTTCTGAACATACGTATATGGCCTTCAGTAGACTTGTTAATGTGAATATGAGGCACATTTGCACATCATGTAAATTACTGTAAATTCACATATGTGATTTCTTCAGATTGCCATATCCTTCTCATTGTTACACACATACGGATATATGTATATACATTTATATAAAGCCCAACTGTAGGGGAAAACAGACTCTGGAACTTTTCTGAGCTGAAAAATAACTTAGCTGCTTAGCTCTGACACTTATATATATCCTTATGCTGAAGCAGTAGATAATACCAGTGCATGAGTGGCACACAATGTAGGGCAAGGGCCAAGGGATTAAGATTTAATGATGGATGCTTCTAAGGTAAGGAAGTGGCACTAGGGGCTTCAGTATGTGTGTCTGTCCATTACAGATTAAGGAAAATATCACTGAATTTTCTAATTCTTTTATCAATATCATGCAGCCCTAATTCAGTAAGATATGCATGCAAGCTAGTATTTGCTTTATTAATGGAATTAAAATTGCAATCGTCGACGGCTGCTGTATTAATGTAAGCAAGCCTCCATTTAGGCTCTGTTGACTTAAAAAATAATTAGTCTTCTTGACCTTGACAAACTCTATCCCTAAATTAGAACTTAGAGAAATAAGCTTCTAATCTGAGGTGCCATACTGATATACCTTTATTCTTAGAGAATTATACTGGCTACTGTCATATTCAACATTTCTTATTTTTCAATTCCAATTTGAAATTCAGTGTAGTTATAAAAGTATAGCACTCAGGGTTGTTGGGTAGGAAAACAGAGTTGGTACCAAGCTTGATAAATTTGGCCCCAAGTTCCCTTGGTGTCTCAGCAGGTCCCTTTAGGAACAGAGCAAGAATAACAAAGTGCCATGTCAGCCATTGTGTTGATTCAGAGAAAACTAGGGACATAAACAATAGGGACCTGCTACTGGAACTTCTCACGGAAGCTCTACTCTGGTACTTTAGTCCTACTTTGTAGCTTTACACACACACATACATACACCTTAGCTCTTTGACTTATTAAGATCAACACTAGGTGGAGAGCTTCTGTTTGTCGGTTTGTCTGGACATATTCAGGACATATTTCGGGGACGATGTGCTTTGACTTCCACTCATTTTTCGTCAGAAAATCGCAGCATGGTACCCAATCAGATTTGAGCAAAATACCCGCCATGTAAATTATCCTTGTTGCCAAATATTAGTAATATTAGTAATCACTGCACACACAGCGTAATCTCTGTAGATAAACAGCTGCAGCAACAGCAATGACTTTCCTCTGTTGATCCATGGTAGAGAATAAAAGTACTCATACCTTCGTTTGGTATTTAATGCTATCCCATCAAGAAATCAAGCGGAAACGCATGTGACACACCCACAAGCGGCCGACTCTAGGAGGCGGCAGCGGTGCCCGGCGGACTTACCGCTTTCTGTCTGTCTGCGCCGTCACACTTCCCTTCACCATCATGAGGCACTGGGTATGTTTTCTCTCCCCTCTCACGCTACCCTCACTCCAGACCTCTCTTAACTGGACAGGCAGACAGACAGAGAGGAAGCTAATTGGCCATTATGTCAGAGGTCTTTGTACATGCTCTCAGCACTCCAGATAAGTATGGCTAAGTGGTGCTCGTATAAACATGGATCCTTATCGTTCACTGAGAGACTGTAGCCCGGTGTAAGAGTGTATACAGAAAAACGCATACAAACAACCACACAGAAGCGTGCACACACAAACACAGACACGCTCACAAGAGTGTATGAACTTTACCCCCATAATAAATTTGCATACGGTACATGCAGGCTTTTGCATACACACACACACACACACACTCACACACACACTAACGTGACTTGCAGGGTGTGGTGGTGGTTGTGGAATGGAGTTTTGTTTCAGGACATAAAAAAAAAAAGCCCACTGCTGTTGGTCTCCGATCCCCATTAGCTCTCTTTGTTTTAGCATTCCTTTCTTCCTGTCTTTCTTCTCACGCTTGCATACTTTTTGTTTCACCCTCTTCCTCTGTGGAAGTTGGAACAGAAACCTTGGGAGAAGGAGAACGAGGGCCAGAGAGAGCAAGAGGGGATAATGAGCTATGAAGTGAACACGAGAGAGATTTGAAAAGTATTGGCAATTTAAATTAGGGGACAGAGTCTCAGGGGGATGACTGTAATTTACATCTGACCATGGGGCAGCAGGGTGGCATTGTGAGTAGGGGTTTAAGCCCCCATTCGCCCTGCTGAAATGCCCTTGAGCAAGACAGAGCGCTGTTCTGTAGCTCACACTACTCTGACCTCTGAAAAGATAATTTCCCTGCAGGGATCAATAAAGTATCACATTAATTTGTTCATTCAGCGTGAACTTTGTTGGTGAGGCAACCGCTGTTCCTTACCGCTCTGACTAAAGGGCAGCCTGTCTTTGCTCCAGCTGACTGTCCCAATATGCACTGTGGTATGAGAGCCGGATCCCTCCAGGCTCAAAGGAAAGGCACAACCGAGTTCAAGAACTCACAACCTTGTTTGGTGGGGGACCTGTGCTGTCCAAATGCCACTGGTGTTCGCTTTTAATTTCTAAATAATGATCAGGTATAATTTTAGGAATTTCTGCTTAGAAAGTTTCCTGAAATCCCCATTTTTGTATCATAGCACCCCACATAAAATCCTTTCTCCAGAGCTAGATTATAGGTTCTGGTGCTCACCCCACAAATATGAAGATATCTTTAAATGTGGATTTGATTGGTCATGTAATGGCCAGGGTGTCTTCGAGTAACATTACTTATTTAGAGGCTGTTCTGTTCCAAATACACAGATCATCAATAATGAAGTGAAGGGTGATTAATCTTTGAAAAGCAAGGCTAGCTTAGACTCTAGTCTAGAGTATTTACTGATCTGTGTGGGTGTGCGTTTGTGTGTATATACAACCCCAGGGCTGTATGTATGTGTGGTTGTCACGCCTGTATGTGTGTGTGTGAATGTGTATGCCTGTCTCTGCTGCTCAGGCTGGTGCCAGACGACTTGTATGACCCGTGTCAATGTAATAACTTCACACTGAGAAGGAATCCAGACCCTAAACTATCTCATCTGATCCAGTGTCCTTCTATATTTGACAGACCGGTAGTGATTGGTCAATCTTTTGAATAGTAGTAGCATGTATCTTAAAGCAGCAATACTATATACTATAATTGCTAAATGGATCGCAGCTTTTTCTTAAATTAAAGTGAGCCTTGGTTTCTCACACACTTTGGGACCCAGGCTTCTGGTGGCTCCCCACATGGTAAGAGTAGTGATGCATTATAATGAGGTCTGGTCTCACAACAAGACACTAAAATACATACTTGAGGCTGAGAAGGTTGAAGAACCCCTGACGCAAACAGACATCTCTTTGTGTTACTGCAGTGGCATTGCAATTATAAAAGAGATTTGAAGATGATGAAAAACCAAAAAAAGAGTTTAATGCTTTGGTTTAGTCTAAGAACACAATTTGATGGTGTGATGGTGCACATGTGTTTTTCCAGTTTAATCACACTATGGGCTTTAAAGTATCACCTCAACACCTAGAGTTACATGGCACCCTATTAGAATGACTGACACTGGAAATGCAGTGCAGTACAGTAGTGTACACTAACTTATGTAATGTGATGGTAATATAGGAAGCTGATGTGACCATTACTGTTCTGGGTGGAGGGGAGAGGAGAACAACTTAGATGATGACAGATTTGGAGAAAGGCCAAAAGACTGACTGAGAAAAAAGCAGGTGGTACAAGGTGGGAATTTTGTAGGAAGGAAGGAAAAGTTAGTTATCTTTTTCAGGATTTCATTTTTATTATTTCAATTTTTTTAAATTTACAACACCCATTGATTTTGTAATTGAGACCTGTGGTCATTACAGTATACAGCAGGTAGGAGGGAACTATAAGAGAAATGGTTATAGAGGGGTAACCGGGGAGAAACGAAAGGGAGACAGATGAGATTGAGAAAGAGGGAAGGAGGCATGAATATTACATGGTGGCCTTAATTCCTCCACTTTGTCTGGTCTGAAGTCTGAAGCATGGTGGGGGTTTCTGTCTGCGAGACCCCTGCTGAAGTTCACTCTTTCGCATAACCACACACTCACACACACGTACACACAAACATTACATGTTAAGTTCCTTTAAGAGACGTCTGTTCACTCGGGCGCCCTCTTCAGAACGCCCCCTGGGCAGCAAGTTCATGACTAACAAGACAAGACTCTTAACTCTTTGAATGGGGGGTCGTCTATGTCTAAAGTGCTGATATACATACAAGAGTAAGATGATGACAGTCTAGACCAGTCTGGTTTACGGCAGTCCCATACACTCAGTCACTGCCATGGTATCAACTGTAAACAGTGCATGCAGTCCACAGGAGGGAGCTGACGGTAACATCTGGGAATATCATGTTATTAAAATGTTATTTCAAATTATTGTCAAGTTGTCCCAGCGCTGTTGCCCCCCACTTGCATCAGTTGTCGTAAATACCAGTTCTGCAGCTGCGTGAACCTGAAAGTATAATTTTCTGATTTCTTTATGATATGCACACAGAGTTGCGCCAGGTGGCCTGTTTTGCTGGCGGCATGTCTTATATTGTCGGTGCCGCCATCTTTAGCCACACACACACACACACACACCTCGAGCAATGCTGCTGATAGTAATAAAGTGCCTCAAAACATCTCTTTATCTTATAGGGATTTGCTGGTTTTAGAAACAGTCTTATATTCTGGTTTACAGTCACATAACTGCTAATGCTGTCATCCATTTTTGACTTTGTCTTTCACATGCATGTACTTGCGTGCTCACGTGCACACACACACACACACACACACATCCTCTGCCCTCTATCTCTCTCTCTCTCTCTCCCCAGTCATCCATCTGCCCCTCTCTGTAGACAGACTTGGGGTCAGAGAGAAAGAGCTGATTCACCCAGTAAGAATTAGGATGGCTGATGATGGACAGGGTGTGAAGATGAAAGCCAGATACCCTTGCCACTCTAGTGACTTGTTTCATTCTCTGATTCTAATTTTCTGGGCTGTTTTCTATTCCAATAGAATGGCCTCTTGTTAGACACTGAGTGCGTTTACATGCACATTAATATTCCATTTATATTTGGGACATTCAAATATTCTGTTTATGAGTTGGTGCATGTAAACAGCATATCTTATTTGCAATAACGGCCAATAAGCCCATATTCCGACTATGAAAAACCTGAATATGCTCACTGGGATATGCCGATATTAACTGGTATATTCTGACATGTAAACACCATATGCTGTCTATTGTTGGGTTTGGCTACAGGTTTTGGCAAACAGAAATGCTGTGTCCATGGAGTCACAAATCGCAATATGAACTACTGCAATTTCCAAATAGCAGAGGCTGCAGAGAGAGGGGTGTCCAAAATTTTAGTGCTGCAGGTAATCTTTGGTCCATGAATCAAGTACAATATTGGTGAAAATCTTTCATCATACTCAAGCTCAGTAAATCCTGCACACTGACATCTAATTTTTCTTTAACAAAATTACTTTTCTTTAAACAATTTTAAAGTTCTGAAAAAATGTATGACAAGAAAAACGTGATGATATGAATCACAGTTTAAATCGCAATTGCAATAATCTGTCAAATAATCTCAATTCGATTTTTTGTCAATATCGTTCAATACAGGTACAGTACATGAAAAAACTGCTTACTGATCATTCCATGTAAACACTGTATCCCAACTAAGACCTTAGCCGGGATAAGGCTCGTATTTGGAATATTAATGTGCATGTAAACACACTCACATGATCTGAAGAAGGGTGCACTGATGTACTAGTGTTGGATATCAGGCTCATACCAGTCTGAAATGGGGCATTGTATCAGAGAATTTGACTAAAATCAGATACCAAGAGTCATGTGCAATATGTCAAAACAAGGTCACTTGATTTTCTTTTTTTTTTCTTTTTCCTTTTTCGCAAATAATTCCAGTATGTAACATTATATCTCTCTCTATCTCTCAAAATCTAAAATATTTGATTAACGTAATATATTGGAATAAGTAGATACTTGAAGTTTATACTCCCAGCCAGCACTGCCATGTATAAATTAATTTCTTGTTGTCAATGTCAATTTAATAATTCCATAAAAATGTGTTGAACAGAAGATTACCTGATTTATACCCAATGGTTGGGAAAGTCGTATGGTGTACGGTAATGTTCTGTTTCCATTTACTGAATAGCTTAACAAGTTTTGAAAATCATGTAGGATTAAAATGAGACAATATATTTACAGTAGAAAACACCAGCTCTCCTAAAACTGACCAGGGCCAGGCCGTGATACACCATGATAACAACTAAAAAAGTTTACTAATACTTCACAATCACAATTAATAAAAGACACAAAAACAAGCAAAGAAGAGGAGAGCGGCAAAAAAAAGACTTAGGTCATAGGGTGCAGGTGGGTTACAGAGCCTGTTTAGGGTGATGGGTGGGGTAGGGGGGTGAGGTTAAACCAACAAACCAATAAAGTGAAACAGCAGAAAGAAAGAGAAACATCATTATATAAAAGTACGTCTATAGAAGTAGATCTTAAGAAGTGATTTAAAAGATGACACTGATTTAACCTGCCCCATCTCCTCGGGGAGCGCAATCCAAAGAATAGGTGCTCTGAAAGAGTGGGAGAGAGAGAGAGACTGAAAGAGAGAGAGACATAGAAAGAGACGAGAGAGAGAGAGAGAGAGAGAGAGAGAGAGAAACAGAAGATAGAATTCACTCTGCTCCCAAGGAAATGTAGAGACAGACCTACACTTCGTGCTACACGTTCTCTGAAGTGTAGTAAAAACATGGCAGTAAAAGCAGTCACAGAAAAAGCTTGCAGGGCAATGTATGCAATGAAAATGAAGTTATTCAAAATTGACATTCAAATTAGAATCTGGACAATGATATTTGATCATGCAATATTGCCAGTTGCTTTATACGGAAGTGAAGTCTGGGGTCCACTATATAGTCTGGTATATGGGACAAAAACCCAGTGGAAGTTCACACAATTCTGTCGAAGAATTCTCAATATACAAAGAAAAACACCTGATAACGTCTCTAGGGCCAAATAAAGACACTACCTATTATTAATAAATGTACAAAAAAGAGACATGACATTCTGGACACATCTCAACTCAAAATATAAGCCCAAAATATAGTCTCCACTTCAAAGCATAACAGGCCTAAGAGCTGAACCCTGAAAACAGACCACTCAGTCAGCTGATGGTGAAGCTTACCAACCAAGCACCCATCAGCACTGCTTCTTATCAAAAGACAGGAATAAAGCAAATTATCCGTCTGTCAAAAGAGCTGTATTCGGATCTGTATTTGGAACACTGGAAAAAACTAAACAAAAACCCAAAGTAGAGTAAATTGCTAAATTACTCCGTGAGAGATACGAGGCTGAGACAAATCCTGACCACATAAAGGCTCAGTGACCACCAATTGGCTGTAGAAAAAGGGTGATATAAAAAGACATGGCTACTCAGAGAGGAGCGCATATGTGATCAGTGTGAGGTGGGGGAGGTAGAAACAGAAATGTACTTTGTCCTCCGCTGTGCAAAAATATAAGAATAGGTGACCCAAGTTCATTATTTTAATAGGTGAAGTACGAACTGCCCCGTTTGGTGCAAAATACATCATGTCCTGTCACAAAGCTTGAGGTTCTGAGTAACTGTGTCTAATCTTTATTTTATCAATTGTCATTATCTGAGCCATTGTCAGATACTAGTGAGCAAGAGCTGAATACACAGCAACCAAGATCCTCCTCTGTCGAGTCACTGACACACACACACACACACACACACACACACACACACACACACACACTTAGACTGATACACGGGGCAGGGTGTGTAATATAAAGTTGATATTTATCTTGATGCTTTGGCAACGTTGTGAACTTTCATGCCGATAAAACACATTGAAATTGAAAAAAACTGACACAGAGAGAGACAGAGAAAGAGTTACAGAGAGAGAGAGAGAAAGAAAGAGATACACAGACAGAGAGTTGTGTGCCCTCTCAGAACAGAACAGTTTGTGCCACCAGTCGTTCATCCCGCCGCGATGCTGCAGCTCTGGGCGCTGTGCTGCGATAACACAAGGCAGCTGACCGCCGCTGGGCCGGGACAGGAGGTCGTCACCTGTAACCGCGCCAACCAAGCATCAGTTGTCATCAGTTATATTATATATTCTACTCATTCTGCTTTCTTCCGTTATAATAAACCTAACCTCTGGTGGATCCCCAACTGACATGGATACAACAGCTGAGGACGGCTGAGTGCTTTTTGTGACCTTTAAGGGAACAAAATAAACTAACAGTATTCTCTCTCTCCCTCCCTCCTCTCTCTCTCTCTCTCTCTCTCTCTCTACTTATCTCTCTTTACTTCCTTTCATCCACCTTGCTTTCTTCTCCATCTGCCCCCCTCCTTCGTCTCACTGTTAGGAGTCCCCCCAGGACAGTGCCATTACCAGGGACATAAACAGGACATTCCCAGCTCATGACTACTTCAAAGACACTGGAGGAGATGGACAGGATTCCCTCTACAAGATCTGCAAGGTGACACACACACACACACACACACACACACTCAAACCTTTTCTTGAAAGCTATAGAAGAAAGAGACAGATATCCCTTTTTTGGGGGGGGATTTGTTATTGCCATTGTGGCCCTGACATGCAGTTTGAATCTCATGACTACTAAGAATCATAATTGGAGAACTGATAATGTTATCTTCCCTCAATTCACACAGGTGTGATTTACACGTTAGCGATGGTGTACATTACTGAATACACCTGGAAGTAATGGTAATCTGCATGTGAAATCGAAAACACGTGCTTAGGCTTCAAAGGTTCCCTGGAATATGATGTAATTACTGTGTAAATGGGTCATTTTAGTCACAGTGGGTCTGATGACAAAGTTTTTTTAGAGCAGCAGTGAGAGTTGTCTGAGCTAAAGGGGTCTATTCATTAATAAACAGAGCAGCCACTCATTTTCTGGGTGGTTCAACGAGTTCAAAACAGTCACTGCCTTTGTAGGAGAGGCGAAAAGTTTCTAATCGCACACACATGCGCACATAAACGCACACACTCTCTAACCACTGCCGCTGCACAGCTGCCACACACACACACACACACACTTGCATACCAACTTGTCGCACATAACACTGATGCAACATACAGTGCAGGTGCTCTCTCTCTCTATCATGAAAATACACTCGCATATGTTTAGACACACACACACACCTCAACCTGTATTTCCATAATCCCTCATGAAAGCCGGGCTGCAGCGCGCTCAAAGTTGTTTAATTTTTATTTCATTCATTATGTATAACTCAAGTGAGGGCATTCATTTCTTCCCAGACAAGCACCTCCTCAGGTGCGTTTGAATAATTCAGTGGGCCCTCCCTTTCTGTGTGTGTGTGTGTGTGTGTGGATTGATCCACACTTTGTCTGCTTATAATAATTAGTGAATTTGTAGCCCAGTAGGCCACTGCACCTCTGTTTCAATCTCTCCCTCCACCCTTCCCTTTCTTCACATTTACTCCATTTCTATGCTATCTATCTATCTATCTATCTATCTATCTATCTATCTATCTATCTATCTATCTATCTGTCTATCTGTCTGTCTGTCTGTCTATTTCTCTCCTCACCCTCTCTCCTACCCCTCTCCATTCCTCTTTCTATCTTTCTCTTCCTCTTTACCTTTTGCATCATTTTGTTTTCTCCATTCCTTTGTCCCTCTGCCCATCCATATTTTCATTTCTCCCTTCTGTCTCAATACCTCTCGCTCTCTCTCTCTCTCTCCATCTTTCATCTCACTCTCCCCCTCCTTTCCATTCTCAACTGTTTTCCTTGCCTCTTTCTCTGCCGCTATCCATCTCTTTTCACATTCAACCCTTCCTTCTTTCTTTCCATCCCTTCCTCTTGCTATCTTGGCATTAGGCACATCTGGTCGACCGTCCGTATGAATTAATAATTCATATGTTCATTGTCGCAAATCTAATTGGCTTAAAAACTCCTTTATTAGAAGGGTATTTTTTTTAAGGTTTAAATATACATGTGTGACAAATGGGAACTGATCAATTAGTTTTTCATTTAAATAGCCTGCATTATTTATTCAAAAGCTCTCTGTTCCCACTTGCTCTGTCTCCTTAAATTAGGTTTCAAATTTTTTAAGCTTTTGAATCCTTAGCTTTAAACTGCTGCTTTAAATCCCATCAGAGTCTTTTTCCCGGAGTGCAGAGCTATGGAAATTAATTAGGCCTAATCAACAAGGTGACAGCACCATTTGGATTAACATCTGCTACAGCTGGACAAGCAGAAGCCCGGTGTGGAGTTGAAATCACAAGTCATCTTGAATCCACATCTTACCTGAGGATGTTCTTCTGTGAGGGACAGGCTCCTTTTGAGGGAAAGAAAAGGATTTGCATTTAGGGTAAAATATCCTTACGCTAACTGTGTGTGTGTGTGTGTGCATGCGTGTGTAATTACTCATTCTCCTTTGTCCTCTCCTTCAGGCCTACTCTGTATACGATGAGGAGATTGGCTACTGCCAGGGACAGTCCTTCTTGGCTGCTGTGCTGCTGCTGCATGTGAGTTCATTTATCAGCAGGGTCCTGCAGAAACCTCAGTTTTTTAAAACCATTTCAGGAGCTGAGAGCAATTAGTTTGTTTTCCTTCAGACATCAATTAATTTTGACATGCTACAATGAATGGCCTGACTTGGTTTCAGAGTCTTGAATCATTTTCTGCACAATATGTACGATGCAAGGTGCAAGGTGTCTGTGGGATACTGACATTTTATGTGTTTGGTGTAAATAATGTATAATGTACAGTATGTTTGTTTATTTGTCAAATTAGAGTGGCTTGCATTTAAGCCCCCCTCCAGTTCAGGCACTGTCAACACTGCCATCTAGAGGAGAAATAATGTTTATGGCATCTTACAAGCTGGTAAACTTTGGGTAGGACGTATATGCAAAGCAATGAGATTTTACTTACTAATTCTATTTATACGGTGCCTCTGTTATATTGCAGTAGGCCCACCACAAATTTGTCTATGTGTATAGGAAATACTAGGCTTTGTCAAATTACCTCGATACAGAACATTTGTAAAAATATTTGGCTGAAAACAACCTGTAATATCGGCCCATCTCAAGACGTGTCTGCAGCAGAATTGGAATAACATAAGGTGCTGATTAGTGAATGCCTTGGTTCGTCTTTTCAGATGCCAGAGGAGCAGGCGTTCAGCGTGCTGGTCAAGATCATGTTTGATTACGGGCTCAGGGATCTCTTCAAGCAGAACTTTGAAGATCTGCATTGCAAATTCTTCCAACTTGAGAAACTCATGCAGGTGTGTTTGTGTGTGTGTGAATCTACTGTGCTTTTGCTGTATGCACACCACACAGTAGTCATTTTCACCGTATTTTTCAGTTTCACAGATTGAAAGTACTTTTGGTGTGTAAGCCGATGTGCATTTTTTCTTATTTGTCTTATTGATTGAGAGTTGCTAATGTTTGTTCTCTCTATCTATCCCTCTTCCACTTCTTCTCCTTTTCCCCCTATACTTTCTTTGTTTCTGTTTGTACCTTTTCCTCTCCCTTCTATCTATTAATTATCCTCTGTCTCTCTTTGTGTCTCCTCTTCCTCTCCTTCTCCCTCTTGCTGTTCTCTACCTCCCACTATTCCTGTGTCTTTATTCCTCGTTATCTCCCTCTTCTGCTCCCTCTTCCTCTCCCTCCTCTCTCTCTCTCTCCCTCTCTCTCTCCCTCTCCCTCTTTAACCCAGGAATATATCCCAGACCTGTACACCCATTTCCTCAATGTGGGTCTCGAGGCTCACATGTACGCCTCTCAGTGGTTCCTTACCCTCTTCACAGCCAAGTTCCCTCTTTACATGGTCTTCCACATCATTGACCTGCTACTGTGTGAGGTAGGTATTAGAAGACACACACACACACACACACACATATACAAACCCTAACCCTAACCCTCTTAAATTCCTACACATGTACACAATTCAAACCTTATCCCTATCTATCCATAATATAATCTGAAATATGCTGTTTGACGGACACTTACCCAAAGCGCCTAACAATACCGTCAGTGCACCCATCATCACTATGGGTGACCCCAGTTGTCTCTCTGTCTCAATTTTAACACAGTTTTTTTGTTATTTTCCTTCAACCTACAGTCCCTCTGCTCTTGGTTCTTATGGTGTTTTCCTGTCTATTTTTACATCTGCTCTCTTCTTTTTTTATTCTCAGGGCATCAGTGTTATCTTCAATGTAGCCCTGGCACTTCTGAAGGTAAGGTAGTCCACACATAAATGCACACACACACACACACACACACACACACACACACACACACACCCCAAAATTGATAGCCGTAAGACCATGTTGCCACAGCTACGCACTGCAAGTGCCAAGAGAAAATCAAGCCTTGGTAAGATTTTACACATGCCTGCACATGCAAGCACACACACACAAACACACACACACACACACACTTGCACAGTGTGATCCCACGGTGAGTTTTGTTGGTGGTTTTGACCCCAGAACTCGAGCTACATGAAACAGTTCACTCTAATTTGTTTTAGTTGATATTGTTCAGATAGCCTAAGTAATTAGAGCGTAGAATTTGGGGGCCATGTAGGTAATTTTACTGCTTGTTTTTCAAAGAGTCAAAGCTATTTAATGTTGATTCTGGCCGTTTAGCTGGTTTCTCACAAAGAGATCCTGTGTATTTTTACTCTTGATAGGTATTGTCTTTTCCAGGGGGTGTAAATCAGGTTCAGAAACAGGAGATGAGCTTCTGCCAAACGAGCTGCTCTGGCCTGGATAAGTCTGTGCCTAATTTACTTTTGTGTTCTGATCCTTTTCCTGCCCAGACGTCAAAAGACGATCTGATCCAGACAGACTTCGAGGGAGCACTCAAATTCTTTCGGGTCCCGGTTCCTAAGAGGTACCGTTCTGAGGAAAATGCGAAGAAACTGATGGAGCTGGCCTGTAGCATGAAGGTAAGTCTGGTCTCGAATAGAATAGAAACAAGGGGAATAGAACAGAGTAGAATAGAAGAGTGTGCAAGAATAGTAAATCAGTTCTTCTTGTTTACCATAATTATACCTATTCAGCCCTGCATCCATCACACACACACATTCATATTTGAGACTATAGGTTCAATTATTGTACAATGGCGGTTAATTTCATACTTACTTCATACATATTTTTATTTTACATTTCCAACAGGAATTACTTGTTTAATTAAAGTTTAATAAATGTATCCTCAAAACAGACTTTTGATTAAAAGATAAATCTATGCAAGTCCATTTTCTGGCACAGTTAATAATCTTCACAGTGTTCATACAGAAACTCACAAAAATAAACTATATTAGAAGAAAAAAAGAAAAAGCACTACATGTCTGACCGCCAAATAATCAAATCAATATTTTTAGTAAGTTCGATCTAATGGAGGTTTTTATTTTCTCCAGCAAGCTAGAGGCTCTACTGCTGGATAAGTCAGTGAAGCCTCTATTGTATTCCAGCAATGCTGCTTAAAGCCAGTAGGGGCCAATGTTGATCTGTAACGCAAAGTTGAAGAGATGCAGTGAATACACACTCACACAAACACACACACACACACACACACACATACACACACACACATTCACACTGACACTTACACACACACACACACCTGTGTCCTGACCTGTTTTTAACAGTCTGGCCTAGTTTAGAGGACCTGACTTTGAAGGTAACTTTTGGCAGAGTTATTCATTATTACAAACTTTTATTTATTTTTAATGGTGAGTAGAAAGTGCACTTCCCATTTGAGCGTTTTGATTCTTGGTTAGACAGGTGGAAGGGGAGGGACAGACAATTTGCACCGTGGATACAAACTATACACGTTTGTTTGTCAAACCATTATACAGGCAAACAGTTTCTGCTTTGTGCTGCTTTAGCTTAATTTGGCCTGTCTGTATGCTTTGCTGTCTCTATGTTTTCGAAGGGTTCTTTGTAACCAGACGAATGAAATATTCTCAAGTAGTTAAACAGAGGAATATTGACACAGCATTCACCACATCCAGGATTGAATAGTTATTTATAGTGAAAATCCAGGATGCAAATATTACCTGGCAAGAGAAAGTAATTCCAAGAAGCAATTCTGCAAATTGACCTTGGTGACTATTCCAACGTTGGAGCTGGAATTTAAATCTAAGTCAAGGTAGGCTAATCTGAAGCCAGCATGCCACGATACTGTAGGGGGATTAACTGATCAGATTACTGGTGCCCTCGCTGACTCGGATACTGGCGTCTGATTGGAGCACAAATCATTCTGGGTTGCCAGGTGCTCTAACTTTATTCCCCTTTTTAGCTCTGCTTTGACAGTTATATCTTTCCCAGGTGTATCATCTGTGTTAGATATCTCACAGTGCTACATTAAACATGGTATTATATTATATATAAGTATTGCATTTAAACTGCCTTAATACGCCTCATTGCACATTTTGATCTTAAACGGTGCAAAAATGATGGGGAGTTGTATTGTTTGTTGGGAAGCTTTATTGGTTTATGGTTGAACAGCCTGGTTGTTGACCCTTTGAACTGTTGACCCTGGTCTGACCCCCCACCCCCCAGATTGATTTTGGAGTGAAGATAGTCTGAGATAGTAAGGACTATCAGGATTAATCAGTTTATCTCACAAGCAGGAGAGAAACAGGTTGTAATCACTGTAGGTCAAGGAATCGATGAGCTTTAAATACCTGGAAACATGCTTTCGAATGCACCTCCCTCCCACCCACCCCTCCCAAAACACACACACACACACACACACACACACACACACACTGTAACAGTGCTTAGAGTCTGTGCTAGGCTAAGTTCTGGTAGCTGAAAAGAGAAAAACTCTGTTGAGGTAAAAGATTTACTGTGTCGGGGGGGTCAAAGGTCATTATAATTTCATTGTTTTTTTATGAGGTATATGAGCCAAAACACACTTGCAAACCGTAGTCACGTCTCAAAATTTATTCAGAGGACAATCTGGGGTCAAACGAGGGTCATTTCTTTTGTCTCGGTGTCTGCCTGTTACACCTTCCTCTTCTTGTCTGGCGACCTTTTGACTTATAAAGTTGATATATGCAAATGGCCCTGGGAATTTAAATAAAAATCATGAACACATGCGGAGACATGTATATTATTTTCATCCCCTTTCTCTGTTTTTTTCCCTCTAACTGTCTTGGGTGTCTCTGTTTACTTGTGCGATTCTGTCTCTCTCGCCTACTGTCTTCCTAATGTTTTTTTCTAGATCACTCCTTCGTGCATCGTCATCATGCAGACCTTGGATTTATTCTGATCTTGCATTGACAGCTCACTCAGAACTTAGAGAAAATGGTAAAAGTAAAGCGGATGTGTCCTGTATTTGCAGACACAAGTGACATAAGTCATCAGGCTCAAAGTGGGAGCCTGGCAAAATTCCCAAACTAATCTTATGATACACAGTGTGGCACAGAAAATGTTCAAACAATACCCAGACCCTCTAGTCATGTTTATACCTGATGTGTTTTGGGTTCAAATTGTACTGACTGTGGTGCACCAAAGGAATTGTTTTATTTGACATATACCATCCAACACCTAGTAGTGCATGTGGGTATTTGTTTGTATTTGTGTACACTTGTGTGTGAGTATGTGTGTCACATGTGTGTGTTAGTGTTTGTTTACGTATAAAGTCATTTATCTTTATAGATGTTTATGTGTATACATGGTATACAAGACAAGACAGGGTTTTTCTGAGAGACTTGCCAGTCACTTGAGAGAGAGTAGTTGGTACAATATGCCTTTTCAGTCTGTTCAGTGCTTTACTACATTCAGAAAATAATGTTGATGCTACTACAGAGATCATTTATTAATTCATGGTCATTCATGATGGCTAACATTTTATGTCTGTATTTTAGTATTTATGGTCTCAGCTGTGAGAGCCACTGTTGCTCTGTGTTCCTAATTGGTTTTCTAACTAGTAAGTTCTGGAGACCCAGCTGTCCGTCCAGACTGGGAGACCGAGAGGAGGAGGGAGGACGGGGGGTTAAAAAGAGATGGATGAGGCATATCCTGCCTTGCATGATCTCTTGTACTTTTTCTGCCTTTGTCTGTCTCCCATTTACAGAGCAGAATGTAGGACTGAATTTACTCAGAAAGCAAGCACAAATGAGCACACACACACACACACACACACACACACACACACAACGTGTGGGCCATGTTGTCCCAGTTATGCCAACATAGTTAGGTGATGAGTGCAGTTGGATCATTGGATATAAACTAATGCTAAACCTAATGTAACACACACATGGGCGCACACACATACACAACTGTGCAATGAGGTTGCAGCCATAACTAGATCCATTAAAATACACAGACTGGACAGCAGGTCATAGTTTGTACACAGAGTGGTGGTTCTCTTTCATGCCTAAGATCAGACACACACACACACACACACACACACACACATACACACACACTGAACTCTGTTCATTGTATAGTAGCTGGCTCTTTAAAAAGGCCAATGTAAGGCAGAGGCAGGGTAGTGAAAGGCCTGTTGATAAAACTGCCTAAAAGCAGTTAAAGTGTGTGTGTGTGTGTGTGTGTGTGTGTGTGTGAGAGAGAGAGAGAGAGTGTGTGTCACTCGCATCATCGTGCATGCCACTGCGCATGTAAGCAAGTGTGTGGGTGTGTTTTTTAAACCAGACACATGTAGGCTTGTTTTGGGTGATCTAAGGTGTTCTACTGTGCACTGAACGTTCTGTTCAGTAAAACGACAACAGGGTGTATACTGTGAACTGGTGAAATTCAGCTTTACTTTCCTGCCTGGACAGATTTGCTCAAATGTCACAGTTGCTCTGACACTGCTCTTCTAAAACCTGTGACAGCCGTTGTAAACAGCAGAGAATTTATTTCAGGTTTATTCAGAACAACAGTAATACAATGCGAAAGATACAATATGATTGATTGTACGTTAATTACAAGATGAGACAATGCAATGTACTCTATTAGTCATTAAATTAAATTTAATGTCTTAAATTCAATTCAATTAGTCATTGATTCTCTATAATGCAGCACATGCAGTGCCTTCAGAAAGTATTCAATCCCCTTGACACCGCACAACAGCATTTTGTGGTGTTGCAGCCTCATTTCCAAATGGAGTAAATAAGGATTTTTGTGTCACTGATCTAGATATAATAACCTATAATGTCAAAGTGTATTTTTTTATTGACACATCTTTAATTAACAAATTAAAAATGAAAAGCTGAAATATTCAGTCCATAAGTATCCATGCCCTTTTCAGTAACACTCCAGATTGAGTTGCATCCAAATTCTGTTGAAAGTCCTTGAGATGAGAGTCCACGTGTGTCATGTTCAGTCGATTGGACGTGATTCAGAACAAAACACAACTGTCTATTTAACAGTTCCACAGAGAGTGCATGTTGGAATAGAAAGCGTGAGGGATTAGGATAAAGGGAACAATGAGTGGAGCCAAATACAGGTAAATTATTGAGGAGAACCTGTTTCAGACAATTTATGTTTCAACAGGAAAATGACCCTAAGCATACAGCCAAATCAATACTGGAATGGCTTCAGAATAATAATGTGAAAGTCCTTGAGTCAAAGCCCAGACTTGCATCCCACTCAAAGTCTTTGGCTCGAATGACTTGAAGATAGCTGCTCACAGATGCTCCCCATCCAACTTGACCGAGCTTGAGCAAATGTGCATGGAAGAGCGGGAGAAAATCCCAAAATCCAGATGTGCCAAGCTGATACAGACGTGTCCAAGACTTGAAGCCGTAATCGCTGCCAAAGGTGCATCTGCTTTAACTGAGGGGGTTGAATACTTATTTAAATTACATATTAGTTTCACTTTCAATAAATTGGCAAACATTTCTAAAAACATGTTTTCACTTTGTCATTATGGGATATTTTGTGTAGATTGTTGACAAATAAATCCCAATTTAATCTTTTTTGTATTCTGCAACACCTCATAATGCGGAAAAAGTCAAGAGGGTTTACTCAAGGCATTGTACAGTATAGTGTAATTACACACCATATTTACTGATAGATCATGCTTTCTGGACCTAGATAGCACCAAAGTTTCCTTGTTATTATATCAATCCTCAAGAGTGCAATGTTTGTTGTGAGTGTTTCCGCCTGCCCCGCACATCAGGGCACAATTAACTGTACAATCAAACCCATAAATCCTGAGCTCCACAAAATTCATGCTCCATACTGTACTTTAATTGTATTCTATACGCTTTTATATTTCTTGCTTTAAGATGAATGAAGGCAACGAATGTAATGTTTTATGTATTGTGTTGAAAACCCACATATAATAGTGACATTTTTATTGATTCCATAAATCTGAGAACTTTTTAAAAAATAAAGTTCAACAAAGTAACAAATCTTCAGGTGTTCATTCATCCTAAGAGTGCATGTGTTTCCTCATGAGTGCGATACTTCATGTGCGGGGACAGCACAGTATTTTGGGCTCTAGCCTATCGAGGCTGGTTGGCAGCCGCCTCTGCACTCGTTCCAGTAAATCTCATTCAAATTCTGGACAGAAAAACCGCGGTCCAGCGGGACTCTAAATCTTGCATCCTTGTTTAGTGAAGATTGAAAAGACACTTCTATGGCAGCCATCCTTAGTGCACAAGCCAAAGAGTAGCGGGCTAGCTTAAATTCACGC
Source organism: Centroberyx gerrardi (assembly GCF_048128805.1). Taxonomy (NCBI): domain Eukaryota; kingdom Metazoa; phylum Chordata; class Actinopteri; order Beryciformes; family Berycidae; genus Centroberyx; species Centroberyx gerrardi. Next base: position 13,835,485 of record NC_135998.1, on the reverse strand, counting down.
CCTTCTTTAAGTGTTCAATTCTGCTTATTAGTGTAATTCAACATAATGGGTGATACAGTTAATGAGTGTAATGCCTCATGCGTTTCTGCTCTCTCCGCCCTGCAGATTAGCCAGAAGAAGCTGAAGAAGTTTGAGAAGGAGTACCACACCATGAGGGAGCAGCAGGAGCAGCAGGAGGCGCCCATCGAGAGATACGAGGTAGACAAATGCACACATGCTCACACATTCACACGTGGCATCAGCAATTCCCTTTCCCTCTCAAGGAAATTGACAAAAACAGCATATTAGAAGTCGTATTTAATTGACTTGACAAAATGCTTTGTTCCGACGTGCAGCAGGAGTTTGTCTCCCAGCCACAGGGCCTGGGTTCGATCCCCATGTGGCCATACAGTGGACAAATACTGACAAATGGTTTCCTCCGCTACTAGCAAAGTTGAAATTTACCAAGTTGAATATTCTCCCAGAGCCTCGCGAGCCAGACGTGTCTCGCGAGTTGATCACCTGCGAGACACGTGATGCAGCAGAATAGTAAACAACAATGACAGCGATGGAGTGTGTCAGCATTGAAATACCTTCTGTTGTTTCAGAATTTGAGCATAAATACATTAAAAGAAGAACAAATAACTACACTGAAGACATACCTTTTAGTCAGAGGAGATGTTTTCACTCTTCTTCCTACCGGACTCGGCCTAGTTCCGTTGGTGGAGAAGAAAATGTCAGGGAGGGAAAACCAGTAATCATCACTGTGTCTCCGTTGGTTTCACTCATGGAGGACCAGATCCACAATTTTGCCAAACTGGGTCTCACAGCCATGCAGCTCGGTGTTAATAATGACTCGGATATTATCTATGGACGTTGCCAGATTGTTTTCGGCAGCCCAGAATCTTGATGCTGATAATGATAAATGGCGGAACATGCTCTCATCTTTTATCAAGAAAATCTGGTTGTGATCGCTGTGGATGAAGTTCATGTCATATACAAATGGTATATACTGCTTAAACCACATTTACCATAAACTTATATTCAATCAAGATACAAATCATGATACCTAAAGAAAGTCTAAAGAGTCAACTCACAACCAAAATGCATGATGACATTTGTCAGTCACTTTCAGTTAAATACCAGACATTCACACCCAAGCCGGGGAAGACCCACATGCACCTGTGTACTTGCATAAACCGTTGACTCACTCAGTGGCGAGCAGAGCGTATCGGAGCAGCGTGCAGCAGTCGCAGGCGAGAAGCACCCTAGAAGCATGTTTTGAATCCAGATGTTGATGTGGGTTATAAGTGGGGGTTAATATCGCACGTACAGCCTTTCACACTGATGATATACAGGACCTGGGTCTGACCCAAACTATTCTTTCAATGTAAAAGAATCCATTCACTTAGTCAAAGACATGCAGCGAGGCGTTGAAACGGAAACAGCTTTGCTGTCCTCGTTGTTCATTTCCTTCAATCATGCATCTGTATTAGCCATGTGTACATTATAAAAAATCGTTCTGACTGATTGCAGTAACTTTTATTAGTAGTGTAGTAACTTAATATTCAACAATGTTACATATTTTGAACTCCATAAAGTCCATTTCGACAACTCTGTGCTGTAGATAATGGACTCTTGATTGAGTTAATCTGAAATAACACTCATGTCTTGAGAAACACTTGTACATGCTATTTTTCCTTATCTAAAAAAGTGTGCCTCATTACTCCATTTCCTAATGAACTCTGTAGGCATTTAAGTGTGATCAGTGTTTTATAAAATTAAATATAACAGTAGGCTAAGTGAATCCATTAGAGCGTAAAACAGAACCACCTTATTTTGACAGTTTTTGCACTGAACAGAATAAATCATCATGTACTGCAGACCTTGACAATCCTTGTTCAGGAAAGAAAAGAATACGGCACAAAAACAAACACATTAATCGTTCATGCCATAAGTCATCTGAAGGTTAAAGGGTCTGTTCTATACAGTACAACATCATCAGTATCAATAACTCACTGAATCAAATGCCAATTTAAGTATGAAAAGAGTAGTACTATATTTTCTCAGTCAGTTTTTTTAGTAGTAGGAAGTGTCAAGACTTTTATTTATTGATATTGTACCTTTATGTCAGTAGTTAATGCAGTTGCCTGTTGCTGTTAATGATGTGCTAACAAGTTATGCCCAGTTAACCATTAGACACGACTCTTTACTGTTTGATCCTGCTGTCAGCTGATCAGTTAACTTTTACTGTCGCAGAAACTCATATACTGCTGTATTACTCATAATTTCATAGTGTCTAGAAACTACTGAGCCAGGGAGAAACACTTAAACGCCGCCTTCCGTCGCAACTCTTTCTGATTAACTCTTTTTTCCCAACTCTATCCCTTCACTTTCCTTCCTCTTTCTTGCCCCTTCACTTCTCTCCACTTCTCTCCTTCTCTGTTTTGCTGTCCCACTCTTTCTCTCCTGTCTTCATCTCTGTTTTCTCTTTCTACGTATCTTTCTCCCTCTGTTTTTTTGTTTTTTTTCTGTCAATCTGTCTGTCTCATCGGTTCTCTCTCTTTTCCACTTTGTCCTTTGTCCCTTTGTAACCCTGTTTGTCTCTCTCCCTCCCTCTGTCCAGAGAGAGAACCGTCGTTTGCAAGAGGCTAACATGCGTTTGGAGCAGGAGAACGATGACCTGGCCCATGAACTGGTCAGCAGCAAGATTGCACTGCGCAAGGACCTCGACAACGTAAGCCACAGTGGAAGAATATGTTTGTGTGTGTGTGTGTGTGTGTGTGTGTGTGAGACAGAGAGAGAGAGACAGAAAGAAACCCAGAGAGAGACCTGAGTGTCATTATTAGTGATTGTGTGTATGTAAGGTAGGGAATGTACGTGTGTCTGTGTGTGCATGTGTGTGTGCATGTGTGTAGTTGTTTGTTTGAAGACAATGACAATATACACTTTCACAAAGAGAGAGAGAGAGAGAGAGAGAGAGAGAGAATGAAGAAGATAGTGGATCGAGTCTAACTTTTCAGTGACCTAAGCAACATTTGGTTATTTTGTGTGTGTGTGTGTGTGTGTGTGTGTGTCAGGCTGAGGAGAAGGCAGACGCCCTGAACAAGGAGCTGCTGATGACCAAACAGAAGCTGGTGGACTCGGAGGACGAGAAGAGACGACTGGAGGAAGAGTCTGCACAGGTTAGAGCTTAATTCAGGCCTGAAGATTGGAGCCTAACCCAACGCCGACCCCAAACACTTCTGCCAGAACCTAAAGCGAGGCCGTGGAGGAAAGGCTTTTCCTGAGCCAAAGCCCAGTTAAAGTCTAAAATATATTTAACAGTGTGCTTTTTTTACTCCAAGATAGTGTTTCTTTTTCTAGACGAGAAGGAATCGTCAGAACTGTTGCGAAAATAAGCTGCTTAAATCTCCTGTTGGCCAGTCAGGTCAGCTGGACGCCTGTGCCGATTTCAAGAGGAGGAGGACGAGCAAGTAATATGCAATATTTATGTGACAGGCCATGACTGAGCAGTGTGCGAGACAGATTAGTCTGTCGCAGGGGCGGGTAACCATGTGCCGTGGAGGGCCGAGAGCCTGCAGGTTTTCATTCCAACCAAACTCTACAGCAGGTGATTTCGCTGATAACACACCTTCAACCAGAGAGGAGGATCTGATCAGTGAAATCACCCGATGTGGTGTTTGGTTGTGATGAAAACCTGCAGACTCCTGCCTGTCTCTAGCACATGATTGCCCACCTCTGGTCTATTGGGTTATTATGTTGTTCTCTAAAAACTAGGCTATAATTTTATTTTTTCTGGCTGAGTAGCGCTGATGTCACCTGAGCTGCAGCCAGGCAGGACTAGCCTCGGTGAAGGCCAACTTGAACCAAACAAAACCTTTTTTTTTTGTCCAAACAGAACCTAGCGATTAAGTGAAAAACTGACCCCAATCAGATCTAAAGTCATTTAGCCCTTTAGGCATAAGTGTCAACAAGCACAAGCACCTGTCTGTCTGTGTCTGTTTGTGTTTCTATTTGTATCTGTCTGTCTGTCTCTCTGTCACTCTCTCTTTGAATCTCTTTGTCATGCTCTCCCACTGTCTCTTTAAAAAAAAAAAAGCCCATTCACAAATGTATCTGTATCCATGTCACACGATTGAAAAACAGGATATTACAAAAACTTTCAGGGCCTCCTCTATCTTCTTTGTCAATTTTAAAGAGACCAACTCTCCACGGTCAAACCCTCGATGTCAGAGGATGTTATTTCATCTTGGCTGTTGATTTGCTCTTTAGATTTTTAATAGTGAAGGATCCCTCTGAGAATACAGACCTGCCGCCCTCCGCTCCCCCGTGTGCTCATTTCTGTCTTCCAAACGTCTTCTGTTTTTATGTGTGTGTAGGTGTTGCTGTGAGTGATTATGTGCTCGCGTGTGGGTGGGTGTAGAGGGCATGACTTTGCCCCCAGCCTCCAGCCTGCCAATACCTCGGTCTGTCTTGTTTATACTTCATGGCAGTCACACGGTCTCTGGGGCCTCTGACGCCGCTCCTGTCCTTGGACTCTGTTCCCTGCAACAGCCTAACAGTATCCCTGTGTGTGTGTGTGTCTTTGTGTGCGTGTGTGTGTGTGTGTGTGCACGTGTGTGTGTGTGTTTCCACAGCTGAAGGAGATGTGCAGACGAGAGCTAGATAAATCTGAATCAGAGATTAAGAAGAACGGCTCCATTATTGGAGAATATAAGCAGGTATGGACTGTATATCTGATAAGCAGCTGTGCGTAATATGTTTGTGAATTTGTGTCTGACAGAATCCACAGATATTACTTGAATACTTGTGTTACAGAGTGGAATATTTTATATATATATTCCTTCAAATTTGAATATACTGTACTATAAGCCATGGTGTTACACAGTGTGTTCACATAGCATATTAAGGTGTGTCCTTCTCCTTCTCAAGTACATTTTGTTCAATTGCTTTAGAGAAGTGAAACTACAAACTGTGAGACCCGCCGCAGTTTCCTTGAAATTGGTTTCTGTTGATTTACATGCTATATATCGTCTCCATCACCACTGCCAATACCATGGATATCCAGTGAGGCACCCAGGTGCTACACACTAGCATTAGTCTATTATTAAATTTGTCAAATAGTTCAGTTTTATAGTGCATTTTATCTCAAAGCACTGCATGAATTTAAAAAAACAAGTATTTTTTGACACAGCCACCCTGTTTCCACTGAACCGCTCATGTACTGATTTCCATCCTTTCATATCAATCGTTATCATTTAGATACTCGCTCACTCACTACTCCAGTGGCATCAGCATTCCCACTGCAACTGTACATTTTTATAAAAGTATGGATTTATTGTTTTTTAGCACTGTAAAGTATGCTTTTGCTTGCATATTATATATTTTGTTTAGTATTTTTGAACTTGTGAAGTAGTTATTTTATTTTGTTTTTGTGCATTTTGTTGCCCTCATCCTGAACCCAAAGCATTTGAAGTGTGAGCCTTTGAGCACCGCTCCTGTTCTCCTAAATCTCCCCTCAGTTGGTTTGTATCCTCTCAGATCTAAGCTTCTCTCGCCATTACTCAGACACAGATGGGCATAAATAATTAAAATAATATACTTTTCAAGAGAGAGATTAGATATACCCTTTGTTCTGTTTTCATTCATTCGTCTAGTTTGTGAAGTGGCGATATATAATTTTTTTCGAATCGTTGCCCCTAACCTGAACCCAAAGCGTTTGATGACTGAGTCTATGAGCTTGTTTTGATAGCCTGTCCTCCCGAATCCCTCTTTAGTTGGTTTTCATCCTATTCAGATCTCATCCTGTCGCGTAACACTTAGATATACACTACTCACATTAAACATTATTCCCATCACCACAGAGACATTATGCAACATCCAGCTCCAGTTGTTCCCTGTGGGGACAGACAGAAATAGCAAGAGGACTATTTTAGAAACGGACCTTACCTTCACCGGAATCTAAAAATATTGACATGAAATTGGGAATGACAGCACATCTGAAAATTTATGACAGGACCTAGCATAGAGGGGGTGGGTTTGATGCGGTATGTTTATGTGTGTGTGTGTGTGTGTGTGTGTTAGCTGAAAGCACCCTTCAGATTGCTAGTATGCAGCTGAGAGCCGTGCTAAGTGTGAAAATGGGGCTTCATCAAAAAGTAGTTCTTTATTTGACAGGAGGGAGGGGGTGATAGACGGGAAAAAGGAGAAAATGAACAAAACTCTCTAGAGGAGAGAGCAGAGGGAGGACAGCAGGATTCAATCCTCTGGGATTGACAAGTTGTGGAATGCTTATGGTTCCCCAAAATAACCTGTTATTTTCCAAGCCAGATAACGCAAATTATTCTCCAAATAGCATTTTCCTATTTCAGTGGAATACCAAATTCTTTTTTGGGTGATTGGAGCCAAAAAAGCTTTGTTTGCTAATTGCCCCTCTAGCCCTTGTGGATAATGAAAAGTCTGTTAATGGTGGAGCTGCACAGTGTCCAGTTGTCTGTTGTAATCCATGCTGTAGCTTGGAGCAGGGCCTGTGTACACACACACACACACAGGCTATCCGGATACTTGCTGGGTACAGCCACATGTACCAGTGCTACCAGTCTCTCTTATGGCCTGTTAGCATTATAGTTATTAATTACTACAGTTTTACAGTCTGAAGTCACTGATTTCAGCGTCATGTTGGAATTGTCTGCATCCATATATATAAAATCATCATTCTAGGGAAAAGTAAAACAGAAAAATCTGAAAGTAAAACAGAAATGAGGAAGAAATTGTCATATTTAGTTGCTCTGGGACTTTTATGTGGGTCATGGGTCTGACCTACCAGAAATGAGCACAAAACCCATTTTCAGTGTGACACCTCAGTTAAATAATGCAAAAAATAAAACAACTACCTGGTTCTTCCTGAGTTCCTGAGCAAAATTGATCCTTGACAGTGTTCCCAGAGATGATAGAGTGATTAAGCTTCCTGCTTCTTCAATCACCTGTACCCCGTCTTGCACAGGTTTTAAATCCCACCAGAACTCTCTGTCCTTTACACTGTGTCCCACTCAGTCTTCCTACTAATTATAGAAAAATAGATGTAATGCCTACTTTGTATTTGGGAAAAAGAGATAACCTAAAAACCACAGATTGAAGACAGAGTGGCAGAGCCGTTCTGAATATGAGTACCAGGAACTCGGGTAAAAGCCTTTTGGCTTTGGTACAGAGACGAACGCTGTAGAGTGGTGCTAGTTAAAAAAAAAGCAGCGGGGAGAGTAGGAGAGGTGAGATGAAGAGGGATAAGAGAAAGGTAGTGATAGAGGGGAGGTAAAGAGCTGGGTGCAATAATCGCAGTAGAGAAAAAAGGAGGGAGATAATGATGGAGAAAAAGAGGACAGATGAAAGACGTGTAGGAGGAGAAAGATGGATATGTGGTAGGCTAAAGATAGATAGATGTATAGATGGATATTAGGCTAAAGGGGGAGGATGAAGAGAGATATGCGTGCCGGGGGGAATGAGAGAGAGAGATGCAGAGACCAGTAACAGATAGATAGATGGGCTGTCTGCAGAGAGAGGTGGGATGATAAGATGTTCCTGTTAAGATGACTCATGTCACATTGATCTCTCTGTTAGCCGGCAAGCTAGAGCACAAGTGTGTGGGAGTGTGTGTGTAGGGGGGGGGTTTGTGTGTGTATGTATTTAAGCATGTTTGTGGCGTTGTGGCTTAGTGGTATAGAAGGAGAAAGAAAGAGAGAGATTGTGTGTGTGTGTGTGTGTGTGTGTGTGTGTGTGTGTGTGTGTGTGTGTCAGCTTGTCCTGGAAAAACAGCCGACACCTGTAGCACTGCTAATGGACTTAGAGTAAGAGGATGAAGCCTCCGCCGCAGTGACTGAATGACCAAGAGTCACAGACAGAGAGGTGAGGAAAGAGAGACACCAGGTCGTGCACAGGATTACGGCCAATCAGGAAGGAAGGAAATCAAATCAGACAATAAAAGAAAACTGGAAAAATGTATTTAAAAAGCGGTTTAAGGCCTGCCTCTGAGAGATAGTAGACTAGTGTACTCGTCTTATCAACCATCGATATTTAATGGCATGGGCTTTGATTTGGTTTGTATTTGATATGTTTTCACACATTTCTGTCCCCTTTTCCCAGCATATCTTTACTATTCTATGTGAAAAACTGCTAAATTATCAAAGTAGTGAGAACTGTGTAAACCCTCCTTTGTAAAAACAGTAGTTTTGGAGTGGAAGGAAATGGAGGGAAATTGAGGTTTTAGTGTCTATAGTTCCCCAATATAAAAGCTTTATTGCATAGACTGACACATGATAATGTGTATTAGAAATCTATTTTTTCCATGTTTTATATCATCCTGCAAGCCCAGAGAGCCACTTGGCTAAATGTTTGTGAATATTTCTATTCATACTACATCTGCAATACCTGACCCCATAGAATATTCTGTGTGGTTATGGCTTGGTTTCCTGACTCCTAATCTTGCATAGCCACACCTGTGGCGAAGGTCAGGAGAAATTTAAATACAATAGTTTGTTAGAAAAGGGCGGCGACACTGGGTGCCACCGTCATCATTCACAACAATCAAATTTTGCTTGGGCGAAGCATGGCACTGGTGCCCACTGTTTACTGTCGTAGGAACAACACAGAAGTTGCTACAGTTAGCGAGCTAGCTTATTACCCCCACAAAACTTTCATCCATTTTAATCTGACTCGTTTAATTTACCCAAAGAGCTAATGGTGGAAACTTGTCCTAACCAGGCAGAAAAGTGCCATTTTTCTCCAATTTCTCCAGACCTCCGTTGTTTGAGCTGAGTGACAACAAACCTTTAGTCAATAATTTATTAATTCATTCAGTTTGGAGTACTTGGCATATCAAAAGAGATGGGGAGTTAAGAACACTAAACCTTTGAGCACATGGAGAAGAAAATGTCCAAAAGGCACAGTGCACAAGACATCAAAAGTGAAGTGCTCAAATTAACTAATGATCATCTACTGATGAATAACAATTCTTGCCTTGAACATTGATTGAGGGTTCAATAAAAGCAGGGTGGCACACCGCTTGTTAGCCAAAATAATCAAATCCATCCTGGTTGCTACAGATTTTAGTGTAAACCTTAATTAGTCTCCATGTGCAGCACTAAATGTACTCATTTTACATTCAAGCATTTAGCTGACACGTTTATCCAGAGTGACTTACAATGACTGCAACAGTAGAAGTAGTTCCTCAATCACCAACAGTACAAGCAGCCAATAGTAATAAGTGTGATCAGAGTGTCCTGACAGTATTCCTGTGACCACAGAATGATCTTGTAAGAGAAAAGTGCTAAATAAGAGCATGTTGAGGAGGAAGATATGGGAGAGGGGGTATAATTCAGAGGGTAGAAGTTGACATGAGATACTCAGTTTGGATTTTTTTTTTTATTGATATGTCAGTAATTGATTCATCAATTTATCTGAATTACTAATGAACAAGAAAAAACAATTTAGTTTGACATTTTCTTCAGATATTGTTGTGGAACAAGTCATTGCAGGCCTACTCTTAACTGAACAGACCAATTTCCCTGATCTTTAAACTGTGTCTCTGTCTGTGGTTCCTATAGATCTGCTCCCAGCTGAGCGAACGACTGGAGAAACAACAGACGGCCACCCGGGGAGAACTGGAGAAAATCAGGGTGAGTTTTACACACACAAACATAAACACACACATACACAAGTCTGAAAACACTGCTGTGAGCACTGTGAGATACTGTAGATTAACAGTCAGGACGTGGTAAGTGGAGTGGAGCATAATTAGAGGGCTCTGCTGTTTGAGGAAAAAAAGACGTTATTATGAGACGTGGTGTCTGCTTGTGTCTATTTTTATACTTTGTGTATACACATCAATTTATGAAAGACATCTGTGTGCATCCTTGTCTGTATCTCTGTGCAAGTATGTCTTTATGAGTGTCAGTGTGCATGTGCATGCGTGTCTTTTATGCAGTTATTAAATTGAGAGTTACAGATGTAACTGCAGCTCTGTGAATTCTGGATGACCACCACAAGCAGTGCTTAACACTGGATGTTATCCATCGTATGCATGTGCAGGTTGAGTGTTTAGACCAACAAAGTCATGTTTCACCTAGGATGACGTATTGCACCAGTGCCTTCCTCGTACACAAGCATTATCCTGAGGTCTGTCAGACTTCATAGAACTTTAGTTACATTCGTAACTCTTGTTCTGTTCTCATTTTTCCTGACTGTCAAAGGTAATGCTTAACACTGGAAAAAATGCAGGTGGTCCTTTTAAATCGATGGATGTAAACCAATCTTCCAGCCAACAGCCTGGAGAACGTTTGCTGGTTGCAAGATGCGGAAGGGAAAAACTTCAGAAACTAGTTTAGCCCTCTCAAAGCAAGTACTGGGTTGAAACTACCATTGTTGTTTGGGATTAAAACGTAAACCGAGTAAAACCCACCGAATTGTGCAAATGATCATCTTTAGGACTTGAGGGAGAGGCGTCGGTTTGGCCTGTGAAAGCCTTGTCCGACTGAAGGTTAAGGAGCAGAAACCCAATCTGAGCAAACTCAGATGTCTACTTTGGAGCTACACACCGAAGCGTTTGCACCCCAACCAGCACTACTATTAGCAGGCTAGGTACGGGTGAGCCAATCTTACAAAGAGCAAGTGGAGCAGGAACACTCCAGCTACCAATGCTACCAATGTATCTGTGCTGAAATAGCGCTATCTTGTATTAGTGTCAGGCCACCTCCGAACACCTCCAGTGTGGCTCAGCCCAAGACTGGTAAAGCTGGCAGCGTAGTAGCACAGCAAGCTAACTAATGTTCCCAGCAGTGGAGAGTTGACCAAGGCATGTGCACCTCCAGCGCAACATGACTGAATAAACACTACATAACTTTAGGCAAGCAAAAGCACTTGAATGCGATCTTGGCTAGCAACACGGCCAGTATGGCGCTGTACACAGTGGGTTTCTGTGACTGCTTGCACAAACGCTCTGTGCCCAGTAATAGCTCGTCACATATAAGGATACCTGAAAACAGCTCCCTGACTATCACAAATGGCAAGCTAACGGTACCAGAAATACCCACCTGAAACAGAGCTAGCCTGCTAATGGACGTGCTGGCTGGGCTGCAATCGTTAGCCTGTGCAGTGACAGCGTACAGACGAAAACACCAGTCTGACAGGAGAGGAGAGGCGGAGGTAGCTGGGATCGGCCAGTCACAGCCTCTTATAAGGCTGCTACAGTGACAAGCTGCCAGCTGCTTCAGTAACTGTACACAGCATTATCTCTGCTCAACTTGACTTACTTGCAAGAAGCTCTCAGAATGACAAGGCCTGATACAGATGTTTACATTTTGGTTAAACAATGTAAAACAAAATTGTTGTCTGGATAGGAATCTTCAAGCGAGGGAAAAGGGTCTACATACCCTGCTAATGCATTTTCTTTTTTGCTTGGTTGAAAGAGTTGTCTTTGATATTTTATCTTTCTCTCTTGCACTGTTGCTGTTTCCCTCTATTGCTGTTTCTCCCTCCTCCTTCTTACCCTCCTCCAGTCTCAAGTGGGAGGCTGTGAGAAGTGCAGTGATTGTTTCAAGAAAGAGGGCCATGCTAGGGCTGAGATTGGTGTAAGCGTGTCAGTGCTTACCTTGTATTTTTCTCTAACCTTGTCGCTCCCTCTCTCTTTCCCCCCTCTCTCTCTCTCCTCTTATCCCTCTCCAGTCTAAAGTGGAAGGCTGTGAGAAGTGCAGCGGCCTTTTCAACAAGGAGGGCCGTGTGCGGGCTGCAGTGAGCACGGCGCCCCATGGGGGTCCCGAGGAGACGGATGAGGAGAAGGAGGGTCTGAAGAACCAGCTGAGAGAGATGGAGCTGGAACTGGCCCAGACCAAACTACAGCTGGTGGAGGCCGAGTGCAAAATCCAGGTACACACACTGGCCCAAATCAAACTACAATGGGTGAAAGCTGAGTACGAGATTCAAATACACATACAGTACATACACATGTAGACCCACACACACACACTGGCATAAATCAAACTACAGCTGGTGGAGGCTGAGTGCAATAATCATTGTACACATACAGGCAGATGCACATACAAAAGCACACACACATACATGCAGTCATATAGTGTAAATAATGGGACAGTGAATTGTCATTGCTCTAACATAGTTTAACATGAAGGCCAATAAAGATCTATGATCAGATAATAGTCTAGTTTGGACACATATTCAAGTTTTGATGTTAAATCCATAAAGGCAAGTTCAGGTCCCACACGACTGTTGAGAGCTGACTGCAAGGTGTAGGTATGGACATGGGCAAACAGACCACAGTAGAAGCACATTTTCTGGCCTAAAGAAAAATAATTAATGATTGTCAGCGGCAGAATCACTGTTTATTGACAAAGTACAACGGGTGCACAAGGAATGTGACCTGGTTAATTGGTGCTGACACGTTACAAAACGGTTACAAAATACAGGATGGACACACTAAGTGTAGGACTAAAATTGTAACAGGATATCACGTATAGTAAAGACAAGATTTTTGTTGTTCTAATGTTAATATTAATAACAACAACAATAATACTTTATTTATATAGCACTTTTCAAAATCAAACTTAGGAAGTGCTCTACAAAAGTAATAAAATCAGACAAAAGTACAGGACAGAAAAATTAAAATAAATGCCAAAGACAATTAAAACACGACAGAAAAGAAATAAGACCAATAAAAGCCACAAAAAGCAAGTGAAATAAAACAATTATAAAAGGCCTTTCTATAAAAGAAGGTTTTTAGTAGGGATTTAGAAGATAATTTCCTCTGTCAGGCTGTTCCAAAGCATTGGGACTCTGACTGCGAACGCCCAGTCACCTTTAGTTTCCAGCCTGGATGTCGGGACAGCTAGACGGGCGCTGAGGATCTCAGGCTCCGTTCAGGCTCAAAAGGGGTCAAAAGGTCGGAAATGTAACTCGGGTCTAGTCCTCGCTGAACCTTAAAAACTAACACTAAGATCTTAAAATCAAGTTCTAAAGTTAACATGAAGCTGATGAAATAAAGGCATGGATTACCTTTTCGAGGCAAGGCCTAATTTTAGCAATATGTTCCAGCTATAGGAAACATGACTGCACAACCCGCTTTACCTGAGAGTCACAACTAAACTCTGAATCAAATACTGCTCCCAGATTTCCAGCTGTGGGCTTAACAGAGGCGGAGAAGGTACCAAGACTGTAAAGTATAATCTCAGATTTATTGTCATTCAGTTGGGGGAAGTTTTGGGACATGCAGCACTTAATATCCAGACAGCACTCCTTAAGGCTATTTAGGCTATTTAGAGTTTATGGTACATTGCGTGTCGCCAGCATAGCAATTAAAATGCCTGTTATATTTCTACCCTTATCGCATTATCGACCCTTGGGGAACGCCACAGTTGAGACGCGCCAAGGAAGAGGAGGCGTTGCCAATCACAACAGAAAATTTGCTATTAGCAAGATACGGTTTAAAGAAATTGGGAGCAGCGTCAGTGAGCTCGACCCAGTTTGAGGAGCGACTGAGGAGAATGCTGTGATCTGCAGTGTCAAGAGCGGAGCTGAGGACTCACAGATTTAGGACAGAGCATCACCTCCGTTAGCAGCCAAGACGAGCTCGTTAGTCACCATGAGTACAGCGGGCTCAGTGCTGTGGTGAGCTGTGAAACACAAGTCAAAAATATTATTGTAATTCATGAATAACAGTAGCTATGTTATGTAGCTGAAGGGCAGTTTGGAAATAGGTCCATAATTATTGAGATTAAGGGGATTGAGATTTAGTGTTTTTTTAAGGAGAGGCTGGAGCATGACGTTCTTTAAAAGCGGGGTGGGGAGATATAGTGAACTACTTATGATTTATAAAATGTGTGGCCCGACTGAACCAAGGACCTGTTTGAGGAATTGAATGGGTTATAATAATAAAAATAAACTGTATTTATATAGCACATTTCAAAACAAAGTTACAAAGTGCTTCACAGTGGAAAAAGTAGAGTAATAACAATATCATATAAGAAAATAAAAACAGTAAAAACATAGGCAACATTTAAAATGAGACACCAAGAAAAAGTACTAAATGAAAACAACACAGCAAATTATAAGAGGCCTTTTCAAAAAGATACGTTTTAAGAAGTGATTTTATATTATGTCAAAGGAGCAAGATTTTTTGTGATTAATAGTATTAATGGGCTCAAAGCTGCCGAGAGAGGAAAGCCATAGCATTGAGGCTGATAGATCACAGCCTCATATTTATCTCACCTTTTACTCAGGTCCTCAGTCTCGCCTCTTTTCTCCTCTCCACTTAGGACCTGGAGCACCATCTGGGTCTGGCCCTCAACGAGGTGCAGGCCGCCAAGAAGACCTGGTTCAACCGAACGCTCAGCTCCATCAAGACCGTCACCGGGACCCAGGGCAAGGAGACCACCTAACCTGACACCCCCACCCCCCCCGACACCCCCGTCACCCAGTTTTACCCAGACCAGGACTTGGCGCTCAGTGCAACTTATCACGCTGAAACCTCTGGACCCCTAACGTTACCCGCCGGGTCGTAACCTTAACTTGAACCTTGACCGTTAAAATCCCAGGATGACCATTACTACAGACTGTGTTACTCGTTCTCCTTATCAAAACAAACTCCCTCCCTCCCTTCCTCCTTCCTTTCCACCTCTCCTGCTCTAAGCCCCGCCCCTCCCAACCCCCCACACCCCACTCTCCCCTCCCGAACGACTAGAGCCGACCTTGCTGATGAGAAGGGGTTGGAAAACAGTAAGATGAAGTACAGCGGTACCACTTTCCCCCAGAGAAACGATGTGCTTCGACCGATCAAAGAAAGAAAAGTGTAAAAAAAAAAAGAGAGAGAGAGATGCTTCATTGATTTTTGTCTTTGTACTACTGATATTAAAGAGATGTGGAAGGAAGGGAGGGAATCAGAACTCTAACTGTCCTGATGGGATAAAGAAGAAAAACACTCCATCCTTCCTTCCTGTTCTTCCTCCTCCTCCCCTCTAAACTACTGGCACAAAACAAAACCAGTCCCTGTAAAACTTTGTTTAGGTACGAGAGCTAATAGACGCCTTTTCAGAACTGAGCTTTTTCTAATTTACGTTGAACAATACCTTTCTTTTCTATGTATGTATATGAATGTGCTTATGTAAAGAGGATATGTGTGTGTGTGAGCATGTTTGTTTTGTTTTGATTGTGAGGTGTGTGTGTGTGTGCGTGCTAGACAGATTGAAAGGACGTGGTTGAGTCCATGAATAACTGAGATAACGTTAAACTATGTTGTGTGTGTATATGTGTGTGTATAAGAGAGACAGAGGGAGAGAGAGCGTGAGAGTCCAAGGGAAAGAAAAAGCACTAAATTAGGTTATGAATGTGTGCATGCTTGTAAGGGAACAACGTTTTTCCAAGTTGTCTAGTTTTCCTTTAATGTTTAAATGTGTATATGAATGATGCTGAGGAAGAGGAGTTTGCTGACAAAGCCTTGATCTGAAGGTTGATGAAAATGACGGTAGTGGATATGAAAATGTAATTTACAGTACAATAGATGCATAAAAGCTGTGGTGATCAGCGACGGTAGCGTACCTGTCAAATTTCAAACATATAACATGCATGAGGTTTGTTTGATTTGGATCTCCCAGCACAATGAAACTTAAAGAACAGCTCCAAAACATGCAAACTTCTGCTTGCAAGGCATAGTAAAACAAACATACCCCATGTATTTTATATTTATAGTACCTGTTAGACTCTGGTCTAAGTCCGTTGTAGAGGCCCTCAGTCGTGCGCTACAGAGAGTAGTGCATGTTCCAACCCAGACAAGTGTAAGTAAGACACACACACACACATACAGAACCACGCACACTGAAAGTTGTAATTCCCTGTGCACTTGAACACACCTTTGAAACCCATTGGCCAGGTCACCTCCCTGCCTCCCCCTCTCCGGCGCCAGCTGCTCTGTGACCTTTGACCTTTAACCCTGACTGGGCAGGGTCATGTTTGATACTTTGTTATGTGAGGTGACGGGCCGTGTTTGTGTTTGTTCGCTGGCTGGGTTCTGTTAGTTTTCACGGCACAGACCAGACCTCTGCGCCCTTCTCTACCACTATACACAGAGAGACAGTGAGTTACAGCGCAGACACACACACACACACATAAAGGGATTTCAGGGCAGACACACACACACACATTTAGAGACAGATGCAACACACACTACATTGTATAAAGGTAGACACACTACACACAGACACACAACCCAACACACATGATCTTAACCTCACAAGAGGCAGACAAATTACACATGCACACTCATAAACACACACTTGTGAGCTGTAACCGTGCACCTGAAGAGGGGTAAATATCACAGTAGTTATGCCGTCAGTCACAGGACCTCAGAGCGATGTCGGAGTCATCGGATGTCAAAGGAGGGGTCAAACTGGCACGCACACTAAATCAGTCCGGAGGGGGGATGGGGGGTTAGAAAGTGTGTGTGCTTGCTTGTGTGTGTGTGTGTGTGTTTGGTGTGTTTGTGTGCATTTAGTCAATGGGTAGGAGAGTCAAAAGGGCGCTCTACAGTTCTACAATATTAATATTCATTCTATTCAAACTTTTCTGTCCATGTTAGGCTGAAAAAAAAAGGAAAATTAGTGTTTCTCTGCCTTTCCAGCCCAAAGTGGACTCTTACTGTAAGTTGCATCTAGCTCGACAACAGGATCTGATTGGCTGGAATCTATTTGTGATGTCAGAGGAAAGGTCACATAAGGCTGAAAGGAACAAAGGGCCGTTCCTCTAAAGGCACTGGGTTGTATATAACAAACATAAATAAATGAATATTGAGTTTTTGTTCATGATTTTCTACTCTGTAACTATAACTAATGTTGCCTACTTGTACCTACCTACCTACCTGCTGCCGTGCTACAGTTTAATCCACAATGATGTTTTATGTTTTTATTGTTTTTTGCTCCAAGCTTCTCAGTCAAACTGCTGTTTGGTTGGTTACTTACATGCCAAAACGTAGCTTTATCATCCAACAACAAAAACATTATCAACGTGTGAAAATTGTAATAGTGTAGGATGCATTGTGTATACTTCATGAATTTCAATATAAAGATATGAACACAGAAAAATCTTGTTTGTTTTTTTCCTGTCTTCTGTCATGTATTGTCAGTGCATGGAAGAAAAATCAAACCCAAACTCAACTCAACTCAAGACAGTTGTGGTTGTTTTATTGCTGGCTGAGTTAACATGGTAGATATTGTGAATTTTCACAGAGGCTTGACTTTAGAAATCAAAACAATCATCTCTGCTACAAGAGTTTTTTTTTTAACCCTTGTTCTCCCTACAGTTCCCATAGAGCAGCATCTGCCTCCATCATTTCTAATGTGAGGGAAGAATGAATGATGCCATTGAATGATGCCAAGATATCACTTGACTTCACTTCACTGAAACACACCCAATGTATTCAAAACTACACCGATTTGTTCAGTTTGGGTAACAAACCTTAAGTCATTAAGCGATGCATTAACTTTTCCAACCAGCATTGCCTCCTCAGAGCCAAATACTTCTTCTGGGGATTTTGGAGTATGCGGGAAAATCAAATAGAGACGGGGAGTTAAGGAACACTTTGGAAGTACATCAAGCAGAAAGTGTCCAACACATACAGTAAGTGCACAGTAAAGAGAAATCCTCAAATCGATTACTTATTACTGAAGTGCTACAGTCTGATGATGCCTGCCTTATAACCGATTTGCTGATGCTCTTATTCAGAGTGACTTACAATGAGTGCAACAGCAAAGTGAGAACTTTACAAGCAACAAAAATAGTGAGAAGTGCAAGATCAGAGCCAAAACGTCCGGACAATATTCCTGTGACCATTGAATCATCATCTAAGGGCAAAGTGCTAAACTGGAGCGAGTGGAGGAGGAAGGTGTATATATATATATATATATACATAAGGGAGAGTGTCAAATCAATTTTATCGTCCCAGATGGGCAATTTGTACTGCAGCAAGCACAAAAACACATATCACAACATAAAGTATCACATAGAAAAATGACAAAGGTGACTCACTGCACAAGAGTTCATTCAAGATCCATTAAAACAGGCTTAAGTGTCCATCGTGCCCATGTGGCTTACAGTAATATCATATAAAACAACATCAGTCCCAACAAGACTGAACTGTGTCTTCATCATCAGTAGACATAATTCAATGGGGGAAGGACGACATGAGCGGATGTGAGGCGTTCAATTTGGATTCCAGGCTGAAAAGGTTTAAGAAAGCTTTGATTGTGAACTGAACAAACCTCCCATCGCCCCGACCTTTGTCTCTGTCTGTTCTGTTTCTATATAGATCTGCTCCCAGCTGAGCGAACGACTCGAGAAACAGCAGACGGACGGCCACCCAGGGAATACTGGAGAAGAGTTAAACACACACACACACACACAATTCTCATGTTCAAATGTTGCTGTGAGCACTCAAAGATATAGATTAACAGACAGAACTTGCCACCAGTGGAGGATATATATAGGTCAAGGCTGCTGAAGAATTTCAAAATAAAGGTATGAACTCAGAATGTTTCTTTTTTCCATCTTCTGTCATTTGCTGCCACTGTATAATTTAAAACACTTATGGTTATTTTGCTGCCAGCTGAATTAACATATGATGGCGTGTAATAATAGAGAAGTGTGATCATTTTCACCAAGACTGGGTTTTGGAAATCAAAATAATCATCTGTGCCATGAGAGTGGAGTCTGTTTTTACTTTCCCCAAGCCTGCGGTTCCCACAGATCAACATCTTCCCTCCATCTGTTTTAATTCAGAACATAATTGGACAGTGTATCCAAAACCAGAGCATTTTGTTCAGCTGTTTTAGTTTCTCTGTGAGCTGCTGTGCAATGGCAGCCGCTGGCCCTTCCTGCTTCATTTTCATCACGTTTTTGCTTTCTTTGCATCTGTAGCCTACCTGTCACCTGAGTTCAAAGTCAGCTTCTATAAAAATCTCCAAGGATTTTTTATGTCATATCCTCTCAGACTCCTTCCTAACATCTCCTACTGTCGCTGAAAAAGAGAAAGAGAGGTGAAAGAGAAAGAAATCAGGCGCGTTGTTATAACGAGACTCATCATCGCATGAGAATACTTCTCTGGATATCTGAGAAGATTTCGAACATGAAAACAAACCGGTTTTCCTCCAGCTAATCACGTCTTGTGAAAACGGGGCTTTATCTGCCAGTCACTCTCCAACCACTTGAACAAGCTATTTCCCTTAAGCTGGATGGAAATCTCTTAATAGCTTTTACTTAGTTTGGTTCTATTCCCGTCCCTCTTGTCTTCCTCTGTACTGTATATCACCCCTCAGAGAACATCCCGTGTAATATATGGCCCTATCTTTGCATTGTTATCTGTGTCAGTGATGAGCTATTTTCTCCCGTGCGCCTCTCGCCTGTCGCCCCGGCCCCCCTTGGTATATGAAACGGACGGTGTGTGTGTGTGTGTGTACGGATTCTTATATCATCTGAAGTGTTTATAACTTGGTGCGGGGCCATAAAATTATCGCCTCTGGTGATGACTGCCGTTGGGAGCCTTGGCTGCGCTTCTGCCGCCGCGGCTGCAGATTGCGAGGCAGGAGGCACGAGGCACGACGCGTCGGAAATCCTGTACCAACAACGATCGGAGGTAACGAGCGTCAGCATTATGCAATCAGCTTGACACCTTCCCCCTCCTCTCCCTGTCCTGTGTGTTGCGAAGCTATAAATACTGCCAGCAGGCAGCAACAGAGTCAAATGCATAGGTGGAATGCTGATGGGACGGGCTTCTTGAGTTGCTGCATGGCTCAGTGATTCATGATTTGTGAGTCAGGGATATATGTATCTGTGTGTGTGTGTGTGTGTGTGTGTGTGTGTGTGTGTGTGTGTGTGCATGTGTGTGTGTGTGTGTGAGAGAAGCTATCTGTGCCCCAAGAGCCCTCCCCTCCCCTCCCACAACCTTCTCAACTCTCTGCCACCCTATCTCCTGACTACACACACACACACACACACACACACACTGATCTCATGCACGCAGACACTGACTGGACTAACAGCAACTTTCACAAACAGATTCACACAGAAATATTCATACAATACAATTCAATACACTTGAGTTCACACTCAGTCACTCACCTGGACTCAAATTCAGACTCAATTAACTCTCTCTCTCTCTCTCTCTCTCTCTCTCTCTCTCTCTCTCTCTGACACACACACACACACTCACACACTTCTCTCTTCTACTTTACTGCTTTACTCTACCCCATTCTGCTCTATTCTCTTGGACTGTGTGTCAATGTTTGTATGTTTGTATGGAGGGATTATTGTCAATCCCTAGTGGCACTAAAGGAGCTAGTCTTTTACACACACACACACACACGCACCTCTTTAAGGTGAAATCTAAGTGCTAGTCGCTAGTGTCAGGTGGTTTCCTCTTCTCATCTTGTGTTATCTTTGTTCAGGCTCAGAGGTGAGCGGCTCAGCCTCCACCTGTCCAGGCAGATAGTCGTCTGAATAAAGACGATGTTCCACGCTGCCGCCGCGACAAATTAGCCTCCCATCATTTTCCTCTTAATACACAGTTTAGCCTGAAGGGGAATTCTCAGGAATTGAAACATATCCTTTTCTTAATCCATAACATCTGATTATCGTAGTCATGGTTTTGAGTGTAGTTGCATGCAGTGGATTGTGGGAAGGAAAAGCGTTTTCTCTCAAGTATTTCCTAAAACATGGGGGAATGTGCGGTGTGCACTGTGTGGCCCGATGTGTGATATTGAACGGGACTCTATCCCTTCTTACTGTATATCGTCTTCAGTGATGTAGTGGAGGGTAAATCCACCAAAACTCTAAAAACTTTTGTTTGTGAAATGCTTGATGAAATAGAGTCTCCACCACTTTTTTTTACCTGACATTTTCTATTATATAAACTCAGAAACATGGCAAGGTAAGTTTATTTATATAGCACATTTCGTACACAAACACAGTTCAAAGTGCTTTACACAAGGTATATAAGACTTTAGATAAGAAATACAAGATAAATAAAAAAATCAAAATAGATTAAGTGAAATCTCTACATCTCATAGTATACATTATAATAAGTAGTGTTAGACTGATAAATGTCTGTGTTTTCAGTTATTTTGGTGTTTGACTATTTTATCACTGTCCCTGATTTAATGTCAGTTCACTGATACGTCATTTAATTCAGTGCCGATGTTCCTCAGCGAACAGTGGTTACAGGTTTGAGGTCACGAACATGTCCGAAGGTAGCGGGGGGGGGGCGGGGGGGGTAATCTGATCCAGATGGGAGCAGACAGTTTAGAAGTGAGGAGCGAAAGCCGGTTGAAAACTAATCTGGGTGTGCAGAGAGAGCTATCAAAGGAGCCAGAGTTCGTACAGCAAAAGCTCATTTATCCAAACTTCAAACATCCCGACCGGCCAGGCAACGGAGTAATTAGTATGGATTTTAATTTGCTCCGGTAAGGGAGAGGTGGGGGGAAACTGTTCAGGAGGGCATGGAGAGTTCGGAGGGGGAGGGGGGGGCAATTTCACCTTCGACTTCGAGCGTGTCCCTAAAGTGGAATTTGACCACTTACCGTGTATCAGCTACAGCAAGAAACAGCAACCCTCCGTTTAGTTTATTGGCTTAATTTGAACCGGTGTACTCACAACATTTTAACTGAGATTGTCCGAGAGCGAGTGCAGAAATCCAGCTCTCATAAATCATCTGTTTGTGTGCTCAAACGGCTACACACATGTATTGAGATTGATATGTGTTTAGTTTCTACATGTAGTCTGTAAACAGGCTTCATATCCAGCGCCGGGGGAAGGTATGAGCATCCTGTCAAGTTAGTCTGATTTGTGAGGAGATCAGATGCACCGACCCCTGGAAGAACTCTAATTTAATTATGGGTCGTCCCAAAAAACTTGTCAGAGGTCCAAGCCTGTTTATCGCGGCGAAGTGAAATTCGGGCCGTGAATATGCGTCTATGCCTGCTGTATATAAATAAGTCTCTTATTGGTTATCCAGATTAGTATGTGCATAAACTTTGAGTTGTGGAATGCGATAATGAGAGGAGAGAGGGGGATGCGGACAAGTTTTATCAACAGACTGTAATCAGGGTTTTTTTTGGATGCCATCTTCATCTTGATCAGAAAATAATTTATCATAATGGTGCAAACTAACTGCAGTTTGAACAGACATAAATAAGCAGTTAGAATAGCAATCATTGGCGAGAAATGCCTTTTTCCAGTTTAAGTTTTATAGACAGGATTTTCTATGTATGCACAGTTTTACAATCAGATTTTTTCATAAGATATTTCTATTAACAATGCCCCCGGTCTTTGTCACTTTGCGACTGGCAGCGTAAATTGAGCCAGTAAGTATGTGAGAGCATTCATAACTGGACCGACACATTTGAGATGATCTGATGAGATCTGATGAGTAGGGTTTAATTTGTCAGGACAACTGTCATCGGCTTGGGAGCAGAGCCTCCTCCTCCCTCTCCGTCTCCTCCTGCCTCGATTTCTCTCTCTCTCACACACACACACACACTTTCTATATCTCTCTTTCTCAAACACACACACACCACTTGGCAGCATGATTGAAAGCTGTGCTTCTCTGCTGGTGGTGTTGACTGCTGGAGATGTCACTGGATACTTGGAGTCAGCCATTAGCAGAGCTGCTCTAAATATGATTGACAGGTCATATTGCTAAACCGCCATGTGCTGATACTCTTTCTCAGACATGCCTGCCAATTATCCCCAGTAACTCTGCTTGCATGACTCTGTAGCTCCAGTATGACATGATGAAATAGGTATTATCACCATTAGGTGTCAAAATGCAGCCCTTAACAATGTAGTTTAACATCGAAATGAGACTTTTCAATGTGGGACTATAATAATGTGACACCAAAATCTATGCCAATGTGTTGCACAAAGTCAGCTGTGTGCTGTGCTACAAGCCCAGCTCTATTAGTTTTATTTTATGAAGCAAGTGTTATGTTTAGTGTTTGTATTTTTTTTTTTTTTGGCTCCAATTAATTTCTAATGAAGATTTCTGTTTTACTGCTTTTGTGCTGTTATTTGCTTCTCTTTTACACTGTCCTGGTGCCAATTTGTATTTTGTATTCTGTACCATCTGCAAATGTGTAATTTTGAATACAGCACGGTTTACACCTAATTTTTTTTGTCAACACATTCTATTTAGCCTATGTTTTTTATAAGATTTAGTACAATTTACCATAAGATCATCCCTTTTGCTCACCACACATTCACTTTCACACCAGTCAGGCAATCAGTCAGTCAATCAATCAATCAATCAATCAATCAGTTTCAGTTTCCAATGATCATGAAAAAAAGTCCAAGTCACATGTAGAGAGATTCAGCACTTTCTCCATTTTATTTTCAGTTCGTCAAGCATAGATTATGTCAAGAACAGTGACAACCACAGATCATCACCGCTGTGAATGTTGCTACTAATCAAAACGATTAATACAGCTAGTTAAAATGACCACCCTCATGTATTGTCATTGGCCTCTGTTGAGCATAATCAATGAGTTTCCCACCCTGACGTCATTACACAAAGGTTTACTTGAATAATTTTGTGGATCAAATTGATGCTGTAGATTGATATCATTTATTAATTTTATAGGCCGCATCATAAAATAGTGCGAGACGCACAACTCTGACCGTTTCTTTCAATCCCCTTTTGTCAAAAATAAAATGAAAGAAATGTATTTATTTATTTACAGAAAGAAAGAAAAAAAGGTCATCCCTCATAAGACGCTACTTTTGCAAACCATCATAAATAAAATTGGAAAAGGGGAAAGAAACATAAATCCAAACAGGGTGGATGTGCCCAAAACAACTCTTTCACACACAAGTAGTTCAAAAGATATATAGATGTATATATGTATGTATCCATATATATATGTATGTATCCATATATATTCTGTATATATGCGTCTCTACAAAAAAGCAAGTTTACTCTCTCTATGAGTAAATACATTCTACTCTACAATCACTATAACAACAGTGTACATTCCCAACCAAAATGCTTTGATCGTTTATCAGGAGGATATAGGACTTAAACAATCAGTGGACCATGACCAGTAAGTATGTAACAACATGCTTCATGTGATTGCGATATTGTGTGTGTGTGTGTGTGTGTGTGCAAACATGTATGAGATAGGTTCCCATCCCCTCCAATTTATGTGCTTGCCAGCAGAACACACACACACACACACACACACGTTCCACATCCCCCACCCCGTAACACACACACCCACACACACCCAGAGAAAATGATCTGTTCAGCAGTGAGTCTGGTTCACCTTGCCTCAGCAGCCGAAACGTGATCCCACATCTATTTCTGCTGCTCTGCAGAGTTCGGAGCGACTCACCGATCGACTTCCCGGCTCTGCCGTGTCGCTCCCAGCCGCATTTAGCAAGACTTGTAGACTTTTAAACCCCGACCCATCTTTCTGTGGTAATAATGCAAGAAGAAGCGGGACACGTCATTCCCTCACAGGCTGGATTTACACACAAACAGGAGAGCTGATTTTTTTGACCTTGTGGCACACACACACACACACACACACACACACACACACAGACACACAAGCAAACATTTCATGACTGTCTAGACGATGTCAGATCACGTGTGGTTTCTCGACAGCCAGGACGATCACATCTGTGCAACAAAGGCTTTAAAGTCCAGATGTTTTGTGTCTCTGGGTAAAATCCCGCCAACGGAGAATCGACCAGCGCCCGCTTCCCAAAAGCATCTCTGCACCGTTCACTCCCTCTTTGTGCCTTTGACCTGACAGTGGGATGAAGACGTGCCTTTAGGGAAACCAGGCAGGCCCAAACAGTTCCAAATAGAATGTTCAATAGGCCGATGTTGCCTGGCAACAAAAGAACTCCTGCAGATTCAGAACTCTTTGACAGCTGAATATTCTGTGGCTTCTAAATACGCTGCACAGCAAAGCAAAGCTCCTGCATTTAGGTGCCAAAATCAAGATGTTTTGTTTATGTTTTTTGATGACTGTACTTCCCAGAACTGAACTGAACTGAACACACTCTCAGCTTCTCATTATGCATGTCCCTCTCTTCTCCCGACAGCAAAACTACAGTTGGTCATAGATACCTGCTTGTTTCTCCACATTAAAAAAATACCTAGTGGAAACTTAAAGAAATACATTATGTACAGTGCTACAGACAGCCCATTATAAAGCACCAAGGTAATGAATGGGGTGGGGGGGGTGTGAGAGGTGTATTTCTCAGCTATACATGGCTCAAATCCTAATTTGCAAACAAATTCTAACCACTGTGACTCTCACTAGATACAATCAGTGTAACACACACACACACACCAAGGAGCAAGAAATGATATGCTGTCTCAACGTGCTGGGCTGTTATTGTACATACATGTGTAACTTTGAAAGATGTGTGTGTGTGTATGTGTGGCGGACCAAAATATTTACATATATCCTGTGTATGAGTATGTGCACGTGTGCGCTTGTGTTTGTGTCTACTTGCGTACACACGTGTGTCAGGCGGCCCTGAGTACGACGCGGCGGTGTATTGCTTGTGTGTGTTTTGTGCTTCTTAAGATTTACATTGATACAGGTGCAGCCATCGTTTAACACCCGCCGTCTGCGCGCTGGCTCGCACCTCCGAGAGGCGGCGCGTGCAAGATGGTGATGTAGGGAAGGGGATGTGTTACAATGGCTGCCACTGTATCCCGTCTCGTAGCGGCCGGTCCCCACTCTTAGGGCCACTTCAGGATAACGCTGGGACGGGAAGACCATCCATCAGGCAACTCAACGCGACTCAACTCCAGAACAAACAACCATTACTCTCTCATGAAGTTATCCGCACAGCCATTACTGTCCAAGCCCTCAGCCGAGGCTATTATGATTGAGTTTCTCCTGCTCACAAAGTTCAGGGGGGGAAAAAAAACAAAAACCCTGCGCTCATTACAGTAATGTAACCTATTCCAAGCCATTTTGTTATGGAGTATGGCTGGTCTTCTCATCTTCCTGATCTTGCTCTGGGAAACGCAGCTGGAAGATGGCGTGAGAGCCCGTACCTCAGCACACCGCTTCCTCCCTCGTGTTTTATTTCTCCCTGGAACTGAATAAAGCTATTTAAATCGATCGTGAAATTAAACTCATGGGAGCGACATTTGTATGTTTTGCAGAGGTTGAGTTTTCCTCGTTTTTTTCTCATTCTGTCTCCAGTTCATCGCCAATTTTTTTTTTTAACTAAGAAGCAGAATAGCGGGGTGACAAATCATTGTTTCAGGCAGCGTTTGAACCCTGGAAAAATCTCAACATCTGAGAAACATAAGAAACATGCTGAACAATCATCATTACTATCAGATGGTGATTATCTTATTAGTGGAATCTTGTTTTTCCTCACATTTCACTCTAAACCTTCAGTTAACAAGAGAGATGCATTTGGGAAATCCACCTAACCAGAAGAATAACAACTCCCCATCAAATCAAAACTGATTATTTCTGTGGACCAGCCACCAAGGCTTCCTGTACAATCCAACCAGATCAGCTTTACAGTACCAGATGTGGAGCTACTGTGTGTTTCCTCATTTCCCCTAGCTCCCCCCCCCCACCTCTGACTGTGGCCCGCCGGCCAGCAGACCAAGAGGACAGGGTCAGTAGTCAGGGTGACTCCTCCTGTGTGTCTGCTCTGTCTGGGGGGAAATGAGAAGGTTGCTCACTGAGGTATGACTGTCTGTCTTATTAATGTAGGCCATCTGGAGAAAGAGGAAGAGGGCAGAGAGAGAGAGAGAAAGAGAAAGAGAGAGAGAAGCAGAAGGGAAATTGAGAGGGAAATTCTTAGCTGCTAGAGAGAGCTGCTGTTTCCATAAAACCACAACCTATCTAATTTATTCACATCGGCATGAATTCCACATGAGAAGACATTGAAAGGCATGGCAAAGCAATGCTTCTCTGTGGGCCTGCCTGAACACTTCCATACAAAATCCCTGTAATTGACTTTTAGGGATGAGAGGGCCAGATGTGCTGTGAAATGTGATGAAAAACGACAGTAAATACCTTGGAAGTTGGAGTTATGCTGCAGGGAAAGTAACAAACACTAGAGTGACAGGCAGGCAGACAGACAGACAGTGCAGAAAAAGATCCCCAGTCATAAAACTCTGAACAAGAACATGGAGAATACATTATGGATAGATTATTTAAGAACCAGGCTCTGGTTTCCCAAAGACATCTTAGCACCAGGATCAACTTAATGCCAATGTATGTCAAAGCGGTAAGATGATCTTGGTACCAATTCTCTCTTAAAAGCCAGCCAGATATGTTTCTCAGATATGAACAAAGATACACATGCCAGATAAAATACCTATAGGTGAGTGCAGTGATGTCGGATCAGACTATAAAGTTTATCTCCAGGACATTGAGCCTGCTGCCCATGCCGTTAAAGGTTTATTAAAAACTAATGAGATCATTTCCAAGTTATGCAAGTTCTGTGATTGATGCAGTTTTCTTAGGCAAAGCTTGTAAAGACCTCCTGTGTGGTGCAGTGGATACCGCCGGAGTCCCACTGAGACCACTCAAGTACACATATATGTTCAGTGTGAATGAAAGCAGAAGCTGCAAGTCCATTATTGAATGTGACAAGGCAGCTATTTAAATTAAATGATGTGAAACGGCTTGTGTGCTTGATCTCACCTGAAAAAAACACAACTGGACATGGGAAAACATGACTGCCTTCAGCTCACTTCCAGTCTTGACCAGAGTTTAGTTTTATAACCAACAAAATCGCCAAATTCTTTTCGCCCTCATCTCACCAATGTCAGAAATACCCATAATCTAACTCTAATTTGATTTATGGAAGTTGTTTGTCTTGAAAAATGGGGCTTTGGGGCTGGATGAGCCGTCACGTCAGACATCACGTCAGGTGAAGTGAACAGAACAACATGAGAGCCGGCACAAACACAGGAGATCAAACTGGTGCCAAGATCAAGGCGAGAGTGAGAAGAATCAAAGCCTTTTGATGTACATTCTGTTAGATTTCGTCTCTGCTGACTGACACCTCGTCTCTATTAAAGGCTGCTTTGTGATCTGAACTTCTGACATTTTTTTTAAACGTGATGAAGAGGTTTCAGAAGCTTATCAACTCCGCAGAACTGCAGAAACTCCATACAGCGCTGCGTGTGTGTGTGTGAGCGTGTGCGGACATGCTGTTTGAGCTGCTGTCATTGTGATTTTTCCAACAATAACCAAAGATTACACCCAAGTTCCAACCAGCGAATGCAGCTGCGGCCACCATCGATGTCTAACCCAAAAAGCTGAGCTCTAAAACCTTCAGAATCACCTTACTGAGGACACCCAGTAAGGATTCGATTTGATTGAAAAGGAATAAAGACTAAGTGCGGCTGATGGACAGCGAAAGACACATTATGCTGTTGCTGATATCCTGCAGGCAATATACCAAACTATCCTATTTTCCTGGTTTATCTATTTTTGCTCACTGCTCTAGATATCACTGTATATATAGCACATTACACAGTGATATCTAGCGCATCTAGATATCACTGTATATATAGCACATTGGAGCATATTGGAAAGTCTCACCTATCAGTCTAATTACTACAGAAATACAGCATGTACTGTACTGTAGGAGGGTGGGATCGCAGTACACCCACCACTCCTCAGCAGTATGCATGGCTACTAAACTACCACTACACAACTGGGACGCACTCATTAAATACAGCCAACCACTGATAACCAACAAGATTTGCTACTAAAGGTATAATCCCTGCCCCACCACACACACACACACACACACACACACAATAACCTCATATTTGTAACACTAGCTACCAGACACTCTCCTGATCAGCTCAACAGGTATACAGATGTAGCATCACATATTTTTGAACAATCCCGCCCCTCCGCCCCCCTCCCATCAAATCAAACTGCCTTTCTCTCCCTGACTCACATTCCATTGGTTTAGACTTTTGAATGATCCCTCCCTGTGTTATGTCCCGTCCCAGCATCCTGTTTCAACAGGAAATGCATCAAATCAAGGAAGTAAAGATGCCATTTCATGGGGTCTTTAAGTCCTCTGTTGACACTGTTGACAGCCCCCAAGAATAATTATCCATAAAATCCTGCTGTATTAACACAGGACAGACACATACCACTGCACTATAGACAGAGAGTGTACAAGCAGGGGTAAGGAAGGAAACAACTGCATCCTATTCCAGGTCTTGCTTTTACAGATTTTGGCTGGGCTGCCACCCCTTAATTAGTTAGCCGTTAGTTTGTGTTGTGACTTTCCTGTTGTGTAACAAGGCCCTTTGGTATGTTGGACAAAGCCGTTTCTGCCAACAGCAGCATGTCTTACATAGAAGCTTACCATAGGAGGGAGAGGGGGAGGGTGCGAGTGTGTGTGTGTGTGTGTGTGTGTGTGTGTGGGTGTGTGTGTGTGTGTGTGTGTGTGTGTGAGCAGGGACAGCAATGAGGGTCACCTTAAAATCAGAGAACTGTGCTTTTGGTCCCACACACAGCGTGCGGGACGAAGATGATGATGATTATTTCATGTGTGTGTCTGTTCATGTGTGCGTGTGTTATGGTAGAGAGAAGAGAGCGTACATCATAGTATACACATACTATACAGATACAGTATTTGTTACAACAATATTCCCTGCCAGCAGTGAGACTATAGAAAATGTGCTTTCTGACAGGAAAAGTGTGTGTGTGCGCATGTTAAGTGTGATTAAGTATGAGTGAGTTAAATAGTAAGCACCTCTGGTCCGGGGCCATGTAAACAAACCTCGGGCAGCAGAGAGCGTGCTCAGAAAGGCTCAGAAGAAAAGACATCAAAGATATAGGAAAGAAGGAAGGAAGGAAGGAAGGAAGGAAGGAAGGAAGCATTACTATTCTAACAGCACAGGTTAATAATAATACCAAAGATAATATTGCATCTCCTAGAACTAGATTCAATTGCTCAGTGTATATAAAATTGGAAGAAAGCTATACTGTGATATTACAGTTACATTTCACTTTATAATTCTAAAATAATTTATACCAACAATAATATTTTATGGCATATTTACATAAATACATCATATATTAATATTATTGTCAACACATCGTTATAGAAACATACACCATACATATATGTGTATATAGTCATGTTATAGCCACACGTACACACACATACAATGAATATACAATCAAAATGAGCTATTGCAATGCTGTGTCGGGTAAAACTCCATCGGACATTCACATCATCTCAAGTAAGTAAGCTCGAAGCCAAGAGTTCAGGTGTATTGCTATAATAAGAAAGACCAAAGTTCAGCCCGGCCTCGCACAGATGCAGCTGAAAATTTCTCGTAAAATCCCGAGTATTGCTTTTTGTTAAGTTGCCCTCCTCTGCTGTGATATCTGGGCGAGGAGGAGAGAGAGAGAGAGCAGCTTTGAGCCTGTCGGTCAGCGAGTCAGACAGACAGTCTGTCTGCCGCGGCACTCGAGCAGAAAGTTCTGCCAGCAGACTGATCAAACCACAAGTGTTTTGAATCTGTGAGTCGGTCAGAGAGACAGACAGGCGGCCTGCTCGGATAGACGGAAAAAACAGGTGGGCGGGGAAGCTGTCCGTGCTGTAGTCAGGTAGACATGCAGGCAGGCGACCTGCTCAGAAAGACAGGTGAGTGTGAACAGCGTATCCAACAGCCTGCTGGCTCTAGAAGTCAGAGAAGAGATCCTGGGGACCCAGATGAATGATAAAAGGAGCGATGGTCCGCGGCTGGTAAAAGGGATTGTCAATGAAAAGACCACCTACAGCGAGAGGAAGAGCAGAGAGAGAGAAAGAGAGCGGAGGAGAAATTAATGTACGAACAGGTATAGAAGTGTATAAAGAGTTATGTGAGGCTGCTGCAGTCTTTAAAACACGCAAAAAGTTTCTAAAACTTTGACAGCATTCTAGGATTTACTAACTTTGAAAGTTAAAAGGTAAATTCTATAGGGACAAAATAATCCAATAACACTTTGTTTTAGGACAAGGTTACTTTAAGTCCACCTGCAGGATGCAGAAGTACTCTTGAGTGGTCCTTGGAAATATTCCAGTAGAAATCATATCTCCTTTGTGCCCTCAATGACACCTACATTAAATAAAGTGTTGTTGGATGGGGCCCATAGTTTAAATTAATAATTTCATCCACTGTTTTTCCTTTTCTCCTTGAATAGGTTTTTATAGAAAGCAAGCCGAGTTTAATTATATCTTTATAAACTGATTAATTCAAAAGGTTTTTTGTTCAAGTCATGAACATATAAAGTACAATCATCGATCATTAGATATTATTTTCCCCACTGGAAACAGCCTTCTTTGCGTTATGGTACGTGAACAAAATGAGTGATAACAGCAAATGTGTAAAGACTGAAAGTGAGATCAGACACTGGCCAATTCGTATTTGAAGTATCCATGTTTTAGGAATATTTACAGATCAGTAGACGGTATCCACTGACAGGTGAATTAATGCTTTTTCCAGTTAAGCTGTATCTGGGATTTTATCTGTGTGAACTAAAATTCAATCAATCATAAACAAAACTAGAACTAAACAAAATAGAAAAAAATATGAACAGCTGGAGCTCAGTTATTTAAGACTGAAGTAAAGATCTGGTGATGTAAGCAATATACCAATTTAAAGACCTCATAACAACTCAATGGAGCTCAACCAACCATTGGACAAGAAATTGGGTCCTCTCATCCAATGGCTGCGCCTCATAGCCGTAACCATGGAGACGTCGGCAGGAGTTATCTCTCGCTGGTTGATGATCATGTCGTGGTGATGGGCCAGCATAACTCTCTCTTGATTGGCTCAGCACTCACCTTTGACCTCTGACTGATATGTGACCATTGTTGTTTGCCATGTTGTGAAGCGACAGCTGGAGTATCTCCTGCTTACTTTTATTTCATTTTATTGCATCATATTTACCCAGGTTAAATTAGAAACCAACCCCAATCCCTTCTCTGTTGTCATTTTTGTATCTTGCCATATTAGCTCATTCATGGGTCCATTGGAAATGTGGTCAATCTTTATTGTGAAAATAGGGATAGAGACATGTAGGGAGTTCAGCTGCTGGTCATTGACTGAGCAATAAACATATGCAAAAACAACTTAACAAATAAACACAATGATATTGAAATAATGAAACAATAACAACATAAAACAACACATCCACAGTGAGGTAACAAATTAATTTGGGTCCCTTGTTGCTGCTTTTGATTCTCCGTTATGTGGCGATTTTGTGTGGGACGGTCATTGTTTGTGTTCAGTGTTTGTAAGAGTGGATGTGCAGTCCTATACACTAATACAGGCTCTACCTGAAGATTTGTGAGCAGTGATGTTGGGTAACAAACCCATTAAGAAATATGTGTGCATTTTAAATGGAGACATTGTACTAGTAGCAGTAGCAAGTTTCGTCTTCATAATGATGATTTTGAACAAGCAGTTGGTTTTCACCTGTGCCATTTTATTGTGCCAAATGAATTTAACTTAAACCTTACTAGCAGAGCTATAACATGGCTGGGAACTGTGACAACAAATGAAAGCAACCCATATGTAGGTTACAGCTCTGTTGGAAATGACACTGTGGAAAAATAGCCAAATATTCATCCATGTAAGGAAATGAGGCCATGTGAGTGAATGCAAAATGTGGAATCTGACAAGTGTTTTCTAAATTCCTCCTGCCTCTTCTTGCCTTGCACTCTGAACAGCTACAGGTTGAGGGTTATGAGAATAAGAGCCATTCAGGCATCAAGATTGAGATTCGATCTGTGTGTGTGAGTGAGTGAATGAGGGTTGAATATCAAAGCTCAAGGGTCCAGGACTAAGTTTAGGTGACAGCATCATAACCAGGTTGAAATACTGGGTAAATCTCTCTACAGGCTAGGTGATACAACCTGCTCTAACATTTAGATCACAGTTTTGACTAAAAGCCAAACAAAAAGGTGCTACTGCATCTACAGCCCTTCTAAGTCTAGACTAGCTGAAGGCCTTTGAATCAGATATACACCAGGCAGTGTTCAGCTTTTATAGGAGATGAACTTTATTATTTTTCCACATGGTGTAGTTATTCCTATACATCCTTCACACAGCTCACATTGATTTTTACAGAGAATGTGTGTGTGTCAAATTGCAAAGCCTAACCTCTTCCTATCGAAGAACAAACACAATAACAAAAGGCTGATATATATAATTTAGACTCAAAGAATGAGGTAACAATTCACAGTACAAATCCTTCAAGTTTTTTTTTTTATATCTTAAGAACTTAAACCTGCAGTATTTTTTTCATATTCATAAGAGTTTTTGGAAACAGTAAGAAAACAAAAAAGCAAAAAAGCGCTTTTACAAATCTTCAGCTCAAGTCCTTAATCCTCTCCCCATCATTGATATTGTAGGAAAAAAACAGACTGAGATTCCCTTCTAGAAAAAGGCTAGGTGCGTTTGGTATGTATGTCCCCTGTGCTAAAAGAAGTAGTGGGGGACGGGATAGGCGGGCACTTTCATGACAGGCAACAGAAGCATTCTCTTGGGCATACCTAGAGGGGAGACATGAGAAGAGCACAGCTCTGCATGAGTCCAGGGAAATACATGACCAAGCGCTTCTTTGCTTACTACACTACACACTATACTACAAATATGTCCAACAAACACCCCTTGCACTAGACAAACAAAACTCCCAAAAGGGTGAGTGTAAGTGTGTGAGAACAGGGAGGAATGTGTGTACATGGGGTGACAGCCTCATCAGTGGTTAGAGGAACGCAGAGAGAGAGAGAGGGGAGTGATTCAGGATGAAAGAGAGAGGGGGAAAAAATCGACTAAATTTGAGAGAAGAAATGTTTTTCTTTGTAATCTTCTGTAGGGTAAAACGGGGCATTCTGAGAAAGCTTCTGGAATGTTAGTCTGTGTTCTATGGCTGTGTAACGTTCTGCGTGTTCCATAGAATGTTGTGATGTTTGTTTCCTGGGTGTTGTGCACAGCAGCAGTGTTCTAGAATGCCTCCTCAGTGTTGTTTGTGCCATCTAGAAATCCCAAAGCAGCAACGGGAGCCAGAGCGAGGCGAAGCAGACGAGAAGCAGGAAGCAGGATGAAAGTGTTGTATGAAAATAACTAGAGGAGTAGTTCCCAACTGTTTTCAGGGACCCTTCTGCTCATCACTGATTAACTCTAAAGATTTATTTACAGTCAGTGTACAAAATATTAAGCCCTTCTTCCAGAATTTGCAATGATTCGCTTGTATCCTCTTCATCTACAACTCCTGACATCATAAGTCAAGAGGATGTAATAGGAGAAATCAGCAAGGGACTTCAAAAATGAACCTGGTCAGTCAATTCATAGAAAGAGCAGGTGTTGCTAATATTTTGTACACTCAAGATTGGACTATAAAAGGTTACTAACTTTGTCCCCAGTTCTTAATTTATCCTCTATATCATTCTTTTGTCTCCGATTTTCTGAGATTTGGGTCCACCAGGACGTCCCAAGTCACATATTGGGAACCACTGAACTAGAAGCCAGGGGTTAACAAGGACAAAAAACACCACAGCAAGGTCTCAAAATATATCAGTCCGACCCTGTGCTGATGTGAATTGAAAGGATGAAGCATTTCAATTCCGAATTGGACCATGGTTTCTGAGCATTATTCTAGTTTTCACTGTGATCTTGTGTGTGTGTGTGTTTTTTTTTTTGTAAAATGACATGAATTTAATTCGACATCCCACCAACTGTGGGAGAGGGTTAAAGCTGTCAGTTGAATTCAGAATGATCCCCCACCATGAGACGTGGCATGTGCTGATGCGTAACGGGGCATAGACGCACATTATAGTTTGCAAGGATTTCTGCTTCAACAGCCCCACAGACGGTACATTTCTTAGCCTGCTCATTGACCAGGCCAGGCATTTTTAGATCGTATTGTTTAGATTGTCTGTTTTGTGTTTTCACTGACCGGTCATGATGTAACCTATGCCCTTTCAAATGTTTTTGGATGTCACTGCCGTCAACATATTTTAACTTTCTAATTCTAACAGTCATTGACATAACCAGTAGCATTGTTTGCTAATTAGACATGTGCATTTGTAACCAGCAACTACCTGGATGTGTCACTTCTACAGTACTTCTGCACAAGAATGATCAGTCACAATAAACTGTGAAAAGCGGGGTGCACTGTGGAGGCCCAGTGACTGAAATTAAACACCCCGACTGAATGCAGAGTTCCTGCTCCACCATAAACAGAGAAACTAAGGAGTGCTTCATGTTCAGGATAGAGGGGTTCTCAGGGGGGCACTAAACTGTCTGTCTATGGCCCCGGCCCGGTCTCTCCCAGCACATAAGACCCATTCAAAACTCCGAGCTCTAGGCTGGACAGAGAGGCCTCCCAACGCCACGCACACACACACACACTACACAAGGCCAGGTCTGTTGAGGTGAATATGTGTGTGTGAGAGAGAGAGAGAGAGAGAGAGAGAGAGAGAGAGAGAGAGAGAGAGAGAGAGAGACAGGCAACGATGATTTCTCATGTAAGAGTGTATTTTGCACAGACACATGCTGTATGTTGCTAAAGGTCAAGGCGCTTGTACCGAATTTTGCAATAGATTAGCCCATCACTTACTCAGGGCTCGAATATGTGCTGCTCTCCCCTCAGTACTCTCTACAGCTCTTAATCTGTGTGTATGAGAGCCTTGTGATCGGTTCCAGCGGTCATGAAAGGGGCAACGGGGGACGTGTAAACTGCCCTCCCTGTCCTGCATAACAGTGGGTACAGTGAGGAACTCGCACTATGTGTTCTGCTAATCTAAACAGAAATGGCGATGACGACAGCAGAGGCAGCGTGTGTCTGAGTTAAGGCCAAAGAAAGCTGGTTTAGTTGGTTAGAGATGGCTATTCTGTCTGTCAGCTTTATTTTGTGGAGGGCTGGAAAAGTCCCGGTCCCAGTATGTGTTTATTCAGAGGTGTGACCAAGTCAACTTTGCTCGAGTCTCAAGTCTCAACTCTAAATGTAGAATACCAAGTCAAGTCATGACAAATCAGTATCAATCCAGTATCAATTTAATATCTTGAAGAAAACTAAATATCTTGGACTCTTCAATGCAATATGGTTTTAATAGAATAAAAACTTGGTAAGTTCATCATGAGTTTGATTTCTATAATCAGTTTCAACTTCAATAAATTAAATCATTCCATACAAATTCAGAAAACAATTTAAATTCAGTCGTCTGGTGGAACAAATCTCATCACTTTCAATCTAAGTCATTTACACAAACACAAGATCTTTTGTCAAGACTTTAGAAATCTTTTCAAAGTCATCCAAGTACAAGTCAGAGTCAAGCTCAAGTCACCAGAACCCAAGTCAAGTCGAGTCTCATGTATTCTCTAGATGCAGCAAGTCAAGTCTCAAGCAATTAAAATTGTGACTCGAGTCCAAGTCATGTGACTCCAGTCCCCACCTCTGGTTTATATGTGTGTATGTGTGTGTGTGTGTGTCAGTACTATTGGTCTCTGGGTTATTAGAGGCAGATATCAGAGCTTCAACCAGACAACAGAGCTTGACTGACAAAACAGTGGCGGGGGAGGGGACAAGCGGATTAAGACAAAATGAGCGGTGAGTGAACAGTTAGCCAAAGCACAGCAGGATTTGCTCCAACCACACAAGAAAGAGCCAAAAGTTTTAGCTGTGTTTAATTAAGACAGAAATCCAATGCCAAGCTCTAAAACTTGGACACAGAATGGAACCGAGTTTTGAGGAAAAGGGGAGAAATGAAAGCAAAAGGCGAGAGAGAGTAAGGGAGGAGGGAGGAAGGTATAAGGGAGGGATAGGAAGGAAAGGAGGCTAAATATTAGGGAACGTATTGAGGAAATTTGACCTGAAACACTGATTTGAGGTCAGTTTTTCAATTTCCCACTTATGGTAAACAGTTAGGAGAGGATGACAAATCTGATCTCTGACCGGGCTAAGAACTGTAAGGTTAGGAGAGGAGGGGAGTTGGAAGGAGGGAGGAAGGGATGGAATGATGGGAGAGGAGAGGGAGAACAAACAAGGGGCACATACCATAGGCAGGGGCAGCTGCTGCAGCGGGGCTATATCCATACGGTGTCCCGAAGCCTGTTGGGGAAGAGGTTACAGAGTAATTCAATTGTGCACTTGTCCTTGTCCAATTCAACAGTGCACTTTTCAACTTTCTCAATAAGTCCAGATGAGTGTGTGGCCATCTATCATCCCATCAGACAGTTGTGGGTTCAGGATGACAGACCGAACATGAGAGTAAGCTACACTCCTTTCTAACAAGAACAACATCAATCTCAACACTCAAATACTGTACATCCACACAAACATTGCATCGGTAGCTGAACAGCTTTGAATGCCGATGTTCACTTTGCTCCATCGCTTTTGTCCATTTTTTTGTATCGTTCATGGTTACATGGCAACTTTGTTAGATCGAGCAACACTCAATGTACTCATGCACATACACACGGGTCATAAATTAACAGGGCTCGGGGCAAAAATGTTTCCAGAAGTGGGCAAGAAGTGTGGGATGTGTGGTATATTATGATTTAAAATGATACAAATCTCAGCTGCACAAATTTAGTGTTGTCAGTTTGCATTGCAAACGTATTAGTTCATAGTTCAATAAAATTGTCCTCAAAAAGGACAAAAATGCCCCCTGAAAAAAAATAAAAACAAAAAAACCCCAGTATTTTTTACCCTGATAAACACATGCATGCACAGAGAAACACACGCACACACACAAATATCCACTAACTACCTGGTGTGACATATCCAGGTGCGGCTGCGCTGACGAAGGCTCCTCTGGCGAGAGCCGCTCTTCCTCTTCCTCTGGCCACCTGGGCTGCTACTGCTGAGGCTGCTGCCGCCGCCGCCAGGGCTCCTTTAGTCTGAACACACACAACAACACACGCACCACAACACAGACAGACGCAGACATACGGCACAAACACATACATACATGACACGCACACATATATGTGCACACATGGGCATACACATTATATGTAGGTGCATTGCACACATACATGAGGCGAAGATACATAGCGTGCAGGCACACGCACACACAACATGTACACGTACACATGGCACACACAAATATGACACAAAGCACACACACACACATACAGAGGAAGGTTTACACTTAGTCAAAACATAATGCTCTAATTTTAACACAGCCTACACTGATAATAAATCTGATACTCTGCTCTGGTACACCGCTTCATTGACAAAATAAAAAAGTAGGAGACTGGTGATCTGATTAACTGTTGAGTTAACAAGTATTGATCTGATTAGAGACTTGATAAACCCAGAGTGCCATTGATTACTGATTGGATACATGGTGAACAATGCTGACAAATTGTCCCACTCCTTTACAGAGGTGATACTGATTACAAAAGAGTTTAAGTGGAACATTTGAATTCAATCGCTTTTCTAAGATGGACTGACAATTTGGCACTCAAGGAAGACTAAAGCAAATGCTCAGTAACAGAGGGAACATTGACTCAGATCTCAGCATCAGGGCAGGTATACTTGTTTCCAAGTGAGTTACAATCTTCTTGGTGTGTGTGCATGCTTCCGTGCATCTGTGTTTGTTTCTGTCAATGTGTGTACATGCATGTGTCCCTATATGAGGTGGTGTCATCTGTGTGTGTGTCACCCTACCTGAGGCAGTATCTTCTTTTTCTTGTTTGCAGCTGCGTTGGGACCAGAGAAGAGTTTCTCCAGAGCTGCCAGGGCAGCGCTGGCCTTTGCTACCTTTTTATTGGGGCCTGCCCCACGGAACTTCTGCCCATCTACCTCCACCTGACACACACACACACAGAAAGTAAAATGTTAATCAGAGCATGTTTTAGTCTATAATTACAATTAGCCCCATCCGGATTGTGCACTAAAAGGAAGTTGTACATTCTGGATACCTAGTTTAAGTACTGCCACACACACACGCACACACGCACGCACACACGCACACAAATTACTGCACCTGCTGTTGAATTTGCTTCTTCTGGCCCTGCTACTTAACATTGATTTCTGTTGTTATATTGTGATGTTTTAAATTGACTCATGTGGTTTATTGTATTTATTATTTGTACAGACTTGCATAATGTTTTTGCCTCTTGTCCAGGTCGTCATTGTAAATGAGAATTGGTTCTAAGTTGACTAACCTGGTTAAATAAAGGTTTAATAAAATAAAAATTAAATTAAATGTGGAAGCCATACTATAATTTTCCCCAGTTTGTTTCTATATTCTGTTTATCGATCTACTCCTGTCTCTTAGTCCGTAGAGTATGTGGTTTATATGACAGCTCTGTTAAAACTGATTTTTCTCACACACACACACACAACCCCAAAAACCACGTGTTTATCAGTCAACAGTAAATCAGCCAGCCAGCCAGCGAGCCTGGGTGAACAGGACAGCTTGTTTAGCGATGCCCTGCTGTCAGGCAGGCCTGCTAATCAATCAGCGGAGCAATGGAGCGGCAAGGCATGACGGAAAACAACACACCCCATGGAGAACAGACCTGCTCAGGGAACCAAGTTGACTGATTCACTCTACCGCTGATCGGCTTGTTTATCAATGTGTGTGTGTGGCAATGTGTCTGAGTCTTAGCCTCTGTGAGCGTCTCCCCCTCTATGAATCAGTACAGTACAGTGCGAGTCCATGTCCTTGTGAAAGTTGTGCATGCATTTATATCTTTGTGATTGTATGCGAGCTTACTGAGTGTCTATGTGTCCTGTCATCTTCACTGCCATGATGAGGCATTTGTCACGGCTCCACACACTCCTGTACGTGTGTGTGTGTGTGTTAGAATCTGTTGACAGTGTTAATCTGTGTGTGTGTGTGTGTGTGAGGCTCTGACCTCCATAACGAAGCGTTTGTCGTGGCTGCCTCCGCTCTCAGAGATGAGCTCGTATTTGAGGCCTCGTCTCTTCTCGTTCAGCTCCATGACTGGGTTCTTCCCGCTCGCTGTCAGTATGGGACCCTGAGTTCGCACCTGGGGATTGAAGGAGGGAGTTTAAAATTATTTTATTTGAAGGTATTATTTTTCTTTTATGAGACGGCACACAATGGAGAGTGACTGATTGTGAAATATGGGCGAGAGAAAGGGCACAAAATGCAAAAAATGTCACAAGCCAGATGCAATTATCTGATGCCAGAAGGCAGGATGTGGCTATTCTGCTACGCTGTCTCTAGCCCACTGAGGTAAACAAGCCATGAGAGTAGAACGAAGATGAATGAAGCTTTCCAGGGTGTCAGTTTCTCAACAGTCACTGATCAGTAACCATTGCAAACTGAACCAAGATTAAGGTTTCTAAATGAGCCTCTACGATTTCTAATATCTTGCATTTTAGACATTTAGCTGACACAACACAAAAGGCCTACGCAACACCACAGTCTGACACAATACAACAGACCACCTTACAATAACTGGAAATATTAGAATGAGTCATAGATTAAATGAAAAAGGTGTGTGTGTGGTCTCATTCTGAATGTGGATTCGAGTATTAGACCTTGATTTAAGAGCTAGAGGGGGTTAGTGGAGCATGACAGACGGTAGGGGAAGATAGGGAGGTGATGTTAAGGCAATAGTTTTAACTGTGTTTTGGATCTTATGCACATGTCCCTGAACCATGTTATATTTAAATCTTTTACAATTCATGTAACCTATAATTTAATTTTCCTAGACTTTTAACAAGAATTTAAAGTGTGTGCGTGCATCTGTGTGCGTCTCTGTGTGTGTACATGTGTGCATGTGTTTCTCCATCCCCACCTCCAGTGTGTTGGAACTGTCCGAGGAGTGTGTTGGGTTATTGCTAGCGTGTGTGGACGTATCGCTCTTCCCCTCGCCGTCCGACTTCTCGTCTGAACTCATGGGGTCCAGGTCTGAGTCAAAACCTGTTGGGTAGCCCATCGCCTGGAGAACCTACAGGAGGAGGACGACGGCGATAAGCAATACAAACAAACAAACAAACAAAGGGTGGAAGGGGGGTGGAGGAAGGGATAGCAGGAAACAAGGAAAACAGAAATTAGGATTTGCATACAC
Source organism: Centroberyx gerrardi (assembly GCF_048128805.1). Lineage (NCBI taxonomy): Eukaryota > Metazoa > Chordata > Actinopteri > Beryciformes > Berycidae > Centroberyx > Centroberyx gerrardi. The sequence goes on along the minus strand of NC_135998.1, from coordinate 13,794,387 downwards.
CATGATATTACTACAGCTGTTGATAGCAGTTAAGTCAGTTGTCCGAATTATGAAACCAACTAATTCATTTTACAATTTGTACAATGGGTGTCCCTCTTACTGAAATGAAAAGAACGATATAATTTTGTAACGCATTGTATTTTGCTGTGGTTATGTGGAATGTATACACTGGGTATTTTTATATTGGTATTTTATATTTTTTCTTTTCTTCATTGTTGATTTGAAAATTCACACGGTCTTTAATGCGCTGAGGGAATTTCATGACCCAGGAACCCATTGGATCATTTCAAAATAAGGATGATTTACTCAATCCTTGGAGAGTTAAGATACAGCAATCTCTTCTAAAAGCAGTGATATTGCATATGCAGCAAATTAGTTTTATCCAACTCACACAGTAGATGAGTATGCACACACCATTACAATACACTGGCTGTCCCACGGTCACATGTTTTTTATGTCTATAACCTCGACAGCACATAGAGCAGCGAAGCGACTCAGTACACTGTGCAGGCAGGAGAGAATGGAAGAAAGGCAAGTTTTCTGACCCAAATAGGTGATTGTGTTACAGCTGTTGAACCAGACACTACAGGGAGAGAGTGAGAGAAATCAAAAGGTGAGTGTGGGAGAGAGAGAGAGAGAGAGCGAGAGCGAGAGCGAGAGAGAGAGAGAGAGAGAGCGAGAGAGAGAGCGAGCCTTTTATGGGAATGGAGCGGATAGCGGATTATCCTAGCTCTGTGCTCTGGAGAGCCTCTTTGTTCACAACCACTTTGGGATTACAAGGATTTGCCCACCTCCATCCCTCCTCGCACACAAACACTGACAAACGTGTATGCACACACACACACACACACACACACACTAACATGCACTGACACGGACAGACAGCACAAACAGGTTTGGCCACAGCTGGAGCAGACAGAACTACAGGTAGCCACAAAAGCATCACCTCGCTTTCTTTTCCAGTATTTGTAGGTCTTTTTTCATATTTTTCTTATGTATATGTGCAAATAAACTAAACATAAATCAGACAGGATAAAATGCAAATGGATTGGTTACACATTCAGATAATGTCAGTTACACAGACATGTACTTGTATCTCACACACAGACAGACACAGACACAGACAGACACAGACACAGACAGACCGACAGTCACTTTCTTCCCTCCCTCTGTCCCTTTGCTCTCTTCCCAACGCTCTGCCCTCTTACCTTGACGGCCACATGGAGCTTGGCGGTCTTCTTGGAGGATCCAGACGCTTCGTAGATGGTTCCATCCAGGTCCACAGACATGGTGAAGACCGGAGCGTGAACCGGGCCCGACTGGGACAGCAGGCGATACTGCAGCCCCGGCCGGATCTGGTTCAACCGCATCAGGGCGTTCATCGGCTGGTTGGAGTCTATGGCTTTACTGTCCAGGACTGGTGCAAGAAGAAGGAAGGAGAGATGGTTAGAGTAAAAGGTGGAGCAGAGTGGAGTAGATAGAATAGAGGAGAGTATCCAATGGCTGTACTACAGTAATTCAAACATATGGGACCAGGTGAAATTCAGGGATGATGGTCTTTAACAAATCATATTGGCTTAAGCTATTCATTGCTTCGGCCTATTATTTATTTTATTTTTATTTTTTAAAGGTGCCTCTCTAGTTTCCATCTCTTTCAATGACTTTTCATCTGTTTGCCAACAGCTACACATGCCTCTGTGCCTCAGCTAGTCGTTGTGCTTCTTCTCCAAGTAGGGAGGAAGCCCTGGAGATGGTTGGATGGCTTACTAAAACATTAGCAATCAATACTATTGATCTGCCTCTGAGGGATATAAGGAAGGTGGAAGGGAGAGAAGCAGACGGGGAGAAAGAAAGAAACAAATAGAGACAGGCAAAAAAAAGGCTTGTCTGAAGATAACAGAATATGACTAACTCCTTCAGAGAGTATTGTATGGCTTTGTTTCAGCGGCTTGAATAAAGTGGGGAAAAAAAACATTAAAAATTTGTCTAAATCATTGAAAAATCCAACATCCTCCAACATTGACAGGAGCCTTCACAATAAACCCTTTATTCCTATCCCTACTCTCTTTAGTCCTTCATCTTTTACTTTCTTTCCTTTTTTCCAGTTTTCCCCCGATATTTCACCATCGTTCTCCTTCCTTCTCGCCTTCACCTACCTTTCCTCAGGTTCCTCTTCATCTTCTTAATGAGGTCTTTGTCGTCCATCGCTCCGTCCTCGTATGGCCTCTTCAGACCTGAGCCTGGAGAGACAGAGAGAGAGACAGAGAGTTAATAATCAATCAATAACTGTTGTAAACAGCTGTTTAAATGCACATATACAAAGGCAATGCACCTTCTCAAACCAAAATGCCAGAAAAACAGGGAGAAGGAAAGAGGCCAAGACAGTCAAACCAGGCACAAAGAGAAAGACTAAGCAGACAGACAGACAGACAAACAGAAAGACAAAACACACAGACAGAACCACAGACAGGCAGACCAACAAACAGTCAAACGACCAGGAAGACATATAGACAGGCAGATAGACCAACAGGTTAGCATTCAGACAGACAGGTAAACAGACAGAGAAAGCAGGAGACAGAGCGACAAAGAACAAGACAGATGGACATGAAGGTAGACAGTGAGACATGCATACATACATACACACTGAAAGCCTGAGCAGACAGACAGACAGACAGACAGACATGCAGACAGACGGGAAGACAGACATACATAGAGACAGATTGACAGACAGAGAGCAGAGAGAGAGAGACAAAGACCAAGGTATGTCGACAGAATGACAGGGAGACAGTTAGACGTGAAGAAAGCCGGAGCAGACAGGCAGGTAGACAGGTATACACCTTCTTTATCAGACCAAGGGTATTTCTGCGAGGGTTTATTTGAGGGAAGAGGCTCCATCTCCAACACCTTGTAGATCTGTCCAAATGCCATGAGTCTCAGAGCATGCTGTTGAACACACACACACACAGAAGCAGAGAGAAAAGTTGGACAGCTAAGTTCATACTGTATACACATAAACATAATTAAAAACATTTGTCATTCTTATACTTTTATATGTAAATATAAACAAACATTTTCCTCTCCAGTTGATCCAGAGTCACTTAAAAATGGCAGCCATAACACAAGCCAATACAAACACAAGCGGACCTTTGCATTCTGTCTCTGTACTGTGATTTTGCAGTTTGCTATACCTGTTAGTTATGCATGTTGAGATAGAAGATTAGTATAGATGTACAGTCATAGAGGCTGCGTTTTTACAGCAATCTTGCTGTACTGTATCTTCCTTCATGAGGAGAAAGTCTTCAAAAAATATCATTTTGTTCTCTGCTGTTTAAGAATTTGAAACAGAACAGGATGCAGTGACTGCTGCAGCACTGATGCAGGATAGCCAAAGCTGTCGCATGCACACTCTGGTTGAGAAACTGTGACAGAGACAGGAAGCTAAACCAGATTATTCAAGGTTGAGCACACAGGGTAAATAAGGAACTTCACAAAACTACAAGTGTCTGTGGCCTGATTTAGAGTCACAGCATTAATGGGAATGCCCAGACTATCTTCACAACTACTAAAATGTCTTCTCCTGACACAGATGCACACTTTCCTACTTGTCCTTAATAGCTCACTACAGTGCATCTGGGCCAGACCTGCGTAAATATACATTAATGAATGGTTTCAAATATTTGAACAACTTCTTATCTGGCAAGACATGGTGTCAAAACATTGTTGAAAGATAACCTGAGTGGTGCTGCTTTTGTTTGTTTTTTGCATTTGTTATCCATCTAAATATCAATAACATCAGCAGAAATACTGAACCAAATCAAATATATATATATATATATATATATATATATATATATATATATATATATATATATATATATATATTTACATATATATATATATATGTATATTTACCGGTATGTCAATTCATCATTCTAGATCTACACAAAGCAAACGCACAGAAAGATAACCAGTGTGTGTGACACAATCAGTGTGCTAATATAAATACATTAGGGAGGTAGAGTCTCTCAGATATTCATAAGGCTTGGTGTAGCTCATTGACAGAACTGCTCTCTCTCTCCTATCTGCTCTTGTATCTGCTCTAATACAATTATCCCCATTGACATTCCAGCCTCGTTCAGGCTGCCTTCAAAGGAAATGGACGGCAGGATTCACTAAGCCATGCGGCTCAGAGGCTGCCCTGCTCAGTCGAGTGTGTTTGCACGGAAGGACATGACAGCACACACACGCACGCACGCACACACACACAAACACACGCATACACACCCAAACACCATCTTCAGGGTATCAAAGATGGATTTATGGCTCGCAATGGCAATAGTTTCCCACACCAATCATTAAGATGCAGCACCATGCAGTTGTTTCTGGAGGTGTTTGCGTGTGTGTGTGTGTGTGTGTGTGTGTGTGTGTACGTGCGCACACAGACTGAGGGGTGGGGTGGTGATGGGGTCAATCTCTCTGGTAATGTGTTTGTTGCGAGCTGATTCTCACAAACAGACAGCCCAGGGCCTGTACAGCTGGGCGATAACAGCAGTGTCTTTAAGTTGACGTGTGTGTGTGTGTGTACCTGTGCACTGTAGGTAATGGCCTCAGCCTGCTGGTCGGTCATGTTGGATAGTGTGTTTGTTGGCTCCTTCTCACATGGGTCGTGTAAACCTGGACCACCTGGGTGGAGGACAGAAGACGACACTCACAGTCAGCTGTCACTTCACTTAGTGACACCGCTGCTGCAGCTCGACTCAGCTGGGCTTCACTGCTCATTGACAAATGAACGTCAACAGCACTGCTACACTGAGAACAATCCAACTGTTCAAATCAACTGTGTGCTGTTCAAATAAGGCAATTACTCAATTTATCTAATGGTATAAAATTCACAAGCTCAAATTAAATAGATCTTGCATCTTTTTACTGTCATTCTCTTTTGTCTTAAATTTAAAATCTTAATACTAGAGGTGAATATATATTCTCAGGTCAGTGTGGCACACATTTTTCTTCTAGATTAAACTGGAGTTTTTCATTTGAGGAAAAAAAATACCTCTGATACATTTTTGAATTTCATGTTGTAAAATATTCATGTAAATGGCTCTTCTTCCTTTTTACGTATTTCTAAACTAAGGGTGGGGACCCTAAATGGGTCACAGGACAGATTCTGGAAGGACTACACTTGCCTAATGTAGTAATGCTTCTGGATCTAAACTAAATGTTTAAAATATTATTATTAAAGAACCTCTGCTTCATTCAAACACACTGTTGAACAGTTTCATTCCAAAATTGTTTGGAATTACTATTATTTTAAGAAGTGACACTGTTTTTTTTACAAAATTATTGCTGGCATATACAGTAAGTACACAAGAACACATGATTTTCTGTGAAGTTATTAGCCAGATCAGTTCCTTTACCTACAAAAGGTAAGGATTTAGATGATTTGATCAGTTCTATTTTAGAAATATTAAGCAACAAATGCTTTTTATTTTTTTCCCACACAGACATGCTGCATTTTGGCAAGTAACCCTTCAGCTCCCACCATTTAAAATGCTCTGGTATAATAATGATAATGGAGCCACATTATACCTGTCCATCTACCCAATTTTGCACCCCCCAGCGCCTGAAGTAAAGCACACCAAGACGTGGAATGAAGCACACTTGTACTCCTCTCCTTATACTTCTAATGTTTCCAACTGTGCGTTCATGCATCCATCTGTCCCTCCTCACCTGGCAGCAGGATGCCTGATGCCAGACACTCCATGACTCGGCGCAGGGCCTCTCCTGCCCCAAGTGGTCTGTTGCAGGTGGCGATGGCCTTCTCACAGATTAGCTCTAAGGGCTGCACACACACACACACACACACACACACACACACACACACACACACACACACAGGTAATTTACAGCAGCTGATCATCTTTACTATTTACTATGTCCAAATGATACATTGCATGATATTGTGATATTATGTTATTCTCTTTTTATGCATTAATTCTTTATTTATTCTCTCTTCTTATACACTTTATGTCTTTTTTTTATTTTTTTTTTATTTATCTCATCCTGTATTTTTTATCTAATGCCTTATATACCTTGTGTAAAGCACAATTTAAATTGCCTTTGTGGGTGAAATGTTCTAAATAAACGTGCCTTGCCTACTGCATAATGGGAATGACATTCGAACATACAGGTGGACAAACAGACAGAAATTACAGAGAGAAAGACTCACCCATCCCTTGAGAGGTTCCCAGGCAGAGTGTCTATTGCACATGTCTCTAAGGATCCTGAGAACTATAACGCAGGACTTGAGCCCGTTCACTCGTGCCTGAGAGAGATGGAGAGATGGCGAGGGGGGGGGGGAAAGAGAGAGTGAGGCAAGAAAAGGGATCAAGACGGACAGAAAGAGGGAGGAAGGGAACAAGTGAGTGCAGCAGGAGTGGTATTTGTGCAAACACATATAGATTACAGCCTGCACCACAAAGCCACAGTCATAATTAAGTGATGGTCTGTATCCGTCTATAACTCTGCCCTAGCTCCTGAGACAGACTGAATATTCTGAGATATGGATGAGACTCTAAACTTCTCGAATAAAGTCAACCTAACAGCAAATGTTTTTCTAAATATATTCTTCTTACTTTCTGTTTGCCTTGTTCGTTTTGAGTCTCTCTCTGCTATCAAAAATAACTACATTCTGAACTTCAATCCAATGCTGAGCAATAAATTTTGTCAGTA